>NC_050444.1:28784526-29384526 GCF_903995425.1 Onychomys torridus | reverse complement strand
AATCTATGGTTTCCTAGTGGACTGTGCCAGACACATAAACTTTGACAGCGTCAAGGATGAAGAGATGTATCGAAGCCGAGATGCTCTGAACGCTAGAGAAGCAGGAAGATGGACGTGAATGCTACACTTTTTCAGTCCTCTGCTCTGCATTTTTTTCCAATATTTTGAAAGTCGTAGTCAAGGTTTAGCCCTGACTCTGACCCCCTTTTTAAAGAGATCCCTTCACATTCACAATTAGAAAATTCTTTAAGCTTGGGCTTCTGCATAGAAGCCAAAGATGGTGAGCAGCTGGGGAAGGGATGACACACACATTCTTTTGTTAACAGATAACACAACAAACAATCAAATAGAAGAAACACATTACAACAACTGAACTTCAGTTACACATCCTAGATCGTCCTTAATGTGATGCCAGGAGGACTTGCCCTTTAAGCACAAGCTCTGACTATAAGTAATACTCAGTAGCTATCAACAAATTATGACTTGTGACACATTTGCTGCTGCTGTGTAAAGCTCAAAGTCCAATGGAGAAAATATATGGTTTTTATTACAAAATTGTTCTTGTTTACAATTCTAATATCCTCTTCATTATCTACTTTTCCAGACATTTTAGGCAGTCCTGAAGACCTGGGGCATCACTAGCCCTGTCAGAAAGAGAAATTAATGTTGTTAAAGTTGGCCCAGTTGCCCTCTGGGACAGCTGAGGATGGGGAAATATAAGCCTCTGTTTCAAAAATGAAAATGATTAAAGGCACAGACACCTTGGTCATACAGCAGCTGCTTAACTTTTAATAAAATTCACAGGCTCCTTCAAACAAAAGCTTCTTTTCCTCTGTATTCTCTCTCTCTCTCTCTCTCTCTCTCTCTCTCTCTCTCCCTCTCTTCCTTCCTCCCTCCCTCTCCCTCTCCCTGTCTCTCTTTCCCCTTCCTCTCCCTCTCTCTGCCCCTTGTAGCTTTTGCTCTGTAACAGAAAACTTGCTCTGAAGACAATTAAGTGTAAGAATGACATCATTATAAAAAGCACATTCATTCCACAGTGGCTCACTCAGGAGGACCAGACACAGTTAGGCCAGGAGCACTCTCCCCAGTCAGTAAGCTAATTAGCAACACTCTAAGAAGTCTTCCTTACAAGAACTGACAGACTAAATTTAGCTTCTGGAAAACACTTAAGAAGAGCCTAAAGTCTCCCCAGATGGAGGTGCCGATTCAACTAGCACCTTTTTAGAATGAGCTTCATTCTGAGGAAGGAATACTCAGAATCTTTCAAAGGGAGCATACCACAGTATCTTGAGCAGAAGGGCTCATATATCAGGAGAAAATGGCAGGAAATAACTCAGAACAATTGAGCATGACCTTTGCCTCGAAAGGCCAAAGAATGCAGTCAGAGTTTCACCTCTGACTCCCCCATTCTTATTCATCTCATCTGGTGATGTGAACAAGATCAGAAGCAGGGCTTGAGCGGAAACTAATATATCCACTCTGTAAATGTTCTAATCGCACAGTTTTCTTTGAGAGAGTCTTCTATTTTTACTATTATGTCCCTTTCCATCTTTCCTTCCTTTTTCTCCTTTTGAACTTTTTAATTCATTATATTTATCAGTACTTATAGCTCAGACAGAAAATTACATTTTTTGTATACATGAAATAGCAATGTTCTGCAATCTACCTAAGCTGTTTTCACTATTTGTTTGATTATTACCAGCAGTGGTGTATTTGATTATCAATGGAAAAGCCCCAGACTTTAAAAGGCAAATCAAGATCATTGAAGTTCATCACAGACATACACATGTCAGATGAGACAGAATGAATCAGCTTGTCTATGTCTCCTCTGCAGACCAAGCAGCAGAACTGAGAAAACTGGGGCCACAAACTTTCAGCAGAATCCTTTGAAAGTAAGGTGGAGACATAACTAAGTGCATTTGGATACCTACCCTTCACTCTATTGAGCAATTTGAGGCAAAAGAACACACACACAAGGCACACACCCTCTTCTCTCCCTTCAAACTCTGCCCCTTTTTCTTCCAAATGTTGAAGTTCTGCTTTCTCTTGCATGACTTCGTGCTGGGACTCTAGACAGACAGATGAGGATGATACTATTCTGTCGCAGGCTCCTGAGTTCTGTCACCTATTGAGAACTATTGCAACCACAACCAGTCTCCTACCTTTGCTAGGGTCTGACAACAAAGTATTTGAAATTCTAAAGTTAAATGTCTTCTTTGTGCTTTGATGGTTTTGTAACCTTCAGGAGTCACCTAATTAAATTTTCATACCACTAAGTATAAATACCTTACTGGAAACAGCTAATACCTTGTTGGAGATTAGTTGGCAAGTGGATTTAAAGAAATTTAGCTTTGGGATAATCATAGCAATGGCATTAACATTATCGAAAACCTGCCCTGTACCAGCTGCTGTTCTAACTGCTTTAGGTGCTTAAGATTCTTAGCTCCACTGCACCCTTTTGTAAACAAGAAATCGAAGGGACAGAGAGGTTAAGTTTCCCAAAGGCTGAGGGCTCAATGAAAGTCCCAGGCATCCTCAAGGAGACAATTTATAGTTCATCTTAATTCAAGAGACAAGAGAGTCCTTTGAGAAAGAGGCAATGCCAGATGGGTCTCTCAGATCATGCAGCATTCTTTATCCTCTGCTAAAAACTCAGGATGGGACCATAGCCTTAAACACTGATCTCATGAAGCCAAAAGATCTCTATCCATTCCTCCCCAAGCCTTTTCCTCAGGCACTCATATAAACTCACTCACATGTTCTTACTGTTATCTTTCCAATATCATTCAGATGGCAGGACCGCCAGGCAGTGGTGGAGTAGGCCTATAATCTCAGCACTCAGGAGGATCTCTATGAGTTCAAGGCCAGCCTGGGCTACAGAGTGAGTTTCAGGACAGGCACAAAGCTATACAGAGAAATCTTGTCTCAAAAAAAAAAAAAAAAAGATGCATGGTGCCTGCCAAGGAAGGAAGTAGCATGTTTCTCAGGAAGTCACTGTTTTCTTATACACAACATCAAGACATGATTTGAGTCTTAATTGGCATTATATGTGCTTAAATTGAATAAAATGTTGAAAACAAAGCAGAAAAACAGCACCCACACTCTTAGTAGAGGTACAGTGTTCTTAGCAATGAATAGCATAGTCATAATTTCAAATTTCCTTGACTGTCTTCATCCTATCTTATAAAAAAGAAATTGTTTTTACTGATTTTAAATGATATAAGTTCATGATAAAATATAGTCAGACATCAGTGCCAACCATCAGCTTGCTGAACAATTTACCTCATATATATAGTATTTTTTGTATCAACAATCAGATGACTAAATCCTATTGATGTGAACATTTACAAATCTCAGGTGAGAGTCACATTTGGAGAAGGAAGTGTAATGGAAGAAGACATGTGTGGAGGAAAATTTTGGCACTGGTTCAGACTGACTTTCTAACTATCACAAAGGTTCTTCAATCTCTCTGCAAACATGCATATACACATAGACATACTACACATAGAAATCTAAAATAAAATCAGGCTATATATTACTAAACAGAGTTGAGCAATTTATAAAATGGGTCTCTTCCATCAATGTTGGACAGAACACTGTAAGCACCATATTAATAAAAAAAAATAAATGACATAAACATAATCAATTACATAGATTTAGAAAAAATGTAATACCTAATAGCTGTTCATAAAACCATAAAAATCAGTAACTGCAATTTAATAAGAAGTATTTATGAAAAACCGCACTAAACACCATGAGTAGTAGAGAAAATTTAATACATTTCTTGTAAGGGTAGGAGCAGAGACAGAGATAGCTGCCCTTATCAGTTCTGTTTGGCCATGGGCAATAAGCTAAGAAAAAAAAAAAAAAAAAGAAAAGAAAAGACACTCAGATGAAATGAAGTAAGAAATAAAAGTATCCTATCCAGGGGAGGTAGAGAATCTGATTATACAGGAGGACTTGGGAAATTCACAAGCATGCTAACAGAATTATTAACAAGCTTCATAAAAACTCAGCTATCTGGTCAATAAAGAAGTCTTGGTGGTTATAGATTAGAAATGAACAATGTATAAGAATGGAATTAAGTAAATAATTTTAATAAACTATTATCAAAAATAAAATAAGATTTTATAGTCTACACATGTATGTACCTCAAGTATTTACTCTTAATTTTTCAGTGATGTTTTTTTTTCATCTGTAGTATACAAGCTAAACTTTCTATGATATAACTAAAATATGCTAAAATGTTAGGAAAAATTTAAACCTAACATTTTAATGTTAGGGAAATGAAGTTATGAACCTAATTAGGTTACATTTGAATTCCACTAGATGCCTATCTAGTAAATATTAATAACAAGATTGATGAGATTTGAGTGATAATGAAAGCTTCATACATTGCTTGTAAATATATAAGACTGTGCCACCACATTGAGAAGCAATAATCAAAACAGTTATTATTAAAAGAGAGACAGCCTGAAACCCAGCAATTCCACTCAATTGTATGCCTAAGAGAGATGAAAACTCACATCTATGCAAAACGTTCTAAACATATCTGCAGAAACATTTTCATGATAGTCAAGACAGTTGCTCAATGATGCAAATACACTAACATTTCCCATTAATGACTTAACAGTGAAGTTTTTATTTATGAGTCCTGATAAACAATATTTTTTAATTCATTGAATATTATAAAGTACATTGTTGTATTTTCCTGACTATAAGTATGATTTAAAGAGAAACAACTACAAATTTATAAGATGAAACTTCTGTTTCCTCTGGATTTGAATGAGTTGGTTTTGGTTTTGTTTTATTAATACTTAGTCTCAAAACTTAAGAATCTGTTGTCCTATTGCGTTCATATAGTTTCACTCTCTTGCTTTTGTATTTTCTAAGTTTTTAGACAATCATTTAGACAGAATGATGACCTTTTACTTAGGCTTCTTTCTCTTTTTTCTTTTTAAATGAATATATTTATTTTATAGTTAATTTAATTTTACATATTAGCCACAGATTCCCCATCCTCCCTCCTCCCATCCCCAGCCTTCCTCCCACAATCCACTCCTCATTCCCACCTCCTCCAAGGCAAGTTCTCCCCTGGGGATTCAGCCCAGCCTGGTAGATTCAGTTGAGGCAGGTCCAGTCCCCTCCTCCCTTCACCAAGGCTGAGCAAAGTGTCTCAGCATAGGCCAAAAATAGGCTCCTTTCTTAAGTCATTCCCTGAATGCTCATCTTCCTCTGCAGGTCCACTGACAGATCTTCACACATTTCCGGTGAGACCAGGACTTAAGGGAAGGTTTCCAGGTTAGATTATTGCTGGTGATTTGATTTATTTTCATTTTTTGATCGTTTAGTTTAATTTTATTTTTATTTACTTTTTTACTTATATTCAGTATGAGATTATAGTACACTTCATTTCCTTTTTCCCTCTCTTCTTTCCAACCCTCTGCCCATATACCCGCCCCCGGCTCTCCTTCACTTTCTCAGCTTCCTTTCCACTAATTGTTACTGCATGTATATCTTCTCAGTTTTCATTTACCATTTCTTTCTGCAATGACCTTAGATTAAAGTAAATTTTTGGTAATGGTGACTTTTGACTCAAATGAGAAAATTCTAAAAAAAAAAATTCTGAACTGTGCATATGCATATGACTTCAAGAGGACTTATAAATATTGCCAGGTTATACCTCACCCTGCTGAAATAATGGCTAACACAAAATGAATTTCATGGTTTTTGTTCATTTTTGTTTTGTTTTGTTTTTGGTGTTTGAGTGTGTGTGTGTGTGTGTGTGTGTGTGTGATGGAGTACATGTTTGTTTTTAACAAAGAAAGAATAATAAGTTAGGTGGATATGGACAGGGAGGTTGGACTATAGGAGAAATTGGGGGACAGGAAAGAATATGATCTGAATGTTGTATAATTTTTAAATGAAAAATGAATTTGTATTACTAAATAGAATAGAAGAGCATTGTCTTTAATGTTGCAACTTTAAAAATGACACTAGATTTGGTGATTAGCCACATGTTTGTAATGGTATATACTTAATTTTAAGATAGATCACATTGGAAAATAATTTTCTATCCAGTATATATCTTAACTTCCTTTTAAAATTTTTTTAGGTTTTTTTTTTTTTTTTTTTAGATTTGTGTTGGTATTTTGTTGTTTTTATTTGGTTTAGTTTTTGTTAGTTTGTTTTTTTATACAAGCAATTGGTCAAATTTCAATCCTAAACTTAGACAAGCTCAAATATTGGTTGGTTTTCCTCTTCACGGATTGGCTGTTTTTCATGCTGAGCTGGTCATGGGTGTAGTGTTTCTTTGGTTCTGATTTCAGGCCAAAGTATGTTTCTTTCACTGGCCTTTTTTAACCTTTTGGCTCTGGCTTTAGGGCCAGGATGTGTTTCTTTCACTGGCCCTTTTAAACCTTTTGACTCTGGCTTCAAGGCCAGTCAGTGGATTGGTTCTGGTCTCAGGGCTAGGGTATGTTTCTTTGGCTCTGGTTATATATATATATGACATTTACTTATATACACACAACTTGTAGGGGTCAGAATAAGGTAACATGTTCTGTTTTAAATAAATTAGAATATACAATACCAGCATCATAAGATGCCAAGCATTTGATAATGTTACTGTTTTTCATGGAAGAAAACACTATGAAATAATCGCTAAATATCTTCATTGAATATTCAGTCTGACTTAAATTACTAATATATAGCTTTTAAGGGACTTAACTATATAAAGGGCTTTGTCTACATTCATGTTATAATGATTACCTTTGTATCTGTTCTATTCCTGTGAAAAGACACTATGACCTTGGAAACTCTTATAAAAGAAAGTTTTAATTGGGGTCTTGCTTACAGTTTCAGAGATTTAGTCCTTTTTCATCATTGCAGGGAGCACAGCAGCATGCATATCACTGGAGCAGTAGCTGAGAACTACATCATGATCCATAGGGAAAGGTGTGTATGTGTGGAGGGGGGGGGCAGAGACAGAGACCAGGAGACAGAGACACAGAGAACAATGCTGGGCCTGGCATAGGCTTTTGAAACTTCCAAGCCTACTGCCAGTGATACTTCTTTCAACAAGGCAACACCTCCCAATCCTTCTAATCCTTTCAAATAATGCCACCCCCCTGGTGACTAAGCATTCAATATATGAGCCTGTGGGGCCCACTGTTATTCAATCCATCACACTGACAGAACACATAGTGGTTATGTAACTATTCAGTTAGCAAGTACTCACCAAGATTCTAACCATGCTTTGGATCTCTTGTCTTAGACACAGATATAACAATCAATTAAAATTTACTTGTCTCTATTTCCATGTGTTTACACCATAAAGATAAATGATTAAATAAACTCGAAATGCATGAAAAATTACCAACCCACAACAGAGTGAAAACAAAATGTTAAGGTTTAATTTTCAGATTTTTGCTGTGGGGACTCTTTTACCTATAATGATTAGAAAGTTTATCTGAGCCCTAAGTGGTGAGAAACCTGGGGGACACATGATGTTCTGAAAGCAGAACTGGGGGTCAGGGAGTAGATATGATATACCCTAATACAAAATTCCAAGAAGATTCAGAAAAAATAATCATGGTGGAAATTGCAGGAATTGTGGTCCTACCATGGAAGGTACTATTTGCAGCTTTCTAATTGCCAGGGAGCTACCTGTATCACTTTAGAGGTGCACTTAAATTTCTATATCTGAAATGTTTATTAATGTAAATATAGTAGGCTTCCATCTCAAGTCTTCCCTTGTATTTCCCTATCTTTCTTAATCTCAGTGTAATCTGTTTATCTTATTTAATGCAAGAACTGTATTAAGCAGCATCATGCACAACCCTAGACGTGAGTCATATATTTCAGAAGAAGGTTTGGAGCTCGTCAAAATTCTTAGTAATTACTAAGGTCAAAATATCCCGCTATGCAATCTTCAAGCATACTGCCACTGTCAGTCATTCACAAGTCATAAAGCATTTTTTAAAACCAACAATGTATCTTAATGCATCAAGTTTATCAAATCCTGAATTCTCCAAAGTTGTGATTAATCTTTAATCTGTGCAGGATTCATTTGGCTTGAATACATTTTCCATCTTCTTGGGTGTCCTTATCACTGTAACTTGGAAATATCTGCTTTTAGGTTTGTTACTTAAAGGAATCACATACCTTAGTTTTCAAAATTAGTTGCAACCTCAGATATTACAATTTAAATCACAATAGCACTTCAGAATAACTCAGTGGGTTATTGTTCTCAGATGTATTAAAGTGTATTGGAAGAAAGTTTTCTTCTGTGCCATTTTTTGTTTATTTTCTTTAATGCACACTAGTAGTTTATGCCTTACATTCTAGAATTTCCTGAGTAAGTCAGAATAGCCTATGGACAGAAGTTTGAAGTTTGAGATTCAGTGCAGGCCTCCCTAGTTATTATACAGATCATTATAAATGATCCTTGATGCCATCACCTGTCAGGAAAACTTAATATAAATACCCCTCTACCTGCAGATGTGAATTCAACCTCTCTTTAATTGTAATATCCATTTAGTTGTAACACATCCTAGAAGGATACTTACTTGGACATTTAAACTTTAATTCTTACATTCTAAAGGGCTCATGCCTGGCTATAAATATGAGCTTGAGGATCTTGAAGCAAATCTGTTGTTTGATGAGGATGCAAAATCTATCATCTAAAGGAAACTTATTTCCATTAAGGCTTTGTGAAGTTAAGGGCACAGGAGAGAAAATGGTTGATCTTTCTGTGCATCTTACTGCAATGCCTGAGTGAACCAAATGGACCCAGGGATTCAGGAGGGCCAACATTTTGTGTCTTTAAACTGCTTGTGAATTTTAATCAGTAATAGAATTTTGTATATGGTTTTAAGATCACATTATATTATTTGGTAAACATAAAAATAGAGTAACCCATAATGTCAGAACTCCAGGGCACTCTGAATACAAACTAGAAATGTTCATTTACCCTAGTGTTGACTGGATTTGGAGTTGATTTCCATTAGCCTGGCTGTGATAGAATCCATGTGGATGTGGATGCCTAATAGATTTCATTTGGTGATGGGTGGGGAGAGGTTTCTCTGCAGCTGTTTCTGCTCTGAAGCCAAAAGGGTATAAAATCCTTTTAACTACCCTCCCAGCCCCCATTCACGATAAACCTAGTGGGCTGCCTCATAGCTCCAGCAACACAGAAAGTTCAGTTTCCTTCCGCGGGGAGATAAGAGGATCTTAACGGGTGGCTCTGAGCTCTGCATTTCCTATTTCACGCTCAGTGCATACAACTTAGGTTAACTCTCTTCATATGTCATGGATTCTTTAACAAGCCCACACTGCCCCTCATAAGACACACAACATCCCATTTCCTCCAAATGTGCAATGTTAATTATGCTGAACTGCATAGGATAAATTCAGTAAGCAAAAATGTGTATTCTTAATTGACTTAATGCAAGTGGCTAAGTTCTAGTGTCCCTTTAGTAAATGACAATGACAATGTAAAATATCCATATACATCTCTAAATTATAAAAATCAAATAAACAATAGCCTTTAATAAGCATTGCTAGTATATATTTGCCTGTTATTAAGATAAGCAGTAAGTCATATGATATATAATAAAAACAGAACTCTTATCCATTTCTTGGTCTACGGGAGCCACTGTTAGGAAGTCATAACACTAGCATTCCTTCTATGTTCCTATATTTTCCATAAGTCCTTACTCAAACACTAAACACACACACATATGCCTACAAACACATTTCTGTCCCTTTAGATTAATGCTTCAGCAAATATAATCTATTCTATTTGTTCTTTTGTAATACTCTATTATGAAACTTTATAATCAGCATTTCTTTATTAATTTTTACTCTTTTTAATTAAAAATTTTACATGTGCATATACTGTACTTTGATCAAATTCACCACCCACCCCTTCCCTTCCAGGGCCTCCTCATCTAAAAGGTTCCATTCCAAATGTATGTGTTCTCTCTTTGTTGTTTAAAAACTCACTGATTCATTTAGTGCTATGGTGGAATCATGAAGGCCCTTGTGTCCATAGATATCCAGGGAAAACAGAATCTTAAGCACCTTTGATTGCCCTTTCAAAGGGAAGGCTGTATAACTTGCTTTTACAGAAGGCTGGGAATTGGAGGTGATTAATAGCCTGATGATCTGTGATATCTGTTGAGCCAAGCCACATCAAGCTTCCACAACCAGGACTGGAATATCAAATAGCCTAAATGACTCTTCCATTACCTGTATAGCCAGGGGTTTTCTCATGGTCCCACAACCAGGACCCAAAGTGACTAATAGCCCAAATGAGTTCTATGCTGTCTGTATGACCGAGACCAGGCCAGATCCTTCCTTGGGCTCTGAAAATAATACAGGTAGCCTATCTCCAGAACTCATCTCCTTTGAAGAAATGACATGTAACCTGAATTGAACTCCCTTGTGTACCTGGGATTGTATTGTACCAGGAAACTTTTTTCTAAAGCACATTGTGTTTAAATATACTGGCAATAAACTACTGGTAACAGAATCTCTAGAAGTCTTGATCCAGGTTGAGGAAGTACATTTGAACAGTGTTTTCATTCTCACCTCTTCACAGGCTTCTATCTGCCTTGACACCTACAGAGTGCCCCCACCCCAACCCCAGTCCCCCACCCTCGCTCCAGTGCTACCTGTGTGTGTAGAAGTTTTTACAGTTCTTTACTACAGCATGGTTAGTCTTTCAGGATGAGGGTTCCCGGAGAAAAATGATTCTTCCTCCCAAAGTAGCTATCACTTACCAAGAAACTTTCTCTCAGGAATTGGACCTCATGAGCCCTTCTGCTGTCCATACAGGATTTTGGTTTGCTTGATCCTGCAAGGTCTTAAGAATTTAGTCATCGCTGCCATGTTTTCATGCAAGCAATGGGCCTGTCTGACAGCCAATAATATTTCATTGTATATACCACTACTTCTGGCTCTTACAATCTTTCTATCTTCTCTTTAACAATAATCTCCAAGTCTGGGGGAGAGATAGTGCAATATAGATAACCCACATAGAACTTAGTACCCCACAGTTTCTGATTCTCTACATATTGGCCAGTTGTAGGTCTCTAAATTAATCACTATCTACTTCAAAAGAAGCTTCTCTGTTGAGGAATCAAAGATGCAGTAATCTATGAGTATAAAGATGATAATTTAGGGGCAATTTTATACTAATTCTAATTATGAGAATAATAGAGTAAGATTCTCCCCTAAGTGCTATGGATCAGCCAGTCTCAGCTGTGGGTCTTATGAAGTAGAATTTAAATCCAATACAAAAATAGTGGTAGTAACTACTATAACATTAACACCTCTATTGTACTGTAGGCATATCTGCCAGGGAAATCATTATAGTCACACACATTGAGTTGATAGCTAGGTAAGTTTGTTAAATATTTCATTTTAGTAGCTTAAATGAAATCTCTGGCACTATGAAAACTAGCCAGTAGGGATGAAGCTTCAAGCTTGGTATTAGTTGGATTTCTTCATGTTCTATGACTCAAATACATAATTGCTTCAGGAAACATTTATTGATATTTTTAATATTTATAGAATGAAGAATTTTACAATGGGACTCTTCAATATGTGTCTTTGTGCTCATGAATAAATATATCTATAGGCCAAAATGTTCTTCTAAAAGTTGAAATACTATTCAAGGTTACATGGAAGCTGTTTGTTCTCTCCTAATGTTTCCTATATATCCTCAATTCCTAGTAAATGGTTAGAAAAAAAATAACACAAGCTTAAGGAAAAGGATGCTAGATGTTACAGAATGTCTTAATTTTTTAATTCTTCTGATATTAGAAATTAAACTCTTAGCCAGGCGGTGATGGCACACACCTTTAATCCTAGCACTCAGGAGGCAGAAGAAGCAGGCAGATCTCTGTGAGTTTGAGGCCAGCCTGGTCTCCAAAGGGAGTTCCAGGAAAGGCTCAAAACTACACAGAGAAGCCCTGTCCCGAAAAAAACAAACAAACAAACAAAACACAAAAAAAAAGAAAGAAAGAAATTAAACTCTTGAAAAGCTATACCATGAAAGCAAAGCATCATTCACACAATGACCCAGTGTATCAAGGCCTTACTTATTATTTCCTGACATAAAAGCAGAAAACTTCATGTTGTCTTCTGTCTCAGACTTTATACTTGCTTGTGTATCAAAAAACCAGAAATAAAAACAGAAACTCTTTTATTTCCCAAGAACATTCCAGTTTGAAGGCCAAAGCACAAGCTTTTGTAGATTCTCAGGAAGTGAGAATGGCAATGGATGAACTCTTAGACAATGGAGCAGAATCAAGTAGAAAAGACCAATTATACAATGGTTGTTGATTTATTTAGTGGTTTACATAAAGCACTGCTTTTACTGCCTTTTTGTCATTCATGACTTCACCTGATACCTAGAACATAATGGCCTGGAGGAATAGCTGAAATAATGGGTTATTGCCCTTAATAAGAACCTTCTGGCTGCCACATGGGCTTCTGTAAAATCCTGCTTGCTTGACCTCTCCACCTAGCAATTTTAGAGTATAAAATGAGAATAAAAACTGGACCCAGGATTGAAGCCTTTCAGAAGCTATCCTGGCTATGGTCCCAGTTGACATATCCTCTCTTCCACACTCATTGGTGTCAGAGTTCTTATTCCAGAAGGATTCCCACAACAGCAAGACCTAAATACACTCCAAGTCATATTGTAAGGGTAGAAGAAGAGAAGCAAAGAAGAAGGGGTGATTGGGAGATCAACATAATAGCCAGGTCTGATAGAATACAGAGGCAACCTCAATGCTGGAGAGTTACTAGGCAGAAACAGGGGACACCACAATTCACCTGTGGGCCAGCCAGAGTGAATCAGTAAGACCCAGATCCAGTAAGACACATTGTCCCTTAAAAAGTAAGATGGGAAGTATTTGAAAAAGGCAGCCGATATCAACCTTAGGCCTGCACACTCACATGTATATACCCATGTGCATGCTCAAATGAATACATACATCACAAACAAGGCAAAAAATTGAGATGAAAACAGGTAAAATATATGTCATAGCAGAAGAGACTTCATTCAAGACTAACTACACTGATCCGGCAGAGAGTAGTTACTTGATCCAGAAAGATTATAGTCAAAGGGCAGGGAGTCTCTAGATGTGGGTATCACCATATGAAAAAGCACACACAGTAAAGTAGAGAGAGTTTGTGACCAAGTCATCTGACCAGCTGTTTGTGATGGCAGAAGTAGACTCCTACCTGACTACTGAGACTAGGCAACAAGGTGATAGATAACCGTTTTAATATTTTCACGCTGTAGGGATGGCTTGGTGCCACTCAAAATTACATACTGAATTATAGACGTTTTACACCTCAAGTACAATTGTGGGTTTCTTGGAATAAATTATTTAATAATATTGGAGTCTGGAATTGTAGTCAGAAGGAATTCATCTGGCTTTATATAATGTCAGGCTGAGAGGAACATGAGGCAAAATAAACTTGCTATGGATATTGCTCTGTATAAATAAAATGCTGTATGGCCAATGGCCAGGCAGGAAGTAAAGACGGGACAAGAGAGAAGAGAATTCTGGGAGGTGGAAGGCTGGGGCAGGGAGACATTGCCAGCCGCCACCATGACAAGAAAGAGATAAGGTACTGGTAACCCATGAGCCACGTGGCAAAGTATAGATTAATAGAAATGGGCTAAATATAAGATTAAGAGCTAGACAATAGTAGGCCTGAACTAATGGTAAAGTAGTTTAAATAACATGAATGTCTGTGTGTTTATTTTATAAGTGGGTTGTTGGACTAACAGGGCTTGGCGGGGGCTGGAGAGAAGCTCTCCAACTACAGATGTCCATATCTATGTTCATCAAGGAAGTCGGCCATTTTTTTTATTTTGTTTTTCGTGACTTTACTAGGCTTATTGTCAATCAGTGCACGAATATGTTGTTCTTTCATACCCATTGTTTATTGAAAAAATATGTGTTAGAAATCCTGAAAGGGCCATAAAGTTTTATCTAGAAACTGTTGCATCCAAATAGGACATCCCCGAAATAGGCACAGTCCTATTGCAATTTAAGTTGTTTGAATTTCTGCCCTGAAGCAGTTCTTTCTGTTCCATGACCCCAGCACTACTGGGTGCAGCAATGCTGTCCAGAGCATTCCATCACCATCACTTATAAATACAAAGAAATAAAGACACATTTTATGCCCCTGATGAGATGAAAATTGACCAGACTTCTTTAAGGAGGAAAGATGAGAAACCTTCCTTTACAGCAGAATGCTTTATTCCTTCTGAGTTCTGTGTGAAACCCTCCTCCAACAAAAATAACCATCCATAATTTTGTTATCTGTGCTACTGTTTATGAGAAAAAGTGGAGACTTAAATAAACAAAGTTCAATAAAAAGCAGATGTTTGGCTAAATTCTCATGTAATTCTGCAGAGCACACATAGATTTTTCAGTGGCAAAGATAGTGGCAATTCAAAATTAAAAGATCTGTTCTTTAAGAAGAAGGGAGGAAGAGAGGAGGAGATAAGGAAGGAGAGAGGGAGGGAAGATGGAAGGAAGGAAATGAGAGAAGGCAGTGAGAGATGATGGAAGGATGAAAGAAGTAATGAAATATGATGGAGGGATGGAGGAAGGGACAAATTGAGGGAAACAAGGGAATGGAGGATGTTGGAAGGTAGGAAAGAGGGATGGAGGATGGGAGGAATGATGGAAGGAAGTGTGGACAGGGAGGGGGAAGAAGGTTCCTATGTACTGTCATATCAAAAGTCAACACAACTCAAGCAGGAACATCCCCAAGATATTTTTCTTCACCTAAGTTTACCTCTTTATTGTATTTCTTCTCTTCTTCAAAACTGTGTTGTGTAGCTGAAATGTTTTTCTGTGTCCTGCCTGGTCCACAGCCACTCAGACCCAAAGAAGTACACAGAGGCTTACATTATTTTTAAACTATATGGCCTAATGGCTCAGGCTTCTTAATAGCTAGCTCTTACATCTTAAATTAAACCATTTCTATAAATCTATACTTTGCTACATGGCTTGTGGCTTTCCAGTACTTTACATCTTGCTTCTCCTGGCGGCAGCTAGCAGCATCTCCTCTGCTCTGCCTTTCTCCTTCCTCTCTCTCTAGTTGGAATATCCCACCTAATCTTACTCTGCCTCAACATTGGCCAAATAGCTTTATTTATCAACCAATCAGAGCCACACATATTCACAGCATACAGAATGACATCAACCATCATTTCACATTTTTTTTCTATTCAAAAGGAAGGTTTTAATTTCAACATAGTAAAATTACATATAACAATATCAAGTCTATTTCTATTTAGTAAAATTAAAGAAAATATTCTCTCTCTGATGTATTTGTGAGTCTAAAGTTTCATATCTACCTTATCTCTTATCATAACCAAGGAAAACTATAACTATCTAGTCTTGAACTACATCAAAGACCTCAGAAGGATACAATATTATCTAAGTAAACAGGAAGTGCATTTTAAGCAACTTCCAAAGATCTAGAATGACAGAGACAGCTGCCTGCCTGGACAATCATCCAAAATTCCTCTGTGATGTTGGGGCATCCATTTTCAGCCTATAGGTCTAGAGTCTTTCAGTCACTATTTTCTGTGTCCTGTAGAATGTCTGGCAGTTTATTCTGCAAAGCAGGAACCTGAAGGACCACCTTGTCTTCTAAATTTCAGTAGTCACCTTACTATGGGTCTTGAATGTCCAGTTGATATAACATTTTTTCAAGCAGTCCAGGCAAGAACAGTTTCTTGGCCAAATGGCTATTTTTGCCAAGAAGAATATAAACTCCATATAGAGTGTCTTTGATGCCCATTTGCCACTAAGTTTATAATAAAAAAATTGTCAACGTTACTTGATGCTTATCAATGTCACTGTAAGATGTAGAGTAAGAGGAAGAAGAGAGGAGGCCAGTTTACAAAGTTTGTTTAAATAGTGCTTATGGTCAAAATATTTTGATACCAAAGCTGATTTACTAAATGCTATAATTTTTGCCATTATGTTTCAATAATATGGACATATGTAACTATTCTGTTTCTTTAAGAGTTAATATGTAATATTTTAGACAAATGAAGGTTTGGTTCACTAAAAGGAAGAATTTAAATGAAACACTAAAGCTAGATAATTATTTTAAACTATAATATAACTGTATCAAATCCTAATATTTTAGTTTGATTATATGCACACATTGTTTATGATATCAAACAGATAATCTGCCCGGAATATTTGCCTGTATAGTAGCACAGTCACAAATTACCATTGACAGAATTACAAAAGACTATTTTACGAGTCAGATAGTATTATTTATGACCAGTGTTATTAATAAAATTTCTCAGAGTTGTTATGCAGAGTAAATATTTTCATTTACTTTTCCCCAAATATATCCATAATAAAAGCACAGGGATACTTTTGCTATGTATGAATATAGAAATGCTAACACCCTGCTTCATTGAAGCTTGTATTAACCCTATTCTGGCTATCACTCTTTGGAGGATCAATAGCATTGTCTATTTTTAGGTTTCCATTAATCACCATCAGTTTTTCCACCCTGATTCCAAACTAATTTCCTCCTGTTTGGAATATCTTTTAAGCAAACCACGATGAGAAACAAGACTCACATTTTCTTTTTCATCTGAGCTAAATCATGCAATGCAGCTGTGACAGGCAAGACAATCTATGATAACTTGTAATGAGAAAAAATGTACAAAGTAAGAAAGGATGGTTTCTGTGACATAATAATATTATGAAAAGGGAAATTCATTTTATTGGATTTAGTAGGAGGCACTTGATCCTGAGCACTTTATGGTGCTCATCACCAACCAAACGTGTTTCTGGGTGAAGAAAGGCACTGAGCCCATCACAGCAGACACGGCTGGGTTTTGGAAATATAATCAAATGGCTCACTGGAGACTTCTGTGTATATTCCTTCCTGCATTGCTTACTTGCCATTTCCTTCCATGTGTACTCATGCAAAAGTACTAGAAAATAGAAGCATTTGTTTATTTTTGATGGCCAGCTAATCAAATCTGATCTAAAGCAATGGTATTAATCATGTAAAAAAAAGTCATTCTTACAGACACAGATGTGGGAGACCAGCTCCAACCCAGCAAAGGGTTCTTGCAGGGAGGAGAGAGGAATGAGGAAGTATTAGATAGAAATATAGATGGAGATGGAGAGAAAGACAGAGATACAGTATAGATTCAGGAGAGCCCTGGGTCAATACCCAGTTGCTTGGAGTTTAATTATGATGGGCATTTTATACATCAGCAAGGGGAGGTTCAAACGAGGTATAAAATACCAACAAGTGTAGACACTTCAAAACACTTGGAAACCATGCCCTTGGCCAAATCATTCCAATATGCAGCCCTGCTGGGCAAAGTTAGCTCAGACTTTCTGACCTTGAGTAAGACCTTACTAAGGAGCCTCCGTGGGCCCCCACACACAGATATAACTGGAAAATTGACTGATGCATCCTGTTTATTTGTTAAACATCCTATGATCTTGACTTTAATTCTCCCTATAGTACTAATATTTATACTGACAAAATTACTAAACAAAAGACAAATATGACCAAATTATTCAATATTGACAGAGACTTTTATCTGTTGTGATGTATATTAACAGTTTAAGAGAAACTTGTTAATGTATTCACATATTCAAGGAAATAGTTAATAGAACACAATGAAGTATTTTTTTCCCTACTGTGTGTTTTAAAGCCAAGTAAAATCTCTTTCTATTATGAGTGCTCTATAAGGTTAACACATTAGTGAATTGGGAATAATGTAAACATGGATCTATAACATAAATCATTAACTATTTTAATTAATATAAGCATGTGTATGCTATTATATGTATATATGCATATAAGCACATGTATATATAATAAGGCATATATTATAATTATGTTGTGTGTAATTATAATATATGCAAATACTATATAATAAACAATGTCAACAGCACATCCTGGTAATGTAAATTCCATATGCCATACTATTTTATTAAACATAAGCTGGCAGCTTCATGACTAAGAATTTTATTTATTCATTTGTTTATTTTTTACTTCATTTATTTTTGTTTTTATTTCATAAAATACATTGTCTTATTTTTGAGATTATGTTATAATTATATCATTTCCCCCCCATTTTCTCCATCAAAACCCTCCCATATACTCCCCTGCTCTCTTTCAGTTCAATGGCTTCATTTATCATTAGCTGTTGTTTTATATATATATATATATATATGTGTGTGTGTGTGTGTGTGTGTGTGTGTGTGTGTGTGTGTGTGTGTGTATTTATGTATAAAGTAGTGTTACAAATACCAAACTAATTATTATACTCAAACTAGTGTTTATGGACATTGAATCCATGATAATAATGAGAATTTCAACAACTTTTGTGAAATGTTAGCTTTTTTAAGAACCTAATTCAGTAGTCGGTTCCTATATGGCTTTTACAAGAATAATATTATTAGTTATCCCTACCAATAAACCCTCTCCATTCTATTAGTTCTTGTTCCCCTTCATATCACTTTCCTTCTATTCATTTACCTTGAAATATCCCTCCAGGACCCTTTCCTGATTTTCCTACCTCCACAGGTACCATTATCTATAAAGCTTGTCTAACGATTCAAAACTAGCATCCACATGTGCAAGATAACATGTTATTAGCCTTTCTTGGTCTTCTAAACAGAAAAACACTGAGATCATTTTCACTAAATGAGAATAAGGCAAGGACTTCACTCTTTTCACTCTCCGTCAGTACAGTTATCGATGTCTTAATATAATAAACAGAAGAGGAAACTACATGTTGAAAAGGAATAAGGAAAACTATCCTTATTTGCAGGGAAAATGATTCTATACTCAAAAGACCCTAAGGACTCCACAAGAAAACTCATAAAGCTGATAAACACATTTAACAAAGTAGCAAAATATAAAATTAACATGAATAAATCATTATCTTTCCTATATAACAATGATAAATATATTGAGAAATAAATCAGAATAAAACAATTTTATAGGCTTGGGGATTTAGCTCAGTGGTAGAGCACTTGCCTAGCAAGTGCAAGGCCCTGGGTTCGATCCTCAGCTCCAGAAAAAAAAAATTTATTCTCAATACATTCATCCTTATAATAAATAAAATAATAAATGCAAAGACTTGTACAATAAAAACTTTAAGTCAATGAAAAAAGAAATTGAAGTAGATACTAGAAGACAGAAGTACATCTCATATTCATGGATTTATAGGATTAAAATTGTCAAGAAGTACTCTATAGATATGATGTGATTCCTATCAAAATCCTGATGCAATTCTCCATAGGAACTGAAAACAATTCACATGGATATCTAAAAGAATGAAGAAAGAGAAAATAATTTTTAAAAATAAAAATAATCCTGGGTATTTCACCATGACTGATTTCAAGTTATAATGTAAAGCTATAGTAATAAAAACATCATGTTACTGAAAATGTGGTTTTAATAGTTGGCTTCTGCTTCTGTATTCTCCCTTGTTCGAAAATAAAAATGGGTTAATGTAAAAGATTTTCTATTGAGCCTAAATTGAGTGTAACTTTTTCAAAACTTTCATTCTTCTTATAGTAGTTAGAAGATGCTTTCTTTCGGCAGAGTTCACTTAAAAGTTCTTTTGCACTATTACTACTTCCATGCTCATGGGTCTTAGCAGATGTCATGCACTTGTTTCTACCAAGTTAAATAAACTGAGTCACAAAGCTAAATATGGCAGTAAGTGTTTACTATTCACTGATATAACAACCAGTACAAAAATATCTTTATTCATTTTTAAAGATGCCATACAGATAATTTCACTTTTGCTGAATTATAAATATTGTAATTGCCTTTAATTTGAGATGAGTAGTTTAATTATTACTATCAGGCAATTAAAATCATTCATAAGTTACCTAACACACCTAAAAAGGGAATTGGCGCCTAGTTTTATGTCAACTTGACCCAAGCTGGAGTTGTCTGAAAGGAGGGAACTTCAGGTGAGAAAACATCTCCAAAAGATCCAGCTGTAGAGCATTTTCTCAATCGAAAATGTTTTCTCATTTACCCCTTTGGATGGTGCCATCCCTGAGCTGGTGGTCCTGGATTTTGTAAGAAAGCACCCATGAGGAGCAACCCTTCATGGCTGGCTCCCAGCTCCAGCTTCCAGCTTCCTGCCCTGTTTGAGTTCTTCTCCTGACTTCTTTTGCTGATGAACAACAGTGATGTAAAAGTATAAACCAAATAAACATTTTCCTCTCCAAATTGGTATGGACATGGTGTTTTATCACAACAATATTAACCCTAATTAAACAGGCAATAAAACTAATACTACAGTATGAATCTGGTCTTGTTTTATGCTGAGAGTTTTTTGTAATTTGACTTAATGAGTAAAAATAGTTAAAAATGCATATTCTCTATATGTGTCTTTAAGACTGTTGAGTTACATTGTTGAACTTACTAAACCAAATAGCAATAACTGATATCTGCACAGTGTTTCGAACTTTACAAGATTTTCTCCCATGATTATTTAATACATTGATCACATGTACCATAGGATAAACAACAGAAATTAATATTTTCTCCAGTTGGAAATGAAACAGGTGGACAGCAAAGATGTTGCCACCTCCAGGTCACCCCAAATGAAGTGCTTGTACAGAATGCTGAAACATTACTGGTAGTTTCTTAGTTGTTACTGCAATATTGCTGTAAGGATTCAAATGTTGAATGATTCATATGTAATATTGTACACAGGAGTCATAGATCTAAATATAAACTCACAAAATTAGAAAATAATGGAAATGTGGCATATAAGCTTTTGAAATTTTTCCTTAATAATTTATGTATTATTAATCTATTTTTGACAGTTTCATGTGTATGTACAGTGACTTTTCATTCTTCTCACCTCTTTTACCCTTTCCACTGGAACCCTTCATGCCAATGTGGATATATCCAAATTTTCATGGTTTTGACATGTGTGTGTGTGTGACCTACTGAGTTTAATTAAGATTGCTAATTGATCATAAGTTAGAGGGCTCCTTGTTTGTTTGTTTTGAGCTTTGCTGAATTCACAAATACAGTGGTCCAGTCACACTATTTCTCCCTAGACTTCCTGACACCTGGCTATCAAGACACTACTGTCACTCTTTGGCAATGCTTCCTGAGCCTTGAGGGAAGGGAAGTGAGATTTAGATGTCCTGTTTAGGGTTGAGTACTCAGCACCATTATGTCTTCTCTTCACATTGACCAGTTGTATTTTTTCTGTAATAGCTGAAAACCACTGCCTTGGTCTCTGGCAAGGACCAAGAGTCTCATTGAACTAAAGGTATGAGGATAAGTATTTAAAAGTCAGTTTGATTATATGTCTATTTAGTAAATTAAAAGTATAGGACTCTCTACTAGGATATGGATTTCCCAAGTTATTGTTTCTCCTCCAGGTTTTTACCAGGCATGAATTACTTCCTGTGAAGCAGGCTTAAACACAGTCAAAAAGCAGTTGGTTACCTCATGGCATCTACACTACTGTTGTTCCAATAACCATTTCTTGCAAATCTGTGAGAAACTTTGGGATCTTCAACAATTAGTGCTGGGAAATCTAGATGTCTACATGAAGGAAAATGTGATCCTTTGCTGTGCGATCTTCTGTATGTGAAATGTGTTGATCTGATTGGCTAAAATAAATAAAGTGCTGATTGGCCAGTAGCCAGGCAGGAAGGACAGGGTAGGCAGGACAAGGAGGAGGAGAATTCTGGAAAGTGAAGGCTGGGGCAAGGAGACACTGCCAGCTGCCACCATGACGAGAAAGAGATAAGGTACTGGTAAGCCATGAGCCACGTGCCAAAGTATAGACTAATAGTAATGGGCTAAATATTAGAGTAAGAGCTAGACAATGGTAGGCCTGAGCTAATGGCCAAGCAGTTTAAGTAATATAAATGTCTGTGTGTTTATTTTACAAATGGGTTGTTGGACTAACAGGGCTTGGTGGCATCTGGAGAGAAGCTCTCCAACTACAAATAGTGCCCAACATGTTAGCAAGACTTTCCACCTAAAACCTGACAGAAAAGATTCTAAAACGGAGTTAAAAACAGCTTCCTAGTTGTCTCTCTCAAGTAAGTGGCAGCCTTCCAGTTTGAGTATGTGCATCTGACCTGCAGTGTGGCAGAATGAGGAGTCTACAAGAGGCACTTTACTCTGCTACATGGTGGATTTAGCCCTTGCTATTTAAACAAACAAAAAAGAAAAAACAAACAAAAAGTTTCTGGGCTATGCACTGCTTTGATAAAACTGTTTCTGATAATTGATGGTACACATGGCTCCAGACACAGAGCTGATGGTAAACTGTACCACTGCCACTTTGGGAAGCTGAGGTGGGCGGAGCCAGCAGCCACAGCAGCACTTTAGTCTTACAAAGATGGATATTACACAGAGAATCTGGTTTGTGTTGTCTTTGGGAGTTTTAACTACAGAAAAAGATTTGATCGTAAAAGCTGTTGAGTTAAACAAATATGTAAAATTTAAAGGTACCTTGACTTCAAAATTTGGATATAAGGATATGTTGCTTTGGAAAAGAGTCTCTGCTTCTGTTTCCACAGAAAGCCAGAGGCTGTGGATTTGTTGCAGATTAAGATACATCAGGTTTGATCAGCCTAAAAGGTCTCCAATGACACCATGGCCCAGATGATCCAACATCCAGAAATCCAGAATTGTTTCAAGGCAACTGGCTCAGAGGTTTACCCTCACGTACTACTCCATAATCCTAAAATTTTCTTTGTGTCCCCATAAGATACAGCATCCCCCTCCAGCAGGAAGTAGTAAGAAAAACTATGCCCAAATTCCCAAAATTATCAAGCTGGCTTTGGAGATGGAATTGACTCACTCCTCTAAACCCAGGCATATTGCTAAAAGAAAAGGTTAAGAAGATTCTTGTGTCCCAAATCAAAAGAGCCCTCTGGTGTGGGACAGAGAAAATCAATATTTTTATTTAAATCAGGTTGATTATAAATGTGATCTCTCTCTAAAGAAAAAAAAGGGCATATGATATAGATATAATAGGATGAAAGGGTAGATTAATGAACTTACTTTTAAAGAACAACAACTTGTTTAAAATGTTTTACATTGGTATAGATTTTAGTTGATTGATACAAACTTAAAGTTAAATTTGTTATAATATATATATATATATATATATATATATATATATATATGTATTTCTACTCTCATTTGAGGTATTATGTTTATGCAACTCATTTAGATTGTAATAGATAATTAAGAAATACAGATCAATTAATCTTCTATGATAGTCAAACTACGATAGTTAAGTTTTCTAGGTATACATGGATATATTTCAGATAGACAGGTAATCTTTAAACACTTCAAAGGTCTACAGAATATGACAGTGAGACATGTCTGCTCCTGGCAACACCAATTTAATTCAGAGAGGAGGATGGGCATTAAAGATACTTCATATGGAGTTTATCTACACCTTGGCAAAAATAGCCATTTGGGCAAGAAACTGTCCTTGCCTGGACTGCTTGATGAACTGGACATGCAGGACCCATAGAAAGGTGACCACTGAACTTTGCTTGACAAAATGGTCCTTCAGGTTCCTGCTTCACAGAGGAAACTGCCAGACATTCTACAGGACATTGAAAAATGTGACCAAGAGACTCTATCCCTGAGGGCTGAAGACAAATGCCCCAACTTTACAATGGATCATTAGGTGACTGTCCAGGCTGCCAGATGTCTCTGTCTACCCTACAAGACTCCCGAAAGTTGCTTGCATCATTCTCCCATTTCTCAGGTAATATTATATCCTTCTGAGGTCTTTGATGTGGTTGAAGACTACATAGTTATAATTTCCTCATTTATGATAAAAGATAAGTTAGATATAAAACCTTAGACTCACAAACATAAGATAGATAGGATATCTTCTTTAATGTTGTAACTATAATTCTTGCTTGAAAGTTGTTTTGTTATCTGAAATTTTACTATATAAAAGTTAAAACCTTGCTTTTTGAAAAAAAGAAAAGGGGAAGTGCTGTGGGATGTTCTGTATGTGAAATTTGTTGATCTGATCGGTTAAAATAAATAAAGTGCTGATTGGCCAGTAGCCAGGCAGAAAGGACAGGGTAGGCAGGACAAGGAGGAGGAGAATTCTGGAAAGTGAAGGCTGGGGCAAGGAGACACTGCCAGCTGCCACCATGACGAGAAAGAGATAAGGTACTGGTAAGCCATGAGCCACGTGCCAAAGTATAGACTAATAGTAATGGGCTAAATATTAGAGTAAGAGCTAGACAATGGTAGGCCTGAGCTAATGGCCAAGCAGTTTAAGTAATATAAATGTCTGTGTATTTATTTTATAAATGGGTTGTTGGACTAACAGGGCTTGGTGGCACCTGGATTAAAGCTCTCCAACTATAATCCTTATCCTTCACTCTGCTCTGCACAAAAAAATTGATTCCAAATGTTTTTAAAAGGTTAATGTCTCTGAATTTTTACACTTTTATACTTCTAAAACCAAGAAATTCGCAATAAGTAACAAAATATATAAAATGTGAATGAAATACACATATGATAATATTTCAGATAATAAAATATTTATCTTCATTAATTGAGTTATCAAACAACAAACCTACTTGTGGATATAAGATTGATTCCTGTAATTTAAATAATGTTATAATGGTTCTTGACCATTCCTTGTTCTTTGATATCAATATATGTAATGGTACTGGATTTGAAAATCAGTATTTCCATTTGTCCTTTTGATGCCAAGGGAATTGATATTTTATTGCAGTACTGGCGTAAAAATATATTCTTATCTTCTTGCCATATTCTTCAATGGACAATTGGTGATCATGAACAACATAAGAGCAATATGCTAAATAGAAATTTTGCATATGATAGTTTCCTCCCCATAACACCTTCTTAAGTATGACATCTCTGTCTTCACTTGATGGAGGAAGAAACTTAGACTCATAGAAACTCTCTTATCCATAAATAGCAAAGTTATTAAGGAGGAGTGAGTCAAATGTAAGGTAATTTTTTTACAATGAAATCT
Organism: Onychomys torridus; assembly: GCF_903995425.1. NCBI lineage: Eukaryota > Metazoa > Chordata > Mammalia > Rodentia > Cricetidae > Onychomys > Onychomys torridus. Next base: position 29,359,439 of record NC_050444.1, on the reverse strand, counting down.
TCAAGTGTTGTTATTGCATTGTTTATGTAGTAAACTTTGTTTATGTAGTATTCATCAAATATAACTTTTACATATTCTATTATTTTTAATCCAAAAGATTTATTTAAAAGGCTGAGCTCCAGGAGTCCAGTTGAAGAGAGAGAAGAGGGATTCTATGAGCAAGGGCATCAAGATAGGGAAACCTAGAGAGATAACCAAATCAAACTAGTGGGAACTCATGAACTTTAGACCAACAGCTATGGAGCCTCCATGGGGCTGGATTAGGCTCTCTGCATATGCGGAACAGTTGTGTAGCTTGATCTGCTTAAAGGCCTCCCCCTGCAGTAGGATCAGCATCCGTCCCTGGTGCGTGAGCTGGATTTTTGGAACCCATTACCTATGGTGGGACACATTGCACAGCCTTGAGGCAGGGCGTGGGGATGGGGGGACAACTTGAATCTGCCTTTACTGAATGTACGAGCCTTGCTGACTCCCTATGGGATACCTTGCCTTGTTGGATGAGGGAATGGGGGGTTGGGACCAGAAGGTAGGAGGAGTAGGAGGAAAGGGGTAATCTGTGATTGAAATGTAAAATGAATAAAAAATTCTTTAATTAAAAAAAAAAGAAGTCATAAAAGAAACAAAAAGTTTCTTCTGAAAGTTAAAATATTTTTTAGATAAAAAGAATAGGATGAAACCTGCTAGAGAGCATATTTCTGGACCAACGTTCTGCTTTTAAAGGCAAAGTAATAAAAAATGAAATATACAGGAATATTCATTCATGCATTTATTCACATTCATTGTTGGTATGAAGACATACCAACAGACTTTTTATATTTGTTGACTGTCCCTAGTAATATGTCACTAAGAAATTAGGAAAATATTGGGAGTGTCAAGTGAACTTCAAGTTTAAACTGATTATACCATAACTAGATTTCAAAGAGTATAAAATGGACTTTTATATATGAACATTTCTTTTACACAAAGTAAATATGCACATTAATGTGAAAGAGTTTCTGGAATTCATTGTATTTAATAAAGGAAACTCTCTCCACAGCCAGGTCTCCAATGCTCAGTAGGCACCTGACATTGTTAAGGCAATGTGGTTGGGATGATTGGAATGAGATGCAGAAGGCTTCAGACAATTTGGGTGCATTTTTCACTTTGTTTTTCTAACCTAGTCACAAATTTTAATTCTGCCTTGAAATATATGAATATTTCTCACTTGTGAAGTGTCGATCTTTACGGAAGAATTGGAGTCTTTTTTTTAAAGTAGAATTCTTCAATGCCTGAGTTTCTGTCTTCTATCTCTTGTATTCTATTGGTGGAACTTGCCTATGTAGTTTCTGTTCAAATTCCTATTTTTTTTTTATTTCCAGAATTCTGTCTCACCTATTATTTGGTGATTTTATTTAGACCAACTTCATATATATAGGACGCTTCTATGGTATTTGGTTTCCATATGACCCCTCAAATGGTCATTGGATTTGGATGTCTCTCCCCAAATTTCCACCCTTGTCCCACTCTCCTCTCCTCCTCCCCACTGATACTCCCATTCCAACCCCCACCCCCATTCATCAATAACTATCTGTTCTACTTCTCTTTCCAAGGGAGATGTATCTGTCCCTCTGCTCTATATGTACCCTCTATGGTTCTACAGATTGTACGTTGTCCTTAACTTACAGCTAATATTTACATAAAAGTGAATATATATTGTATTTGTTTCTCTGGACTTGTGTTGTCCCACTCAGGATATTTTCTAGATCCATCCATTTGCCTACAAATTTAATGATTTCATTTCTAATGGCTAATTAATATTCCACTGCATAAATATACCATATTTTCTCTACCCATTTTTCTGTTGAGGATCTTTAGGTTGTTTCTGATTTCTAGCTATTATGAATACAGAAGTAATGAACATGGTTGAGCAGTTTTCTATGTGGTAGGATGAAATGACCTTGGGGTATATGTTCATGAGTTGTATAGCAGGATCTTGATTTAGGTAGAGTTCCATCTTCTTGAGGAACTGCTGCAATGATTTCCATAGTGGCTGTATAAGTTTGCTCTCCCATAAGCAATGGATGAGTGTTCCCCTTACTCCACATCCTCACCAATATGAGTAGTCATTTATTTTATTAATATTAGCCACTCTGACAGGTGAAATCTTAGAGTAGTTTTGATTTTCATTTCCTTGATGGCTAAAAAAGATTAAGTGTTTCTAAGCCATTTGAGTTTCCTCTTTTGAGAATTCTCTGTTTATATCTGTGCTCCATTTTTAAATTAATTTATTTGATTTCATGGCATCTAATTTTTGAGTTCTTTATTTATTGTTGATATTAGCCCTCTATCAGATAGTTAACTTTTTGTTTTCTGTAGGCTGTCAATTTTTCTAAATGATTTTGTCCTTTGCTGTGAAGAAACTTCTCAGTTCCATGAGTTCCTACTTATTAATTGCTTCACTGTTTCACTAGGGATTATAAATCTGTTGACACTGGCTATCTGATTTTGATTAACTGCTATAGATGGTATTTACTGAGAAAATTATCCATTACTTTTAAATTTTCAGTTTGGTAGAGTACACATTTTTTTAAAATATGTCCCTATGATTCTCTGCATTACTTCAATGTTTGTTGTTATGTCCTACTTTTCATTTCTACTTTTGTTAATTTGGATATTCTCTCTGTCTTTAGCTAATTTGGTTAAGAGATTGTCGGGTATAGCAGGAATCTTAAAGAGTCTTATTAATAAAATCAAACTCAGAGCCAGGTATTTGGGTGAATGCTGGAAGATCAGAGAAGCAGAACAAGCCACAGCTTCCTCACCTTACCAGTTCCTCAGCTGATCCTGTTTCCTCAGACTAGAAGCCTCTGGGTCTTCATCCAGAATGAATCACAACTGAACTGATACTAGAAGCCTAAAAGCTTAACCAGCCAAATGCTTCTAGTTTCTGGCCCTCACACCTTATATACCTTTCTGCTTTCTACCATCACTCCCTGGGATTAAAGGCGTGAGTTATCATGCTTGGCTGTATCCTTGAATAGATCGATTTCTGCCTCTGGAATGCTACGATTAAAGGCGTGTGCTACCACTGCCTATCCTCGTGTTTAATATTATGGCTGTTCTGTCTCTGACCCCAGCTAAATTTATTAGGGTACCCAATATTTGGGGGAACACAATACCACCACAGTCAGGCTTAATCAGCTCTGTGTTTTATTGATTCTTTGTATTTTTTGTTTGTTTGTATTTTATTGATTGCTGGCTTAAATTTGATTATTTCTTTCTGGGGATTCCATTTTGGTTTTATTTCCTCTTTTTTTTTCTAGAGATTTCAGGTGTGCTATTAAGTAGCTAGTATGTGATATCTCTAGTTATTTTTTTATTGTAGGCTCTTAGTTTTCGCGCCCGCCTCGACCAGCAAGGATGACGCAACACCGGAGCTCTTCTTTAAGCAGTTTATTCAGGACCTTGTTAACAGTGATGTCTCTCTCCAGGCAAGCCTCTCCCAGCCCTTAAGTAGGCCTGGGCTACCAATCCCAGACAGCCACGTGGGCACTATCTATAGGTCCACGCATATGCAAGCGGCACACAAATCCAGCCCTAGCCAAATAAGGAGCTGTTTATCACAAAGAGCACTCGCCGGTGGGAAGGCAGAAGGCGGAAGCCAGCGCCATCTTTAACGTGCAGCTACATGCAGCTCACTACAGTTCCCCCTTTTTGTTTTTTAAGCAATTCCTTCAAGGAGCAATGAGCATGCTCCACAATGCCTTGACCCTGTGGATTATATGGTAGGCCATGTACAAGTTGCACATTCATCTGTTGACAGAAGGAGGTGAACTTCTGTCCGGTATATGCAGGACCATTATCTGTTTATAACTGTTGAGGCTTACCCCATGCTGCCCAAGCTTCTAAGCAATGAGTAATAACATGAGAGGCTTTCTCTCCTGCCATTGGGGTGGCATGAATGATTCCAGAGCAGGTATCAACAGATACATGTACGTATTTGACACATCCAAATTCAGAGATGTGTGTAACATCCATTTGCCATATTTTTAGGGGGAGCAAACCACGAGGGTTAACTCCTAATCCAGAAGGATGATGAAAAATGACACATTGAGGACAATCTGGTACCACCTTTCATGCATCAGCACATGAGATAGAAAACTTTTGTTGTAATGTCCTCACATTAACATGAAATTCTTTATGGAAAGCATGTGCTCGTTGTATGGCAGAAGCCACAAACATCCACTCATGTCTAGTACACTGGTCCACTATATCATTGCCTTTAGCTAATGGACCTGGCAGACCGGTATGTGCGTGGATGTGCTGCACAAAAAAGGAATTCTTACACTGCCAGATCAGTTTCTGTAATTGGCCAAACAATAAGCTAACAGGACTAGAGGATTTGATGGGCCCCGCACATTCAAGGCTTTTCAAGGCATTAACAACGTAACTAGAATCTGACACTAAATTAAATGCAAACGGACAAGCCTTAAAGACCTCAAGAACTATTGAAAGCTCCACCTGCTGGGGTGCACTTGGTAAGAATTGATGCTTTACAGGTTCATTAGAATCCACCATATAAGCACCACAGCCCGTCTTAGACCTATCTGTAAATATAACACTGGCTCCTGGAATGGGCTGGGAAGCAGTTACTTTAGGAAAAAATACAGGATGTTCTTTAAAGAAAGTTAATAGTGGATGTTTAGGATAATGGCAATCTATGTGTCCTGGATAGGTACAATGCAGTGTTGCCCAATCATCTATGGTAGCACATAATATCTTGACTTGAGTAGAATTATAAGGAACAATTAGCGTTTGCGGTGATGTTCCAAAATATTGTAAACACTGCTGAATACCCTGCTGCGCAAGTAATGCTACAGTGGTAGGATAATATTCAATTGATTTTGCAGGTGAGATTTTAGCACAAATCCATAATAAGGGTCCTTTTTGCCATAAAATCCCTGTAGGTTGTAACAGGGTAGGCAGAATGCACAGGGTAATATCATCATTATTTTGTACTCTTTGAAGAAAAGCCCTTTGTAACCTATCCTCTATTTTTGTTAAGGCTTCTCAGGCTTCATTGGTTAGTTGCCTTGGTGAATCCAAAGCTGCATTTCCAGTTAGAATATCATATACTGGTTTTAATTCATAATTGGCCATTCCCAAACTTCCTCTTATCCAATTTATATCTCCTAATAATTTCTGAAAATCATTCAATGTACAAAGATGATCCTTCCTTAACTCTACTTTCTGTGGCATGATATGATGATTAGTTATTTTAGAGCCAAGATAATTGACAACTTTGTTCTGTTGAACCTTTTCAGAGGCGATACAGAGTCCCTTTTGTTTTAGCAGTTCTACAAATGAGCTATATGCTGCTTGAAGAATGCTCTCCTCTTTAGCTGCCAACAATATGTCATCCATATAATGGAGGCATCTCAGGCCAGGAAAACGTGCTCTCAAGGGTTCTAAAACATTAGCTACAAACAGCTGACACATAGTAGGACTATTGTCCATGCCTTGTGGCAATACAACCCATTGATATCTTTTATCAGGTTCCTCATGATTAATGGATGGTAAAGTGAAAGCGAATCTCTCACTATCTTTGCTATTCAGCGGAATGGAAAAGAAACAGTCCTTAATATCTACCACAATAATAGGCCAATTTTCAGGCAAGGCTGACAGCAATGGAAGACCATATTGTACAGGTCCCGTAATTCTCATTTGCTCATTTATAGCTCTAAGATCATGTAACAATCTCTATTTTCCTGATTTCTTCTTGATGACAAATATGGGTGTATTCCAGGGAGAAAGGGAGGGTTTAATGTACCCTTCCTCCAATTGCTCTTTCACTAATTGTCATGCAGCATGTAATTTCTCGGAGGAGAGTGGCCACTGAGGAACACACACTGGCTCCTCCATTATCCAGGATATGGGAATACCTTCCTCAGCGGCCCCTAGGAAAAACCCAATCCTTGTTTGGGCTTCCTTGGTACTGCTTGTATCGGCTCCTTTCTGCCTTGTAAAAATTTTCCTAAGGCAAAATTAGGATGACACCCCATATTTTTCATGATATTTTGAGATTCTTTGGAATATTCATTACTCAATTTAAAGCCCATGGATTTCATAAGATCCCTCCCCCAAAGGGACACTGGAAGTTCAAGAACATAGGGCTGTATAACGCCAGAGTGACCTTCTGCATCTTGCCAATTCAACAAATTTGCACTAATATTAGGAGCACTAGCATAACCTAATCCTTGTAGTTTTTGTGGGGAAACCTGTATAGGCCAACCTCAAGGTCAATCTTTGCTAGCTATGATAGTACGATCTGCTCCAGTATCCAGAAGTCCCATTATCTTGGTGCCATTAATGGTTAAATGTAATGTGGGCCTCTGATCTAAGTCTAAAGATAAAAATGTTAAATCTGTCCCTGAGGATCCGAATCCCTTGCTTCCTCTTTCTTTGTCATACGCTGGGTAAGAATCATGTAAGCTGGGTAACAGGATAAGTTGTGCAATTCTGTCTCCTGGAGAAGTGGCAGTAATTCCTTTTGGTGATTCAACCATGATTTTAACTATACCTGTATAATCTGAGTCAATTATCCCAGGATGGAATCGCAGTCCCCTTAATGTAGTAGATGATCTCCCTATTAACAATCCCACTGTCCCAGGGTCAAGGGGGCCTTGAAAATCAGACTCCACTACTTGCACCCCCATTTGTGGGGTCAATATGAGTCTGGTGGTGGCACAGAGGTCCAATCCTGCTGAACCTGCAGTGGCTCGCCACGGTGTTTGGGATGTCTGAAGTTCGGCCACTGCTCTTGATTCCCTTCCTGTCTCTGATCCTCCATTGCCCCATATATTTGTGGGCCCTGAGGCCGGGGGGCCCCCCACTATCCGTTTTTTGGAAGAGTATTATTCCCCAGAGGTTGTCCATTAATGTCCTTAATTGACCTGCATTCGCTCGCCCGATGTTTTCCTTTCTTACACTTAGGACACAGTCCCGGGACAGGGCATAGGCCACCTCCTGGTCTCTGGTTACTTCCTCCTTGATTACTTCCTCCTTGGGGGCAGTTACGTCTCATATGCCCCATTTTATCACATCGGAAGCAGGTCCCAGTGCTGCCTGCCCTCTTCTGACTAATTTGTAAAACTGCAGCAGCCAGCCCAGCATTGGTTAGTGGTCCGCCTAATTCCCTGCACACTTTCATCCAAACCTCCAATCCTTTAGTTTTGTAATGTGTAATAGCAGCTCTACATTCCTTAGTGCACTGCTCATAAACCAACTGCCTAATTAATGGCCTGGCTGCATCAGAATCACCAAATATCTTTCCAGCTGCATCCACTAGGCGAGCTACAAAATCTGAGAAGGGTTCCATGGTTCCTTGGACAATTTTAGTGAGATTACCACTAACTTCTCCTCTATTGGGTAACGCCTTCCAAGATCTGGTAGCAATGTTGTTAATTTGCTCCATAAACCTGAATAGGATACCCATTTTGCTGATTTGCAAATCTACCTTGCCGGAGCAACATATCCATATCCCAAGCAGCTTGACCTCCACCAGCAGCCCTGTTAGCTGCAGCCTGTTCACTAGTGAACTCTATCAGAAAGGTCTTCCAATCTAAATACTGACCAGAACTTAAACAGACTCATGCAAGGTTCATCCAGTCTGACGGAGTCACGGCATATCTATGCAGAGCTTCCAACTGAGCTACTGTAAAGGAAGCTATAATACCATATGTCCAGACAGATTCTGCCAAATGACTTAATAATCTTGAAATCTAGGGGTTCATGATATCTCTGATTCTGAGGATTCTGAAATACTGGGAATGCAACTTGCATTTCCGTTCTAACTTTTCTCCGTACTCTAGGATTAAAAGACACTCCGCCCTCTGCCCCCATTGCTCCAGGATACGGAGGGGGAGCAGAAGGGACCACGCTCTCATGGCCCTTTTCTAACTGTTTGGATCCTCTTCTCTCTTTTCTTTTCTTTCTAACCTTCACTCGTTGCAATGACTCACAAACAGATTCAACATCCTCATCATCCAAGACAGAGTCGGAGAGATCGGAAGCACCCGAGTCTTCCAACTCAGAAAGGCTAGGATATAAACTTGTATATTTTTTCTCACCTTTTGTCTCTTTATCCTTTATTTGCCCTGCCTTTTCAGGTACTGCTTTCTCTGAGGTTGCCTTTTCAGGTACTGCTTTCTCTGAGGTTGCCTTTTCTGATCTTTCTTCCTGCAGTATCTCCAGAGCAGTTTGGCCATTCTCAACTGCCTCACTGTATCTCTGATCTTCTAAACATCCCCTTATTAATTTCCTGACTTGTCTAACCCCATGCTTAAGTGTGCCTTGCTCTGAGGCAAAGTCTAGGTCTCGTCCCAATTTCTCCCAGGAAGACACTGTAAGACTTCCCGAAATGGCAAACCAAGGAGCAACAATATCACACTCCTCCAGGAATCTTTCTAGGGTACTTTTCCTTATTTTCAATTTCTTAGAGAGAAGCAGCTCATTAAGAGCCAGAAAAATTGGGTGCGAGGAAGAAGCGCCCATCTTAGTATATCCTTTCTTCCTCAATTTCAGAGGTTTCTCGGAGCCTTTACCAAACATCCCCAGCCTTCTGGTTTCACTTTCTTACTTTGTTTCCTGATTACCTGTCCGCTATGGTCGCAGCTCTACTGTCCCGCTCCCCCTTTATTTATAGGTGAGAGGAAAAAACCTGCTTTTGTCACGGATCCCCAATTTACCTGAGGACTTACCGGTATACCCCCTGACTGCAGAAAGTTCTGAGCCCCACAGAGAGATGTGGAAGTTCCCTGTACAGGCCACCACTTGTCGCGCCTGCCTCGACCAGCAAGGATAATGCAACACCGGAGCTCTTCTTTAAGCAGTTTATTCAGGACCTTGTTAACAGTGATGTCTCTCTCCAGGCAAGCCTCTCCCAGACCTTAAGTAGGCCTGGGCTACCAACCCGACAGCCACGTGGGCACTATCTATAGGTCCACGCATATGCAAGCGGCACACAAATCCAGCCCTAGCCAAATAAGGAGTTGTTTATCACAAAGAGCACTTGCCATCGGGAAGGCAGAAGGCAGAAGCCAGCACCATCTTTAAGGTGCGGCTACATGCAGCTCACTACACTTAGTGTTATGAATTTACATCTTAGAATGAGCTTCACTGTTATCTAGATCCCCTAGAACTGGAGTTACAGACAGTTGTGAGCTGCCATGTCAGTGCTGGGTATTGAACCCAGGTCCTCTGGAAGAACAGCCAGTGTTTTTAACCACTGAGACATCTCTCCAGCCCTTCACTGTTTTCAGTGAGCTTGGGTATTGTATATTCGTTTTCATTCAATTCTAAAAAGTCTTTCATTTCTTTCTTAATTTGTATCTGAAATTTTTTTCATTTTCCTTAGTTTATAACCTTGCTGTTGTTTATATTGTTATTGATATTCAGTTTTAATCCATGGTGGTTAGGTAAAACACATGATGTTATTACAAATATCTCACATCTGTTGTGACTTGCCTTGTGTATGAGTTTGTTAATTTTGGAGAAGGTTCCATGAGGTGCTGAGAAGAAGGTATATTCTGTGTCTGGGTGGGATGTTCTGTAATATCTATTAGATCCTTTTGGTTTATAATATCAGTTCAGCATTTGCCTGTTTAGTTTTTGTCTGGATGACTTGTCTATTGACAAGTATGATGTACTGAAGTATCCAGTTATCAATGGGTGAGGGTCAATATATGATTTAAACTGTAGTCATGTTTCCTTTAGAAATTCACATGTCCTTCTGTTTCATGCATAGATGTTAACAATGGCAATGTTCTCCTAGAGGATTTTTCTTTTGATGCTTATCAAATTACCTGTCTCTTCTGATTAGTTTTGGTTTGAAATCTACTTGCTGGATATTCAAATGACTATAGCAGCTTGCATCTTAGGTCCATTTATGTAAAATATCTTTTTCCATCCTTTGCTATGAGATAATGTCTATCTCTATCCTTGATGTTAAGGTGTGTTTCTTGAATGCAGTAGTAAGATGGATCCTGCTTTTGATACAGTCAGTTAGTCTGGTTTCTTCTTTATTGGTGAAAGAGATCATTAATACTGAAAATATCAAGAGCAGTGTGTTTATTGATTTCTGTTATTTTATTGTTGTGGTGTGTGTGTGTGTGTGTGTGTGTGTGTGTGTGTGTGTGTGTGTTCCTCTCTTTTGATTTGCTGGTCTGAGATTATTTACTTCTTGTGTTCTTTGTGGAATGCTGATAACCTTTTTAGTTTGGTATTTTCCTCCTAGAACTCTGTAGTCTTGGATTAGAAGATAGACAGAGCATAGATTTGGTTTTGTCATGGAATTTCTTAAACTCAATACTGATTGTGATTGAAAGTTTTGCTGGGTGTAGTAGTCTGGGCTGGCATCTGTGGTCTCTTAGGGTCTGCAGCATGTTTTTTTTTTTTTCTTATTTAATACTTTTATTTATTTTTTATAAATATTTTTATTTTACAATTAATTTAATTTTACATATCACCCACGAATCCCCTTGTCCTCCTTCCTCCCATACCCCAGCCTTCTCCCTATCCACCCCATATTCACACCTCCTCCAAGGCAAGTTATCCCATGGGAATTCAGCCCAGCCTGGTAAATTCAATTGAGTCAGGTCCAGTCCCCTCCTCCCTGCATCAAGGCTAAGCAAAATGTCTCAGCATACGCCCTAGGTTCCAAAAAGCCAGCTCAAGCACCAAGGACAGGTCCTGGTCTCATTGCCTGGGGGCCTCCTAATCAGTTCAAACTAATCAACTGTCTCACTTATCCAGAGGGCCTAGTCAAGCTCCATGGGAGCTCCTCATCTATCGGTTCACAGTTCATGTGTTTCCACTAGTGTGGTTATTTGTCCCTGTGCTTTTTCCAGTCATGGTCTCCATAGCACTTGCTCATATAATCCCTCCTCTCTCTTGCCTGTTGGACTCCTGGAGCTCTACCTGGGCTTTGGCCGTGGATCTCTGTATCTGCTTCCACCAGTCACTGGATGAGAGTTCTATCATGACAGTTAGGGTGTAGGTCATCTCAGGCACTCTTTTGACCCTTCTGGCTTTTAGTGTCTCCAGTCTCCATTGAGATATCAGGCATTATTGTAATAAGTCTGCCTTTATATGTTAATTGGTCTTTTTCCCTTGCAGCTTTTGCTATTTTTCCTTTATTCTGTATGTTTATTGTTTTAATTATGTGCCTACAAAACTTCTTTTTCTAGCCCAGTCTATTTGGTGTTCTGCATATGCTTCTTGACATTGATAAGTATCTCCTTCTTTAGGATAGGGAAATTTTCTTCTATAATTATGTTGAAAATATCTTCTATGCTTTTGGCCTGTGTTTTGTCTCCTTCCTCTACTTCTATTATTCTTAGATTTGGTCTTTTCACAGTGTCCCAAACTTTCTGAATGCTTTGTGCCAGGATATTTTAGATTTAACATTTTCTTTGACCAGTGTGATCATTTCTTATATTGTATCTTCAGTTTTTCATCTCTGTATTCTCTTGGTTGAGGCTTGCTTCTAAGGTTCCTGTCTGATTTCCTAAATTTTTCAGTTCCAGATTTCTTTCAGTTTGCATTTTTCTTATTGATTTTTTTTCTACATTTAGGTCTTGAATTATTTTATACATTTCTTTCCACTCTTTGTGTTTTCACATATTTCTTTAAGGGATTTATACCTTTTCTATTTAAGAACCTCTATCACATATATAGAGTATTTTTCTAGGCAGTTTCTCTGTGTCTTGGCAGCTGCTCCCCAATAACCATTCAGAGAATTATTATTAATTGTAAATGCTCAGCTGAGAGCTCAGACTCATTCCTAGCTAACTCTTACATTTTAAACTAACCCATATTTCTTATCTAAGTTCTTATCATTTGGCTCATGGCTTGTTACCTCATTTTCTGCATGTGTTGTTTCTTCTGCTTCTGGCTCACCACTCCCCTCACTCTGTGCTTTCTTGCAAGGGACCTTAGTCTGGGTCTCCTGCCTATCCTTATCTGGTCCAGCTACTGGCCAGGCAGCTTTTCTATTAAGCCAGTCACAGAAACATATATTCACACAATATACAGGAATTTTCCACATTTTAATGCCTTTTCCTTGTGCTTCACCTATGTTCCCATACTCACTTTCTGCTGTGGTAGAGTTGTGGTAGAGCTCTAGACATATTGTCCTGGGTGTTATTGATTGTGTTTTAATGCAGGTTTGCTGTGAATGATTGATTGATAAATAAAGTGCTGATTGGCCAGTAGTTAGGCAGGAAATACAGGCGGAACAAGCAGAGAGGAGAATTCTGGAATGTGGAAGGCTGAGGCAGAGAGATGCTGCCAGCTGCCATGATGAGAAGCAGATGTAAGCCACGAGTCATGTGGCAAATTATAGATAAATAGAAATGGGGTAATTTAAGATATAAGAACAGTTAGCAAGAAGCCTTCCATGGCCATACAGTTTATAAGTAACATAAGTCTCTGTGTGTTTACCTGGTTGGGTTTGAGTGGCTGTCGGACTGGTGGGTGAAAGATTTGTCCTGACCATGGTCCAGGCAGGAAAACTAGCTGCACAGGTTATAGGCATATGGGTTTGGGGAGTTTGTAATTCTAGGTGCTGATATCTGGTCTTGTCTTTGTTGGGTGAGTGTTTTGTTTCTTGGATTCTGTTGCCCTCTTTCATTCTTAGGAGAGTGTAGAGGCTGTGTGTTTACTCGAAGGAAAATCTTTGGAGAACTTGATGTGTGGCCACTAGAGATTCCAGGTAAAATATATTTCTGGCTACTGGGAGCCAACACTTAGGATTCGAGATAGGGATCCACAGGAAGGAGCAAAGAAGAATGGTTCCACCAGGGTATTTTCTTGGTAATGGAGACAGAGAGTGAGGAGAGGCAGCAGTACTTGGTCTGCTACAGAGCTGTGGATTGGACTGAGAGATTGGATTCAAAGGAAGAGAAGTGAAGATATGCTGTTAGACTGTAGTTTCCTAGGGAATGACTGTTGGAGTTAGGGGGTAGAATTAAGGAATGAGAGGGGGAAAGAAGTTTGGAAGGGGAGATCTATGTGGTCCATTGTAGATGCTGGCCTGGGGAATGGGAGACTGGAGGAGGTGATATGCTACAGAGCTGGGGATATTACTGCGGGATTGAATTTGGAGAGAAAGGTGAATATTGGCCATTAGACTGCCAGTTTTATTGGCTGGAGGGGCCAGGGTTCCCAGGGAGTTAAAAAACATCTATTTTCAATAAAAGTAAATAAAATCCTGTCTTGAAATGGCAAGGATGAAAATACAATAAAAATATTCTCTGGAAATTATGAACATTCTTCTATAACACTATAGCAGCATACAACAAATAACATTTGTATATTTATTTATTTATTCATCAAAGTGTGGTTAAAAATGACTCCATATGTTATTTACCTTCTGTCTTTTGAGTCCACAATTCATTAAATGAATGACAGGCATATTGTCATATAGGTATTTCTAGAACTGAAACTTTTGGTAAAAATTACTTCTACTTTCATCATTCTATCAGTCTTTGAAAACCATGGTTTTATTTTGATCCTATGAGTTGAACTATTTAGACTTACCATATAAGTGGAGTCTTGCAGTATTATCTCATCTGTGATTAATGTATTCACTTAACAAACATCGTCTTCATTTACCAGTATAGGTTAATGGGGAAGGATTTCTCTTTATTCAGCTGATGAATAAATATCCAAACCTGTTTAGAGACTCTTGTATCTGAAATATATGTATATATATGGCTTATCATGTTTTCACTATTTGTTGATTTCTCGATAACCATGTGAAAATTGTTTCTACATCTTGATGATATTGAATGATGCATCAGTAGGAATGGGAGTGCATATATATATTCAAAATACATATTTCTGTTCTTTCATATGAATATACAAAAGTTTACCTACTTTAGTATCATTTTACATTTCCGCCAAGAGTATATCCCTTCCAACATCAACCTTTTCAAAAGAAATTATCATTAATAACATATGAAAGAAGGTATTTCATTTCAAATTTTATTTAAATACAAGGAAATATATTTATCAATTCACCAAGAAAGACTTCAGGAGGAGATCCTAACCAAATCTTGAGTGGTATGTGCATGCTATGTATATAACTAGGAATAAAATTCACTAATTAGCTAGGAGAATTAATATTTTTAAGATTTTTTTTCATGTATATGGAGTACACCAATTGTAGTACCAATATACTGAATGGATATTATGCTATTATGAATAGCGATAGATAGATAGATAGATAGATAGATAGATAGGTAGATAAGTATTTGAAATTAAATCCAGAAGTTTGCACATACCTGGCAAAAACATACACTGAGCGGTGATTCAAAACCCATCAAAATGATAGATTAACTAAACTCATCATATATAATTTCCATCCATCAAAAACTTTGATCTTAGTGATTTTAAGAATGTCTTCCACCCTGGAACTCCCATCTGGACCAGAAGTGAGTGCCTGGGGTTATAGTCAGGGAGGTACATGCCCCTGGTCCCACCCCTGGGTACCAGACATCACAGGAGGACCTGCCCAACTTGGCCCCAGTTTGGTGGGCCCCGCTGGAAGGCTCCCCTTTTCCAAGATTGAAGGCAGACCCTGCAGGCTCCACACCCTGCTCCCACACCCATTTGCCTGAGACCCCAGCCACTTCCTGAGAATCAGAGACCAGCTCCCAGCTTCTATTCTGCCCTGGAACTCAAATCTGGACCAGAGGTGAGTGCCTGGGGTTGTAGTCAGAGAGGCAACCACCTCTGGGTCCCAAACCTGGGCACCAGCCACTCCAGGAAAGACCTGCCCAACTGGGCCCCAGGTTCTGGCCATAGGGCAGGACCCCCCATCCACACGGGGAAGGTTCCCTGTCTCCAAGAGCCTCTGGTGAACCCTACAACCTCCTGGCCTGCCCCCACACCCATCTGCCTGAGACCCCAGCCATTTCCTGAGACTTAAAACCAGCCCCCAGCTTCCATCCTGCCCTGGAACTCCCATCTGGACCAGAGGTGAGTGCCTGGGGTTGTAGTCAGACAGGCAACCACCTCTGGGTCCCATCCCTGGCCACCAGGCATCCCAGCAGGACCTGCCCAAATTGGCCCCAGTTTCCAGCCATTTGTCAGGCCCTGCAGGAAGGCTTCCCTTTTCCAAGACTGCAGGCAGACCCTGCTGTCTCCACACTCTGCCCCCACACCCATTTGCCTGAGAACCCAGCCACTTCCAGAAATTCAGAGACCAGGCCCCAGTTACCATCCACCCCAGAACTCCCATCTGGCCCAGAGCTTCCATCCTGTCCTGGAAATCACATCTGGACAAGAGGAGCTCCCATCTGGACAAGATAAGGACACCCCAGGGACTTCCTGAGACTCAGAGTCCAGCCCCCCAGCTCCTATCCAGCCAGCATTCTCATCTGGACCATAGCTCTGATCTGGCCCAGAGCTTCCATCTGGATCAGAGAGAGGCTCCCTAAATCTGTCAGCTCTGTCTGGACGAAGTACACTGATAAGACCAAGAAAGAACCCAAGAGGAAATGGGCAGACATCAAGGCAGAAGTACATACAATAAAATAAAGACCAATACAGCATCACCAGAAGCTAGACCTTCTCCAACAGCTAGACCTGAACATCACAGAATGGAAGAAGCAGAAGAAAACAACCTTATAAAGTAACATCATTAAGAGGCTAGAGCCTTATATAGAAGAAATAAAAAATAAAGTGGAGGAACAGACAAACAAAAAATGGGAAGAACACTATAAAAAAAAAAACGAGAGGAAAGGACAATTAAAGCAAAAGAAAACAATAAGTCCCTGAAAAAAAAAATCATGAAAAAGCAAGGGAAACAGTCCAAGACCTGAAGAGGGAAATAGAAAAAATAAAGAAGACACTAGCAAAAGCAATGCTGGAAATAGAAAATCTGAGTAAACCAACAGGAACTTCAGAGGCAAGTATAACCAACAGAATGCAAGAGATGGAAGAGAGGATCTCTGGTGTTGAAGATACAGTAGAAGAAATAGATTCATCAGTCAAAGAAAACACTAAAATCAACAAAATCATGACCCAAAATGTCCAAGAAATTTGGGACACCATGATAAAACCAAACCTATGAATAATAGGGATAGAGGAAGGAGAATAATACCAACTCAAAGGCACAGAAAATATATTTAACAAGATCATAGAAGAAAACTTTCCCACCTTAAAGAATGAAATGCCTATGAAGAAACAAGAAGCCTAAAGAACACCAAACAGACTAGACCCTCCAAAAAAGTCCCCTCACCACATAATAATTAAACAACCAAATGTACAGAATAAAGAAAGAATATTAGGGGCAGCAAAGGAAAAAGGCCAAGTGACTTATAAAGGCAAACCCATCAGAATAACACCTGGTTTCTCAATGGAGACTTTGAAAGCCAGAAGGACCTGGACAGATATAATGCAGACACTAAGAGACCATGGATGCCAGCCTAGACTAATATACCCAGCAAAACTTTCAATCATCGTAGATGGAGTGAACAAGACTTTCCAAGACAAAACCAGATTTAAACAATACTTATCCACAAACCCAGCCCTAAAGAAAGCATTAGAAGGAAAATTCCAACCTAAGGAAGGCAGATACACCCATGAAAACACAGGTAAATAGATAAAACCACAGCAGTAAACCCCAAAGAAGAGAAATACACACACACTACCACCAAAAAATAAAAATAATAGCAGGAATGAACAATCACTGGTCATTAATATCCCTTAATATCAATGGACTTAATTCACCTATTAAAAAGACACAGACTAACAGAATGGATACAAAAACAGGAACCATCTTTCTGCTCCATACAAGAAACACCTCAAATTCAAAGACAGACACCTTCTAAGAATAAAAGGCTGGGAAAAGACTTTCCAATCAAATGGTCTTAAGAAGCAAGCTGGTGTAGCCATCCTAATATCCAGCAAAATAGACTTCAAACAAAAATCAATCGAAAGAGATTATGAAGGACATTACATACTCGTTGCAGGAAAGATCCACCAAGATGAAGTCTCAATTCTGAACATTTATTCCCCAAACACAAGGGCACCCAAATATGTAAAAGAAACATTACTAAAGCTTAAATCACATATAAAACCCCACATATTAATAGTGGGACACTTCAACACCCCACTTTCACCTCTGGACAGATCGGCCAAATTGAAACTTAACAGAGACATAATGGTCTTAACTGATGTTATGGCTCAAATGGACTTAATCGATATCTACAGAACATTCCACCCAAACAAAAAAGAATATACCTTCTTCTCAGCACCCCATGGAACCTTCTCTAAAATTGACCATATACTTGGCCACAAAGCAAATCTCAACAGATACAAAACAATTGGAATAACCTCCTGTGTTCTATTGAACCACCATGGTTTAAAATTGGATTTTAACAACAACAAAAAAAACCTACAGAAATCCTACAATGTTGTGGACACTGAATAATGCTCAACTGATTCACCAATGGGTTAAGGAAGAAATAAAGAAAGAAATTAAAGACTTCCTAGAGAACAATGAAAATGAAAACACCACATACCCAAACTTATGGGACACTATGAAAGCAGTTCTATGAGCGAAATTCATAGCACTAAATGCCTACATAAAGAAGCTGGAGAAATCTCATGCTAGTGACTTGACAGCACTCCTGAAAGCCCTTGAATAGGAAGAAGCAAAGTTTCCCAGGAGGAACAGATACCAGGAAATTATTAAATTGAGAGCTGAATTCAATAAAATAGAAATAAAGAGAACAATACAAAGGATTAATGAAACAAAGTGTTGGTTCTTTGAAAAGATCAACAAGATAGACAAGTCCTTATACAAACTAGCCAAAAGACAGAGAGAGAGAGAGCATCCAAATTAATAAAATCAGAAATGAAAAGGGGGACATAACAACAGACAAAGAGGAAATCCAGAGAATAATCAGGTCATACTTCAGAAACCTCTACTCCACAAAACTGGAAAATCTAAAAGAAATGGACAATTTTCGGGATAGGTACCACATACCTAAGTTAAATCAAGACCAGATAAACGATTTAAATTGTCCAATAACCCCTAAGGAAATAGAATCAGTCACTAAAAGTCTCCCAACCAAAAAAAGCCCAGGACCAGATGGTTTCACTGCAGAATTCTACCAGATCGTCAAAGAAGACTTAACACCAATAGTCTTTAAATTGTTCCACACAATAGAAGCAGAAGGAATATTACCAAACTCCTTCTATGAGGCTACAATTACCCTGATTCCTAAACCAAACAAAGATGCAACAAAGAAAGAGAACTACAGACCAATCTGCCTCATGAACATTGATGCAAAAATACTCAATAAAATACTGGCAAACAGACTCCAAGAAGACATCAAAACAATTATCCACCATGATCAAGTAGGCTTCATCCCAGGGATGCAAGGGTGGTTCAACACATGAAAGTCCGTCAATGTAATACACGATATAAACAAACTCAAAGAAAAAAAACCACATGATCATCTCACTAGATGCAGAAAAGGCATTTGACAAAATCCAACACCCCTTCATGATAAAGGTCTTGGAGCGATCAGGAATTCAGGGAACGTACCTAAATAAACATAATAAAGGCAATCTACAGCAAGCAAACAGCCAACATCAAATTAAATGGAGAGGAACTCAAAGCAAATACCACTAAAATCAGGAACAAGGCAAGGCTGTCCCCTCTCCCCATACTTATTCAATATAGTACTTGAAGTTCTAGCCAGAGCTATAAGACAACATAAGGAGATTAAGGGGATACAAATTGGAAAGGAAGAAGTCAAGCTTTCCCTATTTGCAGATGACATGATAGAATACATGAGTGACCCCAAAAATTCAACCAAGGACAGCTTATAAACACCTTCAGTAACATAGCAGGATACAAGATCAACTGAAAAAAAAAATCAGTAGCCCTCCTATATACAATAGACAAACAGGCTGAGAAGGAAATCAGAGATACATCACCCTTTACAATAGCAACAAATAATATAAAATACCTTGAGGTTACTCTAACTAAGCATGTGAAGGACCTATATGACAAGAACTTTAAGTGTCTGAAAAAAGAAATTGAAGAAGACATCAGAAAATGGAAAGATCTCCCATGCTCATGGATAGGCAGGATTAACATAGTAAAAATGGTGATCTTACCAAAAGCAATCTACAGATTCAATGCAATCCCCATCAAATTACCAACACAATTCTTCACAAATCTGGAAAGAATAATACTCAACTTCATATGGAAAAACAAAAAACCCAGGATAGCCAAAAGAATCCTGTACAACAAAACAACCTCTGGAGGCATCACAATCCCCGACCTCAAGCTCTACTATAGAGCTACAGTAATAAAAACAGCTTGGTACTGGCATAAAAACCAATATGTGGACCAATGGAATCGAATTGAAGACCTCAACATTAACCCACACACATATGAACATACAATTTTTGATAAAGAAGCCAAAAATGTACAATGGAAAAAAGAAAGCATCTTCAACAAATGGTGCTGGCATAACTGGAAGTCAATGTATAGAAGGCTGCAAATGGATCCATATCTGTCACTGTGCACAAAACTTAAGTCCAAGTGGATCAAAAACCTCAACATAAACCCAGTTACTCTGAACCTGATAGAGGAGAAAGTAGGAAGTACTCTTGAATGCATTGGCACCGTAGATCACTTTCTAAATATAATACCAGTAGCACAGACACTGAGAGAAACAATCAATCAATGGGACCTGTTGAAACTGAGAAGCTTTTGTAGAGCAAAGGACATGGTCAACAAGACAAAGCGATAGCCTACAGAATGGGAAAAGGTCTTCACTAACCCCACATCTGACAGAGGACTGATATCCAGAATATATAAAAAAAACTCAAGAGATTAGACATCAAAATGCCCAACAGTCCAATTAAGAAATGGGCTATAGAACGAAACAGAGAATTCTCAACAGAGGAAGTTCAAATGGCTGAAAGACATTTAAGGAATTGTTCAACATCCCTAATTATCCAGGAAATGCAAACAAAACGACTCTGAGATACCACCTTACACCTGTCAGAATGGCTAAGATCAAAAACACAGCAGACAGCCCATGCTGGAGAGGCTGTGGAGCAAGGGAAACTCTCCTCCACTGCTGGTGGGAATGCAAGTTTGTACAGCCACTTTGGAAATCAATATGGAGCTTCCTTAGAAAATTGATAACAATCTCCCCCAAGACCCAGCTGTAGCACTCTTGGGCATATACCCAAGGAATGCTTAATCATACCACAAGGGCATTTGCTCAGTTATGTTCATATCAGCATTGTTTTGTAATAGCCAGAACCTGGAAACAACCTAGATGCCCTTCAACTGAAGAATGGATAAAGAAAATATGGTATATATACACAATGGAATAGTACTCACAGAAAAATACAATGATATCATGAGGATTGCAGGCAAATGGATGGATCTAGAAAAAATCAACCTGAGTGAGGTAACCCAGACTCAGAAAGACAAACGTGGTATGTACTCACTCATAGGAGGATACTAAATGTAAAACAAAGATGACTAGACTGCTATACAACTCCAGGGAGGCTACCTAGAAAACAGGACCCTAGGAAAGACACAGGGATCACCCAATGACAGAGAAATGGATGAGATCTACATGAACAACCTTGATGACACTGGGAGTAATGAAGGGCAAGGTTTGAGGGAAAGAAAGCTTCGGGGAGCAGGAGATCCCAGCTAGATCAAGAACAGGTAAGGAGAACAAGGAATAACAGACCATGATAAATGAAGACCACATGATAACAGGAATAGGCAGAGTACTGGGGAAGTCCTCAGAAATCCACAATGATACATCCTCTGTAGACTGCTGGCAATGGTCAAGAGAAAGCCTGATCTGACCTAGTCTAGTGATCAGATGGCCAAACACCCTAACAGTCGTGCTGGAACTCTCATCCAATAACTGACGGAAGTGGTTGCAGCCAGGCCCCAGGTTCAGCTCCAGTTGTCCAATTGTCGAGAAAGAGGAGGGACTGTAAGAGTGTGAATTGTTGAGCCCAAATTGGAGAAAGCACAGGGACAAATAGCCAAATGAATGGAAGCACATGAATTATGAACCAAAAACTGTGGAGTCCCTAGCTGGAGCAGGCACTCTGGATAAGTGAGACAATTGAATAGCTTGAACTGTTTGGGAAGCATCCAGGCTGTGGGACCAGGACCTGTCCTTAGTGCATGAGCTGGCTGTTTGGAACCTTGGGCTTACACAGGGACACTTTGCTCAGCCTGGAAGGAGGGGACTGGACCTGCTTGTACTGAATCCACCAGATTTAAATGAATCCCCAGGGGAGTCTTGGCCCTGGAAGAGATGGGAATGGAGGAGAGGAGATAGGGGGAAGTTGGGGGTGGGCACAGGAGGGGGGAGGACAGGGGAACCCATGGCTGATGTGTAAAATTAAAACACAAATATAATAATAATAATAAAGGAAAAAAAGAATGTGTTACTATTTTTGAAAGAAAAATATGACATATCTAACATATTAAGATGATCAATTATAAAGCACTATAAATTAGTAATCATTTTGATTATGAAGATTGGGTCACTGAGGTCCATAGCACAGGTAAGAATATAGACCAAAAAGTTTAGAACCACATACATGCTTCCAGGCAGTAATGGAACTATAGTGTTTGTGCACTCCACGTATTGGCACTTTCATTAGTGTTTTTTATTAATACAAAGATGGCAGTTAGACATCAAAAGCAGAATAGTGAGGAATGTGTGGGCTAAGAATACATTGAAATGATACCAAATCTATATGCTACAGAATGGAATTAGATAGAGACTAAAAAATTTAATATAGAAAATCAAATCAAGGAATCCTAGCTGTGGACTTAGAAATAGTAATCAACTTTAGATTAAGACTCAGCAACAGACTAGAAAATAATACACGATTTTCCAGAAATGACAGTAAATCTACGAGCTGTTATACTTTAAAATTTTAAAAGCATATACTTCAATGTATGGAATCAACATTTATTTTGCTAAAATATGATAAACTGGTTAATTTTGCAAATCATCATCAAGGAAAACTAAGCAATGGCCAATAATAAAAGACAAAGTCACTCTCTAATGATAGCAGTGTTAAAGAACATAGGTTTACTAATATTAAATAAGATATTTAATGTGATCATCTCATAAATTTGGTATTGTTTCCCAGATAGCAGGACTCAACAATAATGTTAAACACAAACTCCATTGCAACATACATTCTATAGAACAAAAATGCCTTCCAGCTTTTAACTCACTTGAAAGTGTTAATTTGACCACAAAGTTTCTGAAGTATTTTTCTGGACACTTTCTTTTCCCTACAACTGACAATTCTTTCTTTTATTCACTCAATGTCTTCTTAGAACAGTATTTCTGTCTTGAATTTATCTATCTCTGAAATCCTACAATACACAAGACCAAATGTCAGAAAAAAGATTATAGATAAAAAATAAAATGCCAATACTTACAAAACTTTAAAAAATGGAAGAAAACATTGCTGGGGGTCAAAGGTGAAATGACAAGGTAAATGTGGATGAAAACAAAGAGGCTGAATGGTGACCTGTGTCCACCAATTCATTCAATTTCCTTTCAAATAGCAAAGAAAGATACCCGCACCCCATTCCATGAGGCTAATGCAAAAAGATTGCTAAGATTAATGTCCTCACTCAGTGAAAAGAAATCATTGAACAATCCACTACAATCTGTATCCTGCTGCTAACTCAGCATTTGTGTACACAGGTAACACACTCTTGGATGGTATTCTAATATAAGAATACATAGGTAACGTACTCCTTGGTAGGGATCCACTGTGAAGCACACAGGTAACACACTCCTGGATGGCATTCTAACATAAGAATACATAGGTAACATGCTCTAGGCTGATGCTTCACTGTGAAACATATGGGTAACACACTCCTGGATGGTGTACTATCATAAGAACACATAGGTGACATGCTCCTGGGTGAGGATCCACTGTGAAACACACAGATAACACACACTTCTATATGCTGTTCCAGTATAAAAACACAGGTAACATGTTCCTGGATAGTGCTTCTGCTTTCTAATTGAAACTGATTTAGCTCCAAGAACTTCAAAGATCAATAATAGCCTATTTCTTGACTGAAGTCCTTCAAGGCTCAGTCTTGCCAGAAGGTGGGTGGCACATACCTTTAATCCTAGTACTTGGGAGGGAGAGACAGGAAGATCTCTGTTAGTTCAAGGCTAGCCTGGTCTACAAAGTTAGTTCCAGGACAGCCAGGACTGTTATACAGAGAAAGCCTGTCTTGAAAAATCCAACAGAATAAAAACAAAGAAAAAAAGAAACAAATAACAAAAAATAAATAAAACCTCAGTCTCCTAGATATATCTAATACAAATGTTTTGGATATGACAAGTCTTTTTCTCTATCCAAGGACTCAGTATAAATCTTTGAGCAGACAGATCAATCTCATGATTGATTCTTCATCTGTGAACTGGGAATGGCAATATTTTCAGGTAGGATTAATTCTCATAATATTCATATGATACTTTGAGCTTCTCATATGGAGGGCTATATAAATATAAACTAATATTATGATGTTATATTAAGGTACATTATTAAAAAATTGAAAAACTGGCAATCTTTGCAGGGAATTATGGATAATTGTTATTTTTAATTATTTTAAAGCACATGGAGTTTTTTTACTGAATGTAGAACAAACAGATTTTATTTTTATTTTGGTTTAGCTGATAATATAATAACTATGTTATTTTAAGGTAATTACAGAGAATTACATACGGCACTGAAAGTAGACTAAATTATAGACTTTACACATGATACATGAATACTAAGAGATAATAGTGTAATAATGCCAAATATTGTCTTTTTAAAAACTTTCTCTTAATGTAAAAAATATATACAGGCCAGTGGTTCTCTGTTTTTATGGTCAAGAATCTCCTTGTTATTTTTTCCATGTTATGTGCATTATTTTGGCATGTAAGAATAGCATTATAACAATTATATCATTGCATTTTCTATGAATATTAGCAGTTGGTTATTAAGATTTTAAGAGTCATTAAACATTCTTTGAAATGAAATTGTTGCATCTTAAAATCAATAGTTATAGGAGTATTGACTAAGGAAATGTATAGCCTTGTCAATATATCCTACTGTGCATTTTCATTCAGAAAAGAAATACAAAAAAATGAGGTATTTTTATGCCTAAAATGCCCCTGAATAACTCTAATGTTTCCATCAATGTGGTGGGAGATAAATTGCATCAGTTAAAAACACATTCTCTAGAAACAAACTTCTTGATACACTCTGAGGTACCATATTATTTAAAAGGCTTCCAATATTTTTTTAAGTATAGAAAAATGTGTCAACACAAACTTCACAACACTCTTGTGAAATTCACCACCACAATTCCTGTTTTAACAGGCAAGGAAAATGGGAGATCTGAGTGTGGATTCATACTAGTCCCCAAATTAATGAGTCAAAATTGTTCCTATCTAGGGATATTTCAAGCAAGCAAATTACTACACAATACACTGTTGTCCATCATGCATGTATACATTCCATCCAGAAATAGTTGCAAGATGGAGCTCAATGTCCAAGATTATTAGTTTAATTATTAGCTAATAGGTGTAACTTCAGTTGAGCACAAAGTTCACTCTGGCAAAGGGGTGTTTTCCACAAGAGAGAGAGAGAAAGAGAGAGAGAGAGAGAGAGACAGAGAGAGAGAGAGAGAGAGAGAGAGAGAGAGAGAGAGAGAGAGAGAGAGAGAATTTTGTTTCTTTTACTAATTTCTTCAATATGGTGACATAAGTTTAAATAAAGATGTGGATATTCATGAAAAAATAGTTCAGTTTCAGCTGTGACAAGTAAAGAGAACAGAAGTCTTTACATTTATCCTTAAAAATATGAAAAGTTTGAAGATTATAAAAAAGTAAGAGGACAGGGAAAATGATGGTGCATAATTCAGAAGAGAAAGCTAAAGTCAGATGGTCTCAACCACCTGAAGAAGAATCCACATAAAAGGAGAAGGACAATTAAATGCTGATTTTGATAGACATCTGGGCTGTATGTGGAATAAAATAACACTGGGAAATTCCCAGCATTCATGAATAGGTTCCAAAAAGACCCCAATTTCTTGGTTTGACTTATAGCCCCCAAACACTGACAGACTTTCATGGTTGAGAACTAAGAAAAATACCCTAAGGTCTTAGCAGGAGAAATTAAAGAGACATAGGAAATATTCCTGTACAGTAGCCTAAACCATTCTGATGTTGTATGAAAAAGGGTCCTCCCAGAATGTTACTTGGAGATCTTAGTTGGGGAAGACCGCGGCAGCACGCACAAGAACTGCAAAGGTTCTAGCCAGATTGAGAAGAGGAAGAATGTCACAGGCCAATGGCACAGGTCCACTGATGCCCTAAGATGTCACAATAGCATTGTAGAACTTTCTCCATCCAACACAGTTACATAGCATCAACAACAACAACACCAATGACCACAGTGGACACCAGGTCAGTGGCTACAGTGAACAGAGGACATTTAGTCTGTAAGGAAAACTCTATAAATCATAAAGACAACATGGGAAAGTAAGAAAAAATAATAAGAACAATAAAAGATGTAAAGTCACATCAGATAAAAAGATATTCATGTTTAGCATGGTTAGGCTTGGAAACTGGAAGGAGTTTGGGCTTCCTGGTCAACAGCCTCACTCCTGGAGCTTCAGGTTCAGTGAGAGATCCTGTCTCAGGAGAATTGAAGCAGAGAACAGCACACCTATGTTCTCTTCTGGTTTCCATGCACACACGGCCTACCCACACCATCCACCTCCCCTTCACCTACCCAGTGAACATACACACAACACACACAAAGCACACACACACACACACACACACACACACAGCACATACACACACACAGCACACACACAACAAACACATAGCACATACACACAGCACATACACACACAGCACATACACACACACAGAACACATATACACAGCACATACACACACACAGCACGTACATAACACACACAAAGAGCAAAAGACTAAAAATCTAAATAAACAAAGAAGAAACAACTATTGTTATATTGTCATATTCCTAGTGTTCAAATCACAGAATTAATTTTTCTCATGTTTGTAGTAAACTGTAAGCAGAAGTGAAAAAGTGTTTCTTCATTTTTAAATAATCAATGTAAATTAACTATGGAAATGACAAAATATTGTTTTAAATTTGTGAATACATCATCAAAATCACATAAAGCAATTAGTTGGATTATTTTTATCAGTACATGCACTTATTATCTTAAAATATATTTGAAGTCAAGTGTGATATACTATGACATAGTTTGAGTGCAGGAAATCTGAGCCAGGCAGATTGTTACCATTTTCAGACCAATCTAGGTTACAGAGTGAGCCCTTGTCTCAAAACATACAAGCAAACAATAAATACTATTCACTTATAGAATATCTATATCTATATGTATCTCTCTCTATATATATATGAATTTTGAGGTCTTGCATGTACCATATAGCATTTTATATATTAAAATCATTTTAGAAATAAAATATCACAGGTATTTTATTAAGATGATCATACACAGATTGCAGTGTTCCTGAGTATGCAACAGAAGAATAAACAATAATAATTATGCAAGTCATCATACTATCCATACATTTATTGTACAGTGGGCTTGCTGAGCTCCACAAGCATTAGACAAGTATCTTTCAGAAATGTGATGAGGCAGTTTGTTATTCTCTCCTACATTTCTGGGTTTTTACAGGCCAGTTCATTTTGTCTCCACTGTGAAATACCTTAAAGGGTAATGTGGTATTCTGACTCTGGTAATAATTTATTACACCAGTTAATCTTGTAAAATTGCCCTCTGGATGTAATAATTTGTTATTCTTTTATTAGACCTTCTTTTGCATAGTGTGTTTATCATAAAGATGTCACCGTCGTGATGCCTAGCAACCATTTCAATGTTCTGGAGGTGTTTGCATATATTTTCCTAGGGGAGAGCTCAGTGCAGTCCCTGTATGGGAGAGCTGTCAGTGGATTCTGATGTATGAGGATAAAAGGAGCCCCTGCTGCAGACTCCAATAAGCACCAGTCACGGCCTGAAAGCAGTGACTTGGGCATCACTATACCGTGTTAGAAAATGTGTCAATTATCACATGCACTGCCTAAGGGTATTGCCAGGGTCTAGGTCATAAAACCATCAAGACTGAAAGGGAAGAAAATTGATGAAGAAGTAAGCTGAATTAATTGATAACAAGGAAGCCTATATGTGGAATACTCACTGAAACCATAGGCCCACAAGTTTTTGTATGAGAAGTTTTGCTGTGGGTGAGTGCCAGAGTCACACATACACTGCCTGATATGTTCTCCCGCATAAAATTATCATTCTAGGCATTTTTAAAAGTCAGTAGATAGTTGTCAAACTACTCAAGATGTCACTGACATGAAAATAAAACCATGCTAATTATTTTGAATCTGTTTTGCCACTTTTGTGGTGCCACTGTGTAGCCATGAAGGAGCAGTGATTATTTATGTAGCCCAGGGCTTCATCATAGAAGGCTTCTGTTCCACTTCTCTAGGCTTCTGGGTAGCTCACTGATGGAAAAGAAGAATTATCCATTTTAAAAATGTATTCAGAAGGGATTCAGAGATGCTTCAGTGACCTTTCTCATTCCTTCTGTTCACACTGAGTTAGTGGACCAGATTCAAAACATCACATCAGACTGGTTGGTTTCCCTCTAAGAAGAATTATGAAGAAAATGACTTTTCACATACAGTATTAAGATTACCAAGAAAAGAACAACCTCAGGGGGATTTATTTTAGTTAAACAACAGCAATGAATACTTTGTGTCACGACAAACAGGCACTTTGAGTAAAGTGCTCAAGGAGGGTGCCTCTCATAGGGTCATTCCGTCATACTTTTCAAAAGGAAATGCATGATTGGGGCTTGGGGACAGAGAGCAATAACTTACCCGCCTCTTAATTAATACTAAAACCCAAGCTTTACCATTTCTTACAATTGTGAGTTTCAAATCAGTGGGGTTATACATTTGTTTCGATTTTAATTTTTATGTATCATGTATTTGTGAGGCAATTAGAATTTTTTTTCAGTTTTAAAAATATACAGGATTCTGGCTCTCTTCCTGAAAGTAAAGTAGATGATATATTTTCATAATGTCAATCTTGGCTGCCATGCTAGTAATGATACATTGTCTTTCCAAGGACAGACTGTTGCCCCTTGATTCTCTTCTTGTTAGAAAAACAAAATTTTGCATTAGTAGTAGTATCAGAGAAAGCTAGTTTCATTCATCCTCACTTAGTACCTTTCATTTCTTCATTTTGCAGTATGTTCTAATGACTGGACAGTGCTGCAGTGAAAAACACAGGATGCTTATGACACATGGCTCATATTTATCCCATTGTCCTTGTGTAAATTGCTACAATTTTCTGTATGTGCAAAATTGAGCATTGATACAAACTTCCCAACAGAAATTTTGTTTTTAATGTGTATGCTCTGTGGTATGCTCTGTGCCTAATGCAAGAATAACACATGTCAGAATATGGACATTAATTTTTCCACTTATCACATTCTCAGTTGCTTAAATTACGAAACATTTAGCAGCACATCTTAACCAATGTGTGTGATGACACAGTCAAACCTGCCTCATCCAAGCATGAGAACATTACTTTTAAAATCCTTTAGCATCTACTCTATAATACACCAAAAAACATTAGTTGTAATCATCCACATTGGGATTGAATTATTTTCATCCATAACTATTGCCCATCATTACTATTTTCAAAGTGTAGGAAGTTATTAATTGCCTAGGGCTTTGAAACAATCTAAAATTTAAAGATAAACAGAATAATAAAAAGGCTGTTCTAGAAAGATATAAGGATAGCATTTAATAGTGCTTTCTCTTACACCCAGCTTTATAATGATGACAAGAACCTCTTCTGAAAGGGGTTGAACTGTAAAGCTGTTTAACAAATGTATGGAAGAAATAAATGTGTCTTGACAGTGCCGAAGGTTCAATAGCATCAGAGAATCCCACATAAAGGAAGGAAAGAAGCCATGTAGTAGGAGGTCATGGTGATTTGGGAACAAGAAACAAAAACAGAATTTCAGGCATAATTTTCTATCAGATTATCTTAAAATAATAGTCAAAATAATTTATAAATGCTGAAACTTAGTTGGACCTACTCTGACAATGGGGAAGGGAGTGCATTTAAAATATACTTCGAAACTCACCCAAATCATTAGCTGTGTTTCCCAGTAAGAGTTCATCTTCTTAACCCTATTGAAACAAATTTATCTCCCAAGACTATTACAGGAGAGAACTGGTCAACTGGTACAGCAAGGTAAATGAAAACATGATAATGAAAAGCCTACAATCAACCACTTACAAGGTTTGCTCATTTGTGTAGATGTAATAGTTCACAAGAAAGGACTGGCTGGAGAAGTGCATTCTCTCGATAATCAACATGGTGCAGGTGATGATCATGCATGGGAGAACCCTCTTGGCCAAGGCAGAAAGACACCCGAACTGGACTTTCAATTGTTTCAAATGATTGAGCAACTAGAGAATACATCATGGTCTATTAGGTAGAATTAGATCGATCTTAAGTTAAAGAAACTCAAAGGCGGTTAAATTAGAGCCATTCTTTTTCATTTTTCATGTAAGTCTGAGGATATAGATAGATATACACTTGGATATTTGAACATTTTCCATAAGCAACAGAAATTTCAGGTTTTTGTCATCAATATGTGGAAGTAAACCACAATTTGAGATAGCATTTGATTTCCAACACTAAAGTTAGAATCTAGCTAGAGAGAAGATTGAAGGCTGTGGAGAATTTTGTGGTGATATATTGTGTCCCCCCAATATATTGTGCATCCTAATAAACTTCTCTGGGGTCAGAGGACAGAACAGCCACTAGATAGACATAGAGGCCAGAAAATGGTGGCACTCACACCTTTAATCCTAGCATTCTGGAGGCAGAGATCTTTCCAGATCTCTGTGAGTTCAAAGCCACACTGGAAACAATCAGGCATGGTGACACACACCTTTAATTCCACAAAGTCGTGGCAGGAAGCAGAAAGGTATATAAGGCGTGAGGACCAGGAACTAGAGCCTGGTAAAGCTTTTAGGCTTTTGAGCAGCAGTTCAGCTGAGATCCATTTGGATGAGGACTCAGGGGCTTCCATTTGAGGAAATTAAATCAGCTGAGGAATTAACAAGGTGAAGTTACCTGTGGCTGGTTCTGTTTGTCTGATCTTTCAGCATTCACCCCAATACCCGGCTCCAGGTTTGTTTTTATTAATAAGACCTTCTAGCAATTCGTGCTACATAATGTCTCCATTGAACAACAACAAAACTACCAAACAAAAACCACCTAAGTTGCTGTGATGGCTGGCTATTTGTTGTCTATTTGACTATATCTAGAATGAACTATAATCCAGAAATGGAGGGCACACTTGTGATCTGGACCTTGAAGGAAGAAGACAACATGCCTTTGATCCAGATCTTGAGACTGAATGATACACTTTTAATACGGGCTACACCTTCTGCTGGAAGACAATGGAAGAAGGAAAGAGGTTCATTCATCAAGCATTTGCCCTCACCTTGTCAGCACATCCATTCCTACACTGGCATTGGAATCTACTTCTTCAGGATTCCATCATATGTAGAAGATCATTTAAGAAAAATGAGAACATATAATGATAGAAGTGAGTTAAGTATTTAGTAGGTAAAGGAAGAAAAGACATTAAAGGAAAGATTTAAGTAGAAGACAGAGGAGCCATAGTCTGTGTTTATGTCTGCGGCTCTTGTTACTACTGAAGGCAGTGAGGATACCCAGGGTCTGGACCACTACTTGTGGCCTCATTGATGTCCAAAGGCTATACCACCACAGGGGCCATCTCAATTTGATTGGCCTGGAGACTTTTGGTCTTGAGCTGTCACCAAGGGCCATATCTGGGTCCATGGCCCTACTGCAGCCAGGGTCTGTATGGATATCCACAATGCCTCTTGTCCTTGAGGGTCATGAGGATGCCTGGGGTCTGGTATCTGATGTCATGGTTGTGTCTGAGAGCTACCCTGCAGCTGGGATGATACTGATCTGAGAGGCCTATGCTGCCATCCATGGCCATGGTGACATTTGGACCCAGGATGCCTGTGAGTACTATGTCTGTGTCCGTGATCCTATGAAGATGGAGTCTGTGTTGCTTTTCATAGCACATGTCAACACCAAAGAGACAAGGATGCCCAAGCTCTGGGCTGCCACCTGTGCCAAGGTGTCTTCTGGGCCCATGATTCTGGAGGCAATGTCTGGGACCATGGTCCCACCAGAGCCAGGGCCTATATCAGTGTCAGTATTTCCATAACCCAGGGCAACAGCAGGATATTCAAGAAGAATTTTGGTGAGGGTCCAGTATTAATGGTGTACCAGTAGCCAAGGCCTTGAGCCTGATGAATAATGGACTACACAATGAAGATTTGCAGTTAAAGCTCTTTGGACAAAAGAGTTATACTTCATGATACACAGTAGCTCCCAATGCCACTAAGATAAATGAAGAAGTGAAAGAGACATGGGAAAGATGGAGGAGCAAAGTGGTTTTTTTGTTGATGGTGATTTTCTTTTAAATGTTATTTTTGTTATTTATTTATTTATTACCTTTCAAGGGCACTACAAGAGTAAGGGGCAGATATAGTCAAGTGGGATTGGGGTGTATGATGTAAAATTCACAAAGAATGAAAGAAATGTTAATTAAATAAAAACAAAGACATGAGTACAAACATGTATGGTAAAAGGATGTGAAATGAGGAGTTTTAGGCACAAATGGAAAGCAGATTATGAGAATCCTGTTCATCTCAGGAAGAAGACTGAGCTTGGACTCTAGTGATGCAGGAAGCTGTAAGAGGGCATCAAGTATAGAAGTGACATATTTTCCTTCATGGAAACAGTTTTTCTGGATAACTTTAATAAAAGATCCTGTTAGGAGGATGATATAGGAGTCTAGATGGTCATGTTGGCCATCAGCTACACTCATTTCATGATGGATTTGATACAGTATATAAAGTAATGAAGCTGAGCTGATCGAGGACTTGAAGAAACTGGAAGGTTGGATGTGGAATGTTCTGGCATTGGAAACTATCATGAGATCAGGAAATGAAGAGTTCAGTTTGAAACACAATAAGTCTATTTAAACTCGAACAAGTAGCTGTCTTACATTCTTATCTGTAATTTGGGACTGCCATGCACTCAGCCTGATGGAGTTATTATAAGACTTAATAACTCAAAACATATGAAGACTTTAAAAGTGTGCCTGATGCACAGTAGTGGCTCAAGAGACTGAGAAAGGCAGACCAACGTAGAGGAGTAAAGGAACACCCAGAGAGGCAGGTGTTATCACGGACCTAGGTTTGTGGGGAGGAGGGTTTAGAAGGGAGGTAGAAATTTGGGAGCTTTGCTTTAGAGATGATATGTAAATTTGAGAAAGCCAACCTGCATCTTAGTTCCATCTGGATTTCTATAATGTATTTACATAGCTTGTATGACTTTGAAAACTTACTCCTCACTAGGAGACTAGTACATATTTTGAGATACTAGAAACCCAAAGCCAACGTATCAGATCCAATGTCTAGGAAGAACTTCTCTTCTTCATTTCAAATAGCTGTCAGAGTCTTTCTGCTATGGAAAAGAGGGGAGTGGTAAGCCCCTGAGTCTCCATTTTTCACAAGGGCCACTAACCACATTATGAAGGTTATAGCCACACAACCTTCTAGTTTTTTTCCAGTAAGAGTAAGAGCTTCAGCATGTAAATTTTGTGGGTTCAAAAATATACTCCATAAAACCTAGTCAGTGGATATAAGTAAATAGTGGTACACATGGAACTGCAGTGTTTATAAGTAAGGAATATAAAGATTATTCAGTAATGGGCAACAGGAAAGAGCAACTGTTAAGCAAGCAGATTTCAGAAAACACTCATAAGACTTGCTGATCTGTCTCCATCTCAAATTAGAGGTATCCAGACTAAATAGATTTTAGTACTTCTAAGGACACTTCTTGTGGCAAAATGTGATTTCTCACTAGTTTTTTTTGCACATTTGAGGTATTTAATGTTTCTTATATTCTCTTCCATTAAGCATTTTAATATTAACATTGTTAAATTTTGTTGAAAAAAGCGTACATAATCGGAGTACATCATCTACCTTTGGACTTGTACTCAGGAGGAGGAACATGAGGATCATGAGTTCAAATATATCCCTGAATCATTATTACCATCCAAACTCATACAAGAGAAAAACCCTATTCATGGAAACAATTTGGTAAAGACTTTAGACATCACAGTTGTCTTCAGCTTCAAAAAAAAGAAATCACGTTTCATTTATTTTTCATCACACACTTGAAGGAAGTAAATTACTTACCATGTTCACTTAGGACTAATGGTAGAGATCACTGCATTGTGATTTCTATCTTGAAACTTTTGAAGTTGATACTAAAGTGTGCTATATGTGTGACAAAACCATTTAGTGATTTCTCACTATTTTAATCATGTCTTCTGGAGACTTTTTTGAAAATATGCTTTATAGTTATGAGATTGATCTTTGTCAGAGCTCAGCATCATGTCATGTGTTCCAACACCTCTGGATTCTGTCACTAGGGGTACCACTCTCCACATCTGTGACTAGTTCTTCACTATGTTGAATGATAGGCATTATATTGCCTTTTATCTTATTATTGGAACTTACTCTCATCAATGGAGATGTAAGAGGGAAGAAAGAACTTTTATATAGATGACAGAAAATGAATAAAAATTTTCTTAGTAAAAAATAGATGACAGAAAGATACATAGATGGTAGATAAATGATAGATAGATACACATATAGACAGACAGAAAGATAGATAGATAATAGATACTAAATAAGATAATAGATAATATATACTAAATATGTGAGAAATGATCAATAGAGGGTAGAGAGATGAAAAATGATTGATAGGAAATATATAATTTATAGGAGATATATAGACTAACTAACAAGTATATTATAGATATTTATTTCTTGTTCACTACCATGTCTTATAATATTTATGGCACTTGAAAGTCCTTGAAAATATAGTTGATGAGAAAAAGGGAAAACATTATTTTTCAAAATGAAAACTGGTTTTGATTTCTGTTTGAAGTGAAGTGCATGGGTTAAGTCATAGTCCATCAAATTCACTTTTCTCAATGTCTGTCATTGTGTTTAAAATGTGACAGCCATGAAGTCCACACAAAGTTCCATTTTCCTGTCAAAACATGTAGGTCTGATTGTGTACCTTGGAGGGCTCTAATTCCAAAGTAGGACAAACTGAAATCAAGGAGTAACTGAGGCATTATTGAAAAATGTCACTTTCCTTCAAGAGGGCAAGAATTTAATTTAAATTGTGGGACAAAGTAACATAAGAAGCAAAACTGCAGTCGACAGTAGCTGAGCTTATATGGAAGCCACCACACCTGCATGCACATGCGTGTGCACCCACCCAGACATGTAGGAAATCACACTCATATAGTGTGCTTTTAAAAGGTAAGCTAGGACAGCACAGGACATGGTTAGATGCAGTACAATGAGAACAATAACATTAGACATCCAATGCAATATTGCTGTATATGTATTATAGGAGCTGATATGTAAATGATAAATGATCTTATAGACCAAGAAGTCTTTTTCCTTCAGTGAACAAAAAGCACAGGCTTAGCAGAGTGATCCAACATCATGAACTAAGATGAGAGAAAATTCAGAAAATTGAAACCAGCTGGCTTTCAGTGCACAGGGAGCACCTCTGAGTCCTCCAGTGTTTGTACACACACACACACACACACACACACACATAAGCATGAGTGCACCATATTTCTGCTTCCTCTCAAAAGCTCTCATTAGTGGATAAAGGCTCAGGCACACGTTTCATGTAATTGCTTGTAAATATGGTAACTATTTTCTTCCACTAAAGTTACAAAAATTCTTTGAATTTTATACCAGGGACTAAATTTGTAATGGAAAATGATGTTTGATGGTGTTTAAATGCATAGTATGTCACTTTATAAAGCATAGGTCTCTTTTAAGTTATTTTTTTAACTTCTTGACATGTGTCACAATTTGGAATTCTGCTCTCATGGGATAAATGCCAGATTACACGGTGTAGTATTTTTATCCTCTGTACTTTTGCTGTAGAAGCATACAACATCAAAGGAGAGGCAGATCACTCACATCAGCAGAAAATGGAATAGGACTATAATATGCTGGCTTTGATCTTGCCTTCTAGTAATTATCTTGGCTACATGCATGCATTGAGAGCAAGATTTGAATTAATAAGGCCAAGAAATCCTAGAAAATGTAAGAGGTATCCATGAACGTAAATCAGCTATCTTCAATGTGATAGATTGCAACTGAGGTCCAGGAAGTTGGAGCTGTTAATTTGAAGCAGTTATCCTGAAATGCTATTCTCTCTTTAAATTGTCATTGTTGTATTTAGGACTGTGATCTTCCCAATTAAGACATTATCACTTTAATGTCCAGCTCACCTCTAGGACAGAGCATTTAGCTGACATTCATCTGATTTTTTTTCATTTTTAAAATAATAGGTCTTATGTTAAATATCAATGTAATTATGAAAAGCTGTCAGCATCCCAACTTTGTCCACTCTTATTAGACACTAGTAAAATAGCTCCTTAGGAAAGACAGAGATTTTCATGTGGAAAATGATTCAAATCATCCACATTTCACAGCCCTTTCCAATGAGGATGAGAGCACTATACTGAGCCACTTTTTTCCTGTCACTTTTTTCACTAGTGTTTATTGCTACTTTGAGTTGAGACGCTTCCAGTTTTTCCCTGTGTAAGTGAGTTTACCATGGCTACTGGATATAATAACATAGTACTTTATCAGAAATGTCAGAAACTAATATGCTCTGGAAATTAGATTTTCCATAACCGAATGTTCCTTCAAAATAGAAATACTTAATTCATTTTATAACTTTAGCCACCACACATGAATGAAACCCTGATTTGACATTAACTATTAAGTACTTTGATTTTTAAAATGTCTCACAAGATGTTGCACGTTGTCTCAGTTGACCATTATTATTTCATCTACAGTAATATAAGGATTGTTATTATCAACTTCTTTGGTGTGTACATTTATGTGCATGCAATTGTGTGTAGTTGTTTGTGTGTGTGCAGGTGCATGTTATTGTGGAGAACAAGGTCAGCCTCGGGGTGAAAGCTATTCCTCTGTCGCTTGAGACATTTTCTCATGGGATTTGGGGCTTGACACACAAGCGAGACTGGTTATCTGGTGAAGGCTAAGAGTCTGAAGATCAAACTTTGGTTCACATGTTTGCCAGGAAGCATTTTATGGCCAGCTCTAATTCTATATCCCTGCAATCATCCATTGCCAAATTTTTTAATTGGCATATACCTAAAATGTGTTTGAACAAATGTGTTATACAGCATTTTCTTCCAAATGAAAACCAAATAAATATAAATTAAATGAGCAAATTTAAAAAAGGGGGGAGGTAAATCTGGGAAGATAACTTAGTTCCTGAGGTGCTCCTGCACAAGCATGAGGAACTGACCCCAGGCGCCAGAACCCATGTGATTAAAGCAGACATGACCACATGCATGTGCTAGCTAACAATAGGAAGGCAAAGCCAGGCAGATCCCTGTGGCATGATGATAAGCCAGCTCATTCTACTTAGTAAGCCCTAAGACAGTGAAAGACCCAGTCTAAAAAAATAAAACAGGTGGTTTCTAATGATTGGTATCTGAATTTGTGTTTCTGGCTCCACATTTATACCCCCCCCCCACGCACATGCATGCAAGTAGGCACAAGCACACATACATATAGACAAGACTAAGTTAAACAAAGAAATGAGCAAAAAAATCAAACAAACAAAAAACAGAGAACCAAGTGAATATTCCCTTCCACATTATAGCAAAAGAGATTTTTAAATCTTACCCATCCGCCCCCACACACACACTATAAACCATTTGTAGCCGTCGGTGATGGCGCACGCCTCTATTCCCAGCACTCAGGAGGCAGAGGCAGGTGGTTCTCTGTGAGTTCGAGGCCAGCCTGGGCTACCAAGTGAGTTCCAGGAAAGGCACAAAGCTACACAGGGAAACCCTGTCTTGAAAAACAAAAAACAAAACAAACAAACAAAAAAACCATTTGTAAATCAAACTTAGAAAATAAGAAATTTTAAAAAGAAATGTCTTTCTTCCTAGGTTTATAAAGAGCTCCTTGTTCTCATCTTATGGTCCAAACTCATTTTGTGATATATGAAGCACAAGGAACACATTCCCTTTCAAGAGCAGAGAAGCCTAGGGTTGGTTGGTTGGTTGGTTGGTTGGTTGGTTTATATTTTAAGTGTTGTGGTCTATCTTGGGTGGAACAAGCAGTAAGCATCACAGTGTTCCCTTTCATCTACTGGATTGTTGAGAGAGTGAATGCAGAGTGATTTTTACTGATGTTTATATACCTTCTGTGGGATCATTGCAAAGATGGAACTTTCCAGAACTGTGATACAGCACGATAGAAGAGTCTTTCTCTAGGATCAAGTTTCCTATATCCTTGCTTGTTCCAGAAAATAGCACCACCTTGCCTCCTTATCTCTGGTGTGTAGGACAGAAGGGAAGCAAGAATCAGAGCCTATCAGCAAGTGAAGCTTTGTTTATTTCTCACTTCCTGAAGTGAGGGCAAACACGAAATCACCCATTCCTGTAAGTATGTGTGGATTCTCAGAGAAGTCTTGTGTTTCACTGTGGTTAAAATGAGAAAGGCTGGAATTCTGCAGCCAGACATTGTGCTTCCTGAAACTATTCATTCTGTGTTCAGTGACAGAGAAGGATCTGAAAGGGGAAGGGAATTGTGTGCCTGTACAGATGAAACACATAGTAAGTTATTAATTCAGAGGATAAAATATTTGAGTAGGTGTATACATCACCATCAGAAATCTTATTTCCAATGGCAAGCATACTATCAGTGGTATTTACGTGGGACTAGAGAATCAGCCTCAATGTTCATAGAGAGCCTCTTGCCACAGGAGTCATGTGGTCTCAGTAGTTTACAGTCTTGCCAACCAAAATTCTAAAGCTATTTTTTTCTCTGCTTCATTGCCAAGTTCTTTGCTGTCTTAAGTGTTTGGGGAAAAGGTCACCAGAATTAAAGCAGTGGCCAGTAGAAAATGCCATGTAAGCAAAGCCTGTTGCCAGTGGCTGTTACACATTCATTTTTGCAACTGAACAAAATCCAACAGGGACAGCTTTGGATTTCAAATCCTATAAACCAGATCCCTTCAGTGGGGCTCTGGATATTAAAGTAGGGGTGATTTAGGGGGCATTATATGTCGGTCTCTATCAGCCAGGAAAGTGCAACCAACCACTGATATCTGGGAAGTCGTTCAGTGTGGCGTGTATGCTCACCATTGCCAAACAATATTTAAGCACACAGTTTCTACCCCAGTGCACTGAATGACTGTGGTCCACTCTTTGAACAGAGAGAAATCTAAGACATCCAGAGTGGTCTGAGAACACCAAAAGCTTCCTTCTCTGGCTTGTACTTGAAACATCAAATATATTTTAAAATGTCTAACATTATTTTATTCCAGCAATGTACAGATTTCTGTGTCAGTACCAGAAATAAAAGTAAATTATTCTAGTAATACAACATTACAGCACAGAAACCCCTAAGCAAACAATCATTCCTTCATGATCTCTAAGCCCATCAATTGTGTTTTATTATTTTTCTGAACTGCGGCATTGAAAACATTTTACTGTTAGGCTCTTTGTAGCTCTTGCATATTTCCTCTGTGTGCCTGAGACAAAGAGACGGTCCTGCAAAAGACAGGCTATAATTTCCATATTTCTACAAATCTCTTTAATTTCCTAAATAAACAAAAGAAATTTCTTTCTGAGGTCTCTGTAACCTGATGACCTAGCCAGTTATTCAAATGTGTAAGCTATATTGTGGAAAAGTGGGATCAGAGGGTCATGATGAAGATAACAGTCAGTTCTGTAGAATATCGGGGTCTTGGCATGCTAGGTGGGCTTCCAACTCTCTGCTCTATGGTAACAATGGAGATAGAGACACATAAACCTTACTAGAAGCTGGTATTTGCTCCTCTATCTATACCCAGTCATTTAAAACACAGACACTAGGGACACTCTATTTTGGGATAACTAAGGAGGTTGATGTGACAGTGTTTTCTTCAGTGGCCAGCCACATGGCACAGTTTCCTAGATATAATTATTACCTTGATCTAAAGCTTCCTTTTGAATTAAATGTCCCATGTTCTCTTTTCCCACAACAGCTGAAATTATCTATATATTGTTTTTTTGTAGATGTACAACAATGAAGTAACTAATGGGATCAAGGAAAAAAATTTAAAAGATTGTAAATTTCAATATCTTGAATCTTAATCTAAAATCTTATGAGAAAATACTAATATAAAAGCTACTTCTCCAACCTCAGTTGGTCCTAAAAGTATATGATGGTGAAGATAAAAAGAAGTAAGGTAAAAGATATGATTGCAGTATTAGAACTCATGTGTGTGACTTCATAAAAGCCCAGAACTGCATTTGTGGTGAGAAGTGTATGTGAATGAGGGATACACATATTGCCATAGTGTCTGAGAGACCCAAGCAAAAGCAATAAATAATAATGATGATGATGATGATGATGATAATGATAATAATAATGAAAGAAAACAGCTAAGAATTTACACCATTTTGGAACACGCACAACAAATTAATGAATACTATACACTGGGACTATTTTAGAAATTTTTCTCTACCTAATTTAAGTAGAAGTCTTTATGAATACACTCACTTTTTTTGAGGGGTCCTGAAAGAATAATTTAAAAGTATCAAAATTATGTATTTAACTCATAGCTTGGAGTTGGTACACCTTTAATGTTACTATGTTTAAGGAATGTGAAGTAAGTGGATACTTGACAAGACAAAGGCTTCAGCTGTGCATTTTCTGTAGCTGAAATGCTATTTCTCAAACACTTTCAAGAGAAAGCTGTCTTTACTTGTGATGTTGTGGAACCAACATTACTCCAACTGTATCCTTTAGTTTCAACTCCATCCTTATGTTTTTCCCACACACTGAAATTGCTTAATTACTGCTCCTCCAAGAAAATTTCTTTATCTAAAGAAGGAACAGCATTCTCTTTAGAAAGCCTTCAAGTGCTCTGAGAATCAGGGCAAGTTGTGGTGGTGTGCTTTCTTCTAACACAAAGCAAGCATAGTGTCTTTCCCCAGGGCACTAATTCTTTAGCTAACTTCTGAATTAGAAAACATGAAAGCAGTGTACACCTTAATGCATACAATATTTTTATTTTTTTAAGATATAATTTTCTTGTGCAGAAGAAATATGTGATGATTTCTGAGTGATCTTGATTTCCTTAAAGGAGTCTCTCTCTCTCTCTCTCTCTCTCTCTCTCTCTCTCTCTCTCTCTCTCTCTCTCTCTTTTCCTCTCCCTCCCTCCCTCCTACACTCCTTCCTGTGTGTTTGTGTGTGTGTGTGTGTGTGTGTGTGTGTGTGTGTGTGTGTGTGTGTGTGTAATAGGAAAGCATACAGGGAAGGGAGAAGCACAGTGAGCCATATCTAAAGAAGATGTAAGTTTGGGAAGGTGAGAAGACTAGGCTTTCTGTAGGCAGTGGACCAACTTATCTTGCATCCTTGTCAGAGGGATGAGTAATAAGGAAAGATAAGCAATTTCAAGTCAATGACCCAAGGCCTCTATTTTCTCATTGTGATCATATTGAGCAATGGGGCAAAGAATTAAGGACAGTGAAAACTTCATATAGAAAATTAGAAAACATGGGTTTGTATAAAAGTGGTAGAATTCAAGATTATTGTATATTTTTTTCTATCAGGACACTCTGTATCACAGATATTCAAAATGAAAAGATGAGTTGCTTCTGATCTAATATTGGGATTCACAGGGAAGGAGAAACAGCAATAGGGATGCAATAGAGTAAGGATTTATGTGTGTACAGGTCCAATGAGCAGTTTGGTTAAGAGATATTTTTTAAAATATGAAATTTCATCATTCATTGAGATTTTGTAAACAATTATGACATCTACTTTGATACATTTTAACACTCTTTGCAAAAAACAAAATACAGGCAAATTTCAAATACTGAGATGCTAAGAGCTGTCACCTAAGCTTGGTGGAGATGAAAGAGCAAGAGATTCCTCTTGTAGAATATTATTTTAAGGTGTGTTACTTTTGTTTGTGTTGCATTTGTTTAACTCTGTGAAGCTATTCCTAAAACAATCAATGAGCAGGCAGGAGATAGAATAGTTGGGGCTAGTAGGCAGAGAGAAGATATAGAGGAGAAATCTGGGAGGAGAGGGGATCAACCAAAAACAGAGTCAGAGAAGGAGGAGAACTCCAAGGTCTAGCCACCAAGCAACACAGAAAGCCACGGAGTAGGAAAGAAAAGGTATACAGAAATAGAGAAAGGTAAAAGCCCAGAGGCAAAGGTAGACAGGATAATTAAAGTTAAGAAAAGATGGCAAGAAACAAGCCAAGCTGATGCCCAGCACTTATAATTAAGAATAAGCCTCTGTGAGTGATTTATTTGGGAGCTAGGGGGTGGGCCCTCCAAAAGAGTAAAAAACAGCCAACACAGATTTCTAAGTGGGATGTATGAGGGAAGAAGGCTCTAGCTCTAGGCAGAAGCAATTGATAATGAATATATAATGTGTATAATGAAAGTATAAAGTAATTAAAGTGAGGTGAGCTAGGGAACTGGAGTTCACATATTTTGATGATACCTTTATGGACAACCCAGAACAAAACCACATAAATAAAAGGATGAAATGAGTATTTATCCATACATCTTTTCATGCATGAATAAGACGTGTTGCTGAGCTTAGACTTTTTCAGGGGAGATGATGAATAATGAGTCATGAATATGTATGAATGGATGGACAAACCAAGCATGGGGTATTAGAAAGAGGAACAAAACTGTTAACTGTGGAACAGTTACCAGGAAAACAGCAGGAAAGCATTGAGATACTCACATGCAATGTGATGTCACACTGGCAGTTAAGAAGTGAGCCAAGACTAGGAAGACGGCTCAACAGGTAAAGATGCTTCTTACCAAGCCTGATGATCTGAATTCGGTCCTTAGAACCCATATGGTAGAAGAGAACCAACTCTTGGAAGTTGTCTTCTGGCCTGCATCCAGACAATATGGTATGCACAGATAGACAGACACACACACATACAAACACACCCACAAAGTGTGTAAAATTTAAGCGGGGAGGGAGGGGATTAATATTTTCTATTTGACTTTAAACTCTATGGTAAATAACTAGCTATGAAGAAATACAGAATTGTACAAAATTATACAATGTTATAGAATAATCCTTGAGAATATTCAGGAAAGTGAAATGGAAAAATAATAAGGAAGAAGAAAGAAAGGAGTAACTGAAGCAACCATGTGGTGATTTGAATAGGAATGGCCTCCATAGACTCATGTGTGTAAATGCTTGACCCATAGGAAGTGACATTATTAGGAGGTACGGCATTGTTAGAGTAGATGTGGCCTTGCTGGAGGAGTGTGTCACTGTGGAGGTAGGCTTTGAGGTCTTACATGATCTAGCTAGGCTTAGAGGAGCAGCCTGCTTCTGCTGTCTATAGATCCAGATGAGAACTCTCAATTCCTTCTCCAATACTATGTCTATTTGTACTCTGTCATGC
Organism: Onychomys torridus; assembly: GCF_903995425.1. NCBI lineage: Eukaryota > Metazoa > Chordata > Mammalia > Rodentia > Cricetidae > Onychomys > Onychomys torridus. The sequence continues at coordinate 29,316,607 of NC_050444.1, read as the reverse complement.
TGTTCACCATGATGATAATGGGCTAAACCCCTGAAATGGTAAGCCAGACACAGTTAAATGCCTTGGTTTATACAAGTTCTATTGGTTATAGTGTCTCTTCACAGCAACAGAAACCCTAATGAAGACAATCCACAAGCTTTGATAGGGAACCAAGCACAAGGACATAGGCCTGATGCAATTGACTGTAATTAGAATATAATAGTTGGTGTTATTCAAACAATAAGAAAAGGGAACTTTGTCAGTCAATGTTCATTTCACAAAGAATAATTCTGATAGCATATGGACATACTCAAGACCCTGAAGAGACTTTCTCAAAACAGACAGCAAACTTTGACATCAATTTCACAAGATTGAGAAAACATATTAAACTCAACTGTGTCTATTGTGAAATGACACTGAATTCCATTATCAATTAGGAAAGATGTCCAACTAGCACAGCGAGATAACAGTTCTAATGTACTCATGTTTCACTGCTTTTCTGGGTACGGAGAGAGCAGAGGAATATTAGTTTGCTGGGGAAAGCAAGGAAGTTGAGCAACTCTATTCTGAGATTCTGATTGACTTTGGCTTCCCCCCATTCATTCTCTGTTATTACTCAGAAAGAGGAGTCAGAAGGGTGTTTAACATTGAGGGAAGTAAATTCTTTCCTTTCTTTTCATCCTTTACATCAGAAATTCTAAAATAAAATCAGGAAAAATCATGACACAAACCTGCTCCTAAAGCCATTAGATAATGAAAGATATGTGTTTGAACCATGAAAACCTACAATATTTAGAAATGGCATTTTTTTTAAAAAGGTGTTGTGGTCAATATCATTATTAATTATTACTCACCAGTTGACCTGGGCCCTCTGCATCCCTGAGGATATCAAGAGAGTCAGGCGCAGTGCAAAGTTGCCCTCTGACAAAGCAGCATGGCAACAGTTTAGATTCAAGCACAGCAGCTCCATGGGCTGAGAAGATTCAGAGAAATTACAAATGCATCATATCTTGATTGATTGTCTTAAACGGCATAGCTTTGATGGACTTGGATTTTATAATTGGCTGTTGAGGCACTGCCTATTTGCATGAGCCTGGTTGTAAGTGTAGGAGAATTGGAAGTACCCTTGTCATATAGCTTGCAAATCACATTTCTACATCATTACAAAGCACATACACATCTGCCCCCTTCTAACACTGGCTAGCCTTTATATTAAACTGTAATACATTATATTTAATGGTATTGTAGAGTTATTTGTTTTGAGTTGTGACAGTCCCTTCTGAAGGGAAGAAGCAAGTTTACTGGTCTCAAAAAGTTCTTGAAACATCCCAAAATTGGGACGCTTAGAGGCTGTACCCAGATTGTATAAGGAGTAAGCAATTGGAGACTATGGTGGAGCTGACTTCCTGCATGTTCCTATAAGTAACCCACAGCCTTTGTTCTTATTAGCAACCACAATATAGGTGTGCACTGGTCCAGGCAGATCTGAGTGAAATAATCTCCTTGGTGTGACATAGGTGCCCCATCTGGGATGCTAAGATGTTTGTTAATGTTTCATGAGAAAAAATAAAATCTGTGAATATGTAAAAAAAAAAAATTTGCCTGCTAGTAGCTGATTTTTTAAACCTGATCTAAATTAGTTTTATATAGTAACTATACCAATGACACATAATTTTGCCTTTTGAGGTCAGAAGGATAACTATTTCAATACCATTTTATAATGATAAAGTTTTAAGTGTTAAATTTTCTTCCAAATAAACCTAGTATTTAGCTGAACTTTAGCATACTGTTTGCTGCTAAATCAGACATTTAATCTAATTATTTCTTAATATGTATAGTTAAATTTATTAAAAGGTTTGACTGTTACATTAGTGGGATCCACTTAATTCTATAATTTCTTTTGCTGATACACATTGAATTCTCCACTAGGCCTAAAATTTTCAGCTTAAATAGTCCAACATTTCAGAGAAGTATGCTTCCATATTTAACAGCATCTGCATTAAAAGAACTTCCTGCTTTAGTCAGAATCTCTCTCTGTCTCTCTGTCTCTGACTCTGTCTCTGTGTCTCTGTTTCTGTCTCTCTCTCTCTCTCTCTCTCTCTCTCTCTCTCTCTCTCTCTCTCTTTCTGTGTGTGTGTGTGTGTGTGTGTGTGTGTGTGTGTGTGTGTGTGTGTGTGTGTATGGGGCAAGAGTCTGACTGTGTGCATGTGAGTATGTTTATACTTGGTCACTTTTTTCACAGGAAGCTCCAAGTTGACATTGGATGTCTTTTTTTATTTTGTAATTTAATTTAATTTTACATATCAGTCACAGATTCCCCTGTCCTCCCTCCTTCCACACCCCCCTGCTCTCCCCCCAGCCCAACCCCCATTCCCACCTCTTCCAGGGCAAGGACTCCCCTGGGGATTCAGCCCTGCTTGCTAGATTCAGTACAGGCAGGTCCAGTCCCCTCCTCCCTTCACCCAGGCTAAGCAAAATATCCCTGCATAGGGCCCAGGTTCCAAACAGACAGCTCATGCACTAAGGACAGATCCAGGTCCCACTGACTGGGGGTCACCCAAACAGTTCAAGCCAATCAACTGTCTCACTTATGATCAGATTAAACATTCAGTTTAATGCATTGTATCCATCAGAGGGCGTAATCCAGTTGGGGGCTCCCCAGCCATTGGTTCACAGTTCATGTGTTTCCACTAGTTTGGCTATTTGTTCCTGTGCTTTTTTCCAATCATGGTCTCAACAACTCTTGCTCATCATGCAATCCCTCCACTTTCTTGCTGATTGGACTCCCAGAGCTCCACCTGGGGCCTGGCCATGGATCTCTGCATCTGCTTCCATCAGTCACTGGATGAGAGTTCTAGCACGACAGTTAGGGTGTTTGGTCATTGGATCACTGGAGTAGGTCAGTTCGGGCTTTCTCTCAACCATTGCCAGTAGTCTATTTTATCTTTGTGAATTTCTGGAGACCTTTCTAGCACTTTGCTTCATCCTATTCCCATGGGATGTCTTTCTCTATTCCACCATATCTTATAAGACAGGATCTCTAACTGACCCTGGAGCTCAGCAATTACTGGCTGGCAAGCAAGCATCTAGGTTGTCCTGGTCTCCATTCTCCAGCACCAGGGCTAATGATGCATGTAGCCAGATTTACTCTTCGGCAGATTCTGGGAGCCACACCCATCTCTTTCTGCTTGTGCCTCAAGCATTTTGCCCACTGAGCCACAAATGCAGACCTTACTCAGTATCTCTGCAAACTGACCAAATCTGTGTCTTGACACTTGTTTCAGTGAACATTAAGCTCAATAAAACTATAGGCAAATGAAATCTATCTTTTCCTTTCCTTCAAGCTCTGAAAGTACTTTTACTGGCTTTCTCTCATTAAATTCTTAATAGAGTGAAATTTTGTAGATTTGGCATGTTTCATATTGAAGAGGCTTAAATTATATTTATATGACCAATGACTGATTATTTTACCTAAATATATGAAATTATTTAAAACGTTGTAATAAGATGGATCATATACAGGAGAAAAGCCAGTGGAGGTACAGCTTGTGTGTTTCAAACCAACTAGATAAACTAAATATTACTAAAACTACAGATCTATAAACCATTGGATTTGGCATAATATTAATGTTCATTCCTTCCTGCAAATGTAGCCCTAATAAAGATGAACTTTAAAGTGTCTCCTATCCCCTTTGTTTATGTAAACTATACTAAATATTCTTACTTCCTCATGTATAATAAAAAGCTCATTGAAATTCAGATTGAAACAATTAATATAAATGAATACATTAATCCATAGTTCTATATCTTTTTAAGGAACATCTCTAAATACCACATGATAGATTTCTAAAATGATTCAATATTCTCAGTATTTATTAATTAGCATGAAAGGTTTTTAGAAATACAATGTTAGAAACCATTAGTAAACTCTATTTATTAAAGCAATAAAATGTGTTAGGCAGACTTGATGTAATAAACTTAAAACTATTCAAACTTACTAGCAGAATGTTCAGGCAGTAACTATGGGCAGCCATAAAATTAGATTGTGGCATAAAGGAGAAGGCCCTGTGCACCCAGGTGGGTTGTGGGGATAGGAGAAAAATAGAAAGAGAAAGGTTTGGGGGATGGTAACTATTAATTCCTCCCTACTCTTCCTCTGTTCTATTTGCTGACCCTCACAGGCACCAGTCAGAAACTGCAGTCAAGAATAGATTGTTTGTCTGGCCTGTTTCCTCAAAATTATTTTACATCCATATAAGTGCTTCAACTGTGACTTTATAATTTCTAAATTTAAAAAACAAGTATTAGGTAATTATCAGTAATAAAAAATTTAATATTTTTCAATAGGGGCAAGTATGTAATAAGTCCCATAGAATTTTAAACATTCAGTTTAATGCATTGTATCCATCCTGTCTAGGTGGGGAACAAAAACTGCTAGTCAATGGCTACCTTGTATCATACACAAGTTACATAAATTTTCTGAATGAAAATTTTCTCAATCTATAAAATGAGTTTAATAATACTTTATAGCATTATTTTTAAAGATATTAACTAAATCTGTTAAATCAGCACTTGCTTTGTGGGAAGAACTCAGAAAACCATTTACTGTTACTATTATAAACATTTTCTCTCAATACTCAAGCTTGAAGATGAGGATATTTATTCATAATATGTATTCACATTTATATAATTTTTATGGTGCAATGATTTCAATTTGCCTCTCTACCTCTATATTTTTATCTGTATAATTTCTATCTGGGGTTCATGGTATTGGGTTCCTGGCTAGTGTTAATTTTATGCTGCTTTGACTCTGTATTTAAGTGCAGTCTAATCTAAGATTTTCAGTCAATGATGGAAATCGTACTACTTTTACTTATGGTTTTGAACACAGTCTCCAAATAAACCAATTTGAAGTAATCAAGACCTTATTTAATGTACTGGCTTGATACTAAATAAATACAAATTCTCAGAAGGTGTGGTTTATTAGAGACACAAGTAAAATGTATGCTTTTTCTGCAATCAATCCTTTTTGTTGGCCCTTATCCTAACTCTTTAGTCTTTTAGTTATGTCTACTCCAAGTACATCATCACCACCCCCTCTCCTAACACGTATCCACTCTGTGGTGTGATTGGCAATTTCCATCTGAATACCAGTCAAGGCATGTTTAGATTAATTGTCTTCTATGGAAGTAGAATCCTGGCATTTCTCTACCTATATTTTCTTTCATAAATTCCAGTAGCCTCTGCCATCAAACATAAAAAAGAAATAAATTAGAAATTAGTATTTCTAATCCCCTACAGATAAAATGATTGCAGTTATTCTTAGGACTCTTGAGTGGAGCTGAGCCAGGTCTACTCTCACTGCCTTTACAGTCACTGAACAATCTCTAATTCCAACTGGTGTCTTGCCTTGGATGTAGGGTCTTCTGCCCTTGTCTTCTTCTCTATTTATGAGTCAATTAATTGGCTATGTTTTATTTTGGTACACAGATGTCTTTGGCCTGCTCTGGTTAAAGCTAAACATCATCTTTCTAATTTCCACTTCCAAAGAAGATATGTGACAAATGACATGGTAATTTTCCTATTTCTTCATGTTCATAAAACATTGATAATATGATTTTTACCTTCCCTTTGTTCTCAATTAAATGAAATGCTCCAATACAATTAACGTGCTCTTGCGATTTAGGTTGCCTTTAGAGGTTTCTCTTGTCTCTGATTAACAGCATTTCCCATCCATTCTCAGACCCCCCGACTGCTATTCAGAATGTTCCATTATGCCTGCCAGCTATAAATACAATTGTGAACCAATATCATTTTAATTGTTTCACTAATAACTTGTTTTAAATGATTCAACAGTCATCAGGAAAGATAAGTGCTCTTGTGCCCTGCAGGCTTATGGGCATGATGGTATGAGGCCATGTGGAGAGCTGTATCAGAATAATGAAACCTTATGCAGAAGATAATGACAAAGCACTCACATTGCCGTAAAGATAAATGAAAACAGTAGATCTTCTTTGCTCAGTAATATAACATCCATTTTTCGTTCCCATTTCAATCATTAGACCTTCCAAACAGATTAATGCCCAAATATACACATACGCAACATGTCCCATCGTAACAGCCATATGCTCCCATTTTTCCAGACAGACTGTGAATGATGGAGTTAACGAGCTTTACAAATGCTCTTGTTAATTAACAAAAATTGTTACTTTCTCATTTGAGGGGGGTTTATAAATTAGACTTAATTACACCAGATAATTGCAACTGCCAGGCACTGAGCAACTCCTTCTCATTCTGGTCTTTCAGTGGCAAATCAACAATTGCAACCCTTGCCTATTTGTGTGGATGAATTCAGTAAGCAAACAGCCCTTTTATGTTAATGGTTTACTGGCATTCATGGGTCTGGCAGGAGAAATGTGCTGGGGGAGGGTTTGCTAATGGCAGCACATAATCACATTAATTAAAATATAACTGCCATTTAAAGATTTGTAGTGTGGAATTAGAGCATGTTGGGAACTGAGAAAATCAAGCTAGAGAGCATATTAGCACCATCAGTCCGTGTTCCCCACACAGCAGTCAGCAACCTTGTGTGTCATAAATGTAATTCATGAATGTTATTTGCTTGGAAATATATGTTTTTAGTTCACTTATTACAATGTAAAAATTCTCAGTGTTGACTTCATGATGCTCAGAATAAATTCTCTGGAAGTTGAGACCCATGATCTACTTTTAACAAACCCTCAACCATGATTTTTTTTAATTATGACTTTAATAATTTTCTATAGTAAAATGAACTGTCTCCTTTTCTGAAGGCAAATTTAAGCCAGACTGTTACAAATTGTGGGCTTTTAGTTATGCTAAGATAATTCCATGCAATTTGATTGGGTTCTTAATAAATGTGATCCTCAATTGTCTTTCTTTGTTCTGAAGTTTAGTGGAAGCTGCTAGATGCTTTAAAGTTGAGCACATGCAGAGAAGACAGTGAGGAAATATCTTGTAAAGCTTTTCATTAGTCTGTCTTTGGGATCCACTCATTAGTTTTAAAGCTGTCCTTGTTCTAAATCAGTCCCATTTGTACTTCACCTACAAAGAGGCTATGAATGTTCCCAGGATAAATTGCTGAGGGGCCATAACAATACCCAGGGGGGATAAAGCCTAATTGATTCTTAATAATGTCAAAGGATTCTAGTTTCAGGAACTAGCCGACTGTGACCAAATTCCACCTGACTAAGCCTTATACGTTCAGCTGTGCAGAAACTGAACAATGAATTATTTTCCTTCATTTGTCCACCCCAAAGTACCTAGAAGGATCCTAAAACTATAGAATTGGCTTTATATGTGGTATTGACTGAAATACAGTATATGGGACTCTTGGAGACTGTTACTTTTGTTAATTACTAGGACACCTCAACAACACCAGTGACTTGAGTATGGTACAGCCAAAAAAATGAGTCTATGATAGCCCCCAACCAACAGCCCTGCCACGAACAAAAGAGGAATCTTTTCATATGGAGTCCAGAACCACAGCCCATAATGCTTCCTACATTTAAAGTCTGTGTCACAGAGGACTCAATGTTGTGAGGAGCCAAGGATGACTGCTCCTGTATCATTAGTTTACAAGGTATCAGAATCCTGAGCATGGGTCTGTTGTGTAAACCTGTCATGGAAAGTGGAAGAAGACTGTAAAGGGACATGAAGGACATGTTCCAATGACAAGGCTCAAGGTCATTGGCCTGCCATGGTCTCTCAGTTTCCTTACTTATATCATTTTAAATGACCTGTCATTTTAGGATAAATACTTAGGACAGGGTAATATTTTTGCCTCTAAAGCAAAATTCATTATCTCCTCTTTGACTTCCTGTGTAGATCATGTCTTTATTCACAAGTGTAGCCTAGAAAAAAGAGAGCTCATATAATGTCATTTTCACTGTTTTCAGTCTGTTTCCACAGACTTGGATGTACAACCATAGATCTTGACTGATATGCAAAGATGTTGTGGGTAAACCTGAGAGAAACACCTCTGTTGTATAATTTCTCACCATTTTCCCTTAAATTATTCCTATATTCTATGAGAATAACTAAGTACATCTTACAGTGGGGTTTTGTTTGGTTGTGGTTGGCCCTGGTTTTACTATTTTTTTGTTGTTGTTGTTGCTTTATTATCACGTTTGTTTAATGTAGTTCAATAAGCACATGCTTTTATGTTGTCAACTGGGCACTGAAGGATCCCACTTGAAAAGTCTGAGTCGACGCCACAGTTCTGCCATGGTACATACCACTTGTGTCACTTAACCCTTGTTGCATTGGGTGAGGTATGAACCAGGCTCTAAATCTCTCCTGCCATGTGTTTAAAGAGGATCTTTCAGTCCATGAGCTGGTTCGGTAAAGACTTCAGAGTCGTGACTAGAACATGAATAGTCAAAATTGGGGTCTGTTGTTACTGTGGTTCTCTGAGAAGTGGGGCTTAGGGAAACTACAAATAAAATTGAAGGGCTAGCAAAAACATTTTCAGAGTCTCAGGATCATGAACAATACTCCTTTCCTCTCCCTCAGCAAATGACATTCTGTTGATACACAGCAGGCACTTAAAAATATTTATTCAAAGTATGCACAAATGAATGAATTCCCCTATCCATCTTCCAGAAGATAAAGAAGAGTCTAACTTGCTCTTATAGTTTAGCATTTAAGCTAAAGGAAATTTTTACCTACAACACTTCATGCTCCACTAAATGTTAAATGACAAGGCTGAGTTTCCAGTAATGAGACTGGGGAATGCCATCACTTCACAGGCACTGAAGCCAGGTTCATTGCAATTCAGCACTGTAGTTTGGGGACTTGAGGTTTTTAATTTAGTGCTATCATTATTGTTTTTCTATGAAACGGGGGCTAGAATTAGAAATAGCTACTTGCTACTTTCCTGGAGTAACCTTGTTCCAGGAATGTATAAGTGGTTTCTTTGGGCTCTTACTCATATTTAGGTCCTGTGTACCAACTTTCCACCTCACAGAAAACTTGCAAGTGATTATGACTGTCATACTCTTAAAAGAACAGATTATTTCCCAATTCTGAGTATAAAGCTGCCTCCCTATAAATTTTTCCCTTCTACTTAGAAAAGAACATGAAATTGAAAATGAAATTCACTTCCAGTTCTTTTTTGATGTTAGCTCTGTATCCACACTCTTCTAAAAGATTTTGAAATAGACAAGTTTCAAATGGATCACCATGCCTAAAATGATCATGAGATCAGAGACATTAGTTCCAATGATATCATACTATGGATAAAAGCACAAGAAAGCATAACCAAGTGTCAAATGAAAGAGAGCAATGATTAAGAAATTATTCAGAATGCTAAGGAAGATGAAAATGTAACATGAATTATGAGCATAAGTCATCTGATTTTTGTTTGTCTGTTTAATTGGTTTTTTTCCTTATTTCTTTTTGGTTTTGATTTTACTGTGTAGCTATAACATGAAGGTCATCAGTTAATATCTTCAAAGACCAATGGGTCAATGCAGAGTCATGTGGCATCATAGTCTCTACAATTTTTAAAAGAGTTTCAACCCTGAAGTTTATTTTATTTATTTACTTATTCATTTATTCATTCATTTATTTATTTATTTATTTATTTATTTATTTATTTATTCATTGTTTTTCGAGACAGGGTTCCTCGGTATAGCTTTGTGCCTTTCCTGGAACTCACTCTGTAGCCCAGGCTGGCCTCAAACTCACAGAGATCCGCCTGCCTCTGCCTCCTGAGTGCTGGGATTAAAGGCGTGCGCCACCACCGCCCGGCAACCCTGACTTTTATAACTTCTAGTTCTAGCATCATTCTAAACTTGAGAGTTCTTCTAAAATTTTAATTCTATAAATAGTATGGTATTGTACATAATACAAGAGTAAGAGTAAAAAGGGAAAGTTATATCTATGGATATGCCTTACCTAATGTTTTATATCCTGGTCAACATTCTCCAAACAGGTATCTTCTGCTATGCTTCATGGTGTGAGTTCTCATCATTTTCTTACTTCACAGTTGTTGAAATGCTTTCAGATATGTGCATACATTTATGAATATACATATTATACTATTTATCACCAATCCAGGATATTAGAACACTGAAAAGTACAATGCATACGCTACAAAAGATATTCTACTCATGGAAGTACCCTGCTTTACCCGAGGCCACCCTAGCATCCAGAACTCCAGGTAATTCCCCCACTTGCAGACTGCCAACACTATCAGAGCCCACCAAGCCTGCCCCCAACAGCTTCCCTCTCCTTGTCATCATATCCCAGCACACAAGACCAACAGAAACCCCCTGCTTCACCAGAGGCCACAATGGCACCCAGAACCCCAGGGGCCATACAAGCTTCCAGTACTCTAGTGGAAGTACCCTACTGGACCAGAGGACACCTGACACCAGAACTTCTGGCTACTCAGGCCAGAAGATCAGAGAAGAAACAGAAACCAAGGGAGAAAACATCCAGCAAAGACAAACTCAGAAATCAGCACCTCAGCCAAAAATTACCCCAAAGCCAGATGCCTAGATGCCAGCATAAGAAAGCAATAAAAAACAGCCATGGTGATATATCACCATAAGAACTCAACTATCCTACTACTATAAGCCCTGTATATTCCAACACAAGCATAGATCTATCATCCTGAACAAAACTCGAAGTACAAATGGATCAAAGAGCTCAATAAAACCAGATACACTGAACCTAAAAGAACAGAAAATGGGGAACAGCCTTGAACTCATTGTCACAAGCAACAACTTCCTGAACAGAACACTAGTAGCACAGGCACTAAGAACAACAATCTATAGATGGGATTTTATGAAACTGAGAAGGTTTTGTAAGGCAAAGGACATCATCCATAGGACAAAGTGGCAGCCTTCAGGACAGGAAAAGATTTTCACCAAATCCACATTCAACACAGGGCTAATATCCAAAATATATAAAGAATATAAATAAACGAAATAATCTAATTTTAAAATGTGGTACAGATCTAAACAGAGAATTCTTAACAGAGAAATCTCAAATGACTGGAAAACATTTTTTAAAATGTTCAACATCCATAGAAGCCATGGAAATGAAAAACAAAACTACCTTGAGACTCCACCTTATACCTGTCAAAACAGCTAAGTTCAAGAACACAAGTGACAGCTCATGTTGGCGAAGATGTCCAAGGGGAACACACCTTCATTGCTGGTTGGTATGTAAACTTGTACTGCCTTATGGAAATCAATATGTTAGTTTCACAAAATTTTGGGAATGGATCTACCTTAAGTAACCCAGCATATACACAAAGGATGCTCCATCTTACCACAAAGACACTTCCTATGTTCATAGCAACTTTATTCGTAATAGCCAGAAACTGGAAACAATCTAGATGTTCATCAACCTAAGGATAGATAAAGAAAATGTGGTACATTACACAATGGAGTATTATTCAGCTTTAAAAAAATCACATCATGAAATCTTTAGACAAGTGAATTGAACTAGAAGTAATCATCCTGAGTGAAGTAATCCAGACCCAGAAAGATAAATATGATATGTAGTCACTTATAAATGGATATTAGCATGTTACATGATACAATCTATAAACCCAGAGAGAGGCTATATACCAAGGAGGGCTCTTGTGGGGATGCCTGTATTTTCTTTGGAAGGAGAAATAGCAGAAATTTCATGGGTGGAATGGGTGTGGTTGGAACTAGGAACAGAAAGGGCAAGGCAGGGTGTGGAAGGGACTGAAGTAGATAGTACTGGGAGTGATGAATGGAATTGGGTCACATTTGGTGGTCCATGTAGAAACCTAGTACAGTGGAAATGCTTTGGGATCTATGAGAATTATTCTAGTAAAGTTTCCTAGTAATGTGGGATATGGAGCCTGAACTGGCCATCTTCTATAACCAGACAAGTCTCCTAGCCATGAGACTGGGACATCAACCCAGCCACAAAACCATCTACCTATAATCTATCCTGCCTCTAATATGTGATGGGGCAATGGTGGCATGGAACTTGTAGGAGTAATCAACCAATGACTGGTCCAGCTTGAGGCCCACTCCATGAGAGGGAGCCCCAAGCCTGACACTGTCTGTATGACCAGAAACCAGAGGCAGGAGAGCCCAGAGACCCAGGATAGAACCAAACACAATTGGAAAAAAAAGCCAATTAAAAGATTCCTAATGATACTCTGTTATACTCATAGATTGATGCCTAGCCCAAAAGTCATCAGAGAGGCTTTCTCCACAGCTCATGGAAACAGATGAAGAGACCCACAGCCGAACACAAGGCAAAGCCATGGGAACCCCAAAGAAGCGGGGAGGCATTGTAGGAGGCAGAATAATCACAGTCTCCATGAGAATACTACACATAGTATCAAATAAGCAGGGCTCATAGTGTCTCTCAGAGACTGAAGCAACAAACACAGACCCTGTGTGGGTCTGAGCTAGATCCTTGCATATACCTTACTGTTATATAGCTTGGCGTTCTTGTGGGATGTGAACCAATGGAAATGGAGCTGGCTTTGACTCTTTTACATGTGCTTGGAGCCCTTTTCCTCCTACTGGGTGGTCTAGTCCAGCCTTGATATGAGTGTTAGGAATTCCATGAGTGATAGTAATTCCAGCCATGCCCCATGGTCGCTCATACCCTTTCTGGTCATGCGTCCTGCATGACCCATGCCCCACGGTTACACAGACGTGAGTGGGCCTGTGTGCACAGATGTGTCCTGGCCTTTAGAAGGTGGCACCAAGTTCCCTGGTCTGTCTCGGTCCTCTCTCTCTCTCTCTCTCTCTCTCTCTCTCTCTCTCTCCTCTCTCTCTCTCTCTCTCTCCCTCCCTCCCTCTCTCTTCCCCCGCCTCTTTCTACCAGGCCTGCTCTCTCCTGTTCTATCCCCTCTTCTCTCTAATAAAGCCCATTCTAACTCTGGCAACCATGGCTCATGACTCTTTCCCCGAACAACCAGCGCCAGTGATCCTTCCAATGAGGGCTTGTACCCAGTCTTATTGTATCTTGTTAGCCCATGTTTAGTGGATATTCCTACAAGGCCTGCTCTTTTTTCCTTTTGTCTTTTTTGAAGGGAAACAGAGTCTGAGTGGAATCGTGAGAAGAAAAGTGGGGAGTGTGACTGGAGGTATGAGGGGAGAGGAAACTCGGCATGAATGTAATGTATGAGAGAAGAATAAAAGTTAAAATTTCTAGTTATAGTACATATTTTTCATATTTCTACTTACTTTTTAAAAGAAAATCATTTTACAAAATACATTCTCATCATGGTTTCCCCTCCCCCTAGTCAATCCACAACTTTCCTACCCAACACCATGACCTTTCTTTCTCTTTCATGAGAAAATAAAATACATTTTAAAAGGCATGCAAACAAGCAATAAAAATACATAAAAAATAAGAAACTCATACATACACACACACACACACACACACACACACACACACACACACAAATAGAATATAAAAAAAACATACAAGAAAAAGGCCAGTATTTAGAAAGAAAAAAGATACACTGAAAATAGTGCCATAGTTTAATGAATTGAATTTAACAAAACACTTGAAAATGTTGATCTATGATTGGTTAGAATAAAAGGTATAGGCAAACAAAACAATATATTGTATGAACAATAAAACTAGTGAAGAAGGTGGCTGGAGAAATTGGTCTGTAGATGTTCATTCAGAGTACCCCAGTTTCATACCAGTACCATCACTGGTTGGCTCAGAACTATAGCTCCTGGGTGTCCTTTTCTTGTCTGTGAGGACACCTGATTGCATGTGCACACAACTACACATAGACTTCCATAAGTATAATTAAAAAGTAAAACCTTCTTTAAAACACTGAGGTAGTTTCAATTTATGATTGTGGACTGAAGCCATGTACACTAGAATTATCCCTGCTCTAGATTTCTTGGAATGATTGATAATTATAATTTATAAACCAAGACAGTGCAGAAAAGTATAAATTCTTTTTGACTGTCCAAAAGTAAGGTAAATATTCATGCTAGAAATGAAGAAGACCAGATTATATTGAAATTTTTGACAAATGCACCAAAATATGAATATCAATCAGCTCAGTCTCATTTTCAGTTGAGGACTGAGAAGAAGCAACTAGGTTACATTGCCAAGAACATACCCTATCTTCAGGATACAATGCTAGATCTTGAGCAAAAGGCAACCACATGTTTTAAAGACTTTATTATTATGATTTAATGAGTATCTAATGTGATGGGATATTCTGGGGCTACAATCCAAGAAGTTGAAAGATGCTCCAGGAGGGGAAGAGGTATGTCCCCCAAATGATTCATTCTTCACCCATCTTCATATCTTCAGATACCACCTTCATTACCTGCTGACTTCTGGAAAGTACAAGGTGTGAGAACTTTCAGGAGGCCTCCAAATGTCCCAAGGTCTATACAGAGTCAGTTCTAAGCCAGAGGTTATTAAAGAAATTTAGTCCATCCTCATGTTAGCAATAACAGGTTTCTGGAAATATATATTTCCCTTTCCAGACCTGAATTCACTGAGTCTTTCAGGATGCTGATGTAATTATTAACACAAGCACTTCATTTCTCATTTTTTAAGGATGCTCTACCATTGTTCCTCCTTTCTGACCTACAATTAGTATTGTTGAAAGAGGTCTCTAGAGGGAAATTCATTTTATGTTTGTTTGTTTGTTTGTTTGTTTGTTTAAGACAGGGTTTCTCTGTGTAGTTTTGGTGTCAGTCCTGGATCTCACTCTGTAGACCAGACTGGCCTCAAACTCACAGAGTTCCACCTGGCTCTGCCTTCCAAGTGATGGGATCAAAGGCATGTGCCACCATTGCCTGGCCTAGAGGGAAATTCTTTAGAGATAATAGTCAGTGTCCCTTGTAGAAGCAACAGGAACTTTGAGAAAAAGAAAGCATTCAGAAAAACTAGTATTTAAATGCTCTCAGACAAGGAATACATGGACAGGTGTTAGACTAAAGACAAATTCTAAGTGTGTGATTGACATGAGCTGGCAGAGAAAAGACACATACAAAATTAAGAAATCTATGCTCTACTGATGATGTGTTTCCCTGGGACTAGATGTAGATCCACATGAGAGCTATTTATAGTTGTCTTCAAATGAAAAGTGCCTTGGAAAAACACTTGGAGTGTCCCAAACTAAAGGCTATGTTTCTAAAACTCAAGAGAGAGGCCCAGTTTGAAGGAAATGGTAATAATTACTTTGCATTGGTTCTACAGATCAAGTTCACCAGAGAGCTGCAGATACAACCCAGGAAGGAAAGGATCACTGGAAATTATATAGTACTTAAAATGCCCCATCATTAGATTACAATGAAGCCATTATCTAAGGGCTATTTCTTCCTTTCCCTTCCAAAAAACGTGGCTTGAGAGAAGCCAGAAACATCTAAACTACTGCACAACAAAGTTAATTGGATTAGAATTTGGGCAATTATTATATATATATATATATTTTGCCAGAGTTGAGGACCGAACCCAGGGCCTTGTGCTTGCTAAGCAAGCACTCTGAGCTAAATCCCCAACTTGATTTATATTTCTTAATAAGTAAAAAAGAAGTTATTTATTGTTGAAAGGGGATCCTTTAGAATTTTCCTCAAATTTTATCTAAGGGTAAGTTTAAATTAATCCATTAACAACCACTGGCTAGCTAAGTCAGGTAGTTTCAGCTTCTAGATCATTCTATAAATGGGTTATATGCTCACCAAAAATTATATGACAAAAAAAGGGCCTCACTCTGAGACAATAATAATTATACCAAGTAAGGTGGCAATAGAGAAAATGCTCTCTGTCCCTCTCTGTCTGTCTGTCTGTCTCTCTCTCTCTCTCTCTCTCTCTCTCTCTCTCTCTCTGTGTGTGTGTGTGTGTGTGTGTGTGTGTGTGTGTGTGTGTGTGTGTGTTCATACATGGACAAACAGATCTGGAGCCCAGAATTTCTGGCATTTGAGTGGATTTTGCACATTCTGTGGAAGAATGGCAGCATGAGAAACTGCTGAGGTTTAAAGAGAATAGAGGAAATAGGAAGTTTTCTTGTTTCTTCATTTTCACGGCAAGCAAGGCATGATCTAAGTCAAAGAAGATATCGTATCTCAGCCTCCATCAGTCTTCCACAGACAGAGTCAGGTGACAGTCAACCATAAACGTACTGGTGACAGTCAAAGTAACTGAGGAAAGGCAACACTATATGGAGTTACATTACAAGACATACAGTGTATTTACAGTCAGAGAAAACAAAGTCAATAGAATAAATTTCAACAGATTATACAGTAAACATACTTATTATTCTGAGAGAGTCATGTATAATGTAGATAAATATAATAAAAATGGAACTTGAATCCAAAGGGGAAAAAAAGAGCAGAATGATAATTCCTAAGTTGAAAACTATGGAACAAAAATGTTGGGTAGAGACTTCTAGAGCAGTGAATTTACAGGGAAACAATGTGGGTGAAAGAAGATGATAGAGAGAATGAAAAGCATTGACTCAGACTCAGAGTTCACACTAGATAGGTACAATGATTTCCCCAAATTCAGTGGCATATTACATGGATATTTTATTCTGCCGACTCACAGGGTACAAGTCTCAAATGGCAGTACAGCATTATCATGAAACCAGGAACTCCTTGGTCATTGCACATATATAAGAAATAAACAAGAAGATTAGCTTTCGGAGAGTGCTATAGTTCCTTCTCACAGAGTGACTGCACCCAAGAGAGAAAATATGACCTAGAAGTTATAGTCAAACACTAATAATTTCTCAGAGTATAATACAGATATATTTCTTTATATGGAAGTGATTTGCTCAAGTACACATTAGGAGCCTCATTCTCTTCCAAGTGCAGGATTTAAAAGCATTTCAACAAACCATGTTGTTGGTCTTTGATACCATTATATTTCAGTTATAAAAATAATAAATTGAGCATTCCTTGGGTATATGCCCAAGAGTGCTACAGGTGGGTCTTGGGGGAGATGGATTCCCAATTTTCTAAGGAAGTGCCATATTGATTTCCAAAGGGGCTGTACAAGCTTGCATTCCCAACAGCAGTGGAGGAGAGTTCCCCTTGCTCCACATCCTCTTCAGCATAAGCTGTCTTCTGTGTTTTTGATATTAGCCATTCTGACAGGCATAAGGTGGTATCTCAGAGTCATTTTGATTTGCATTTCCCAGATAATTAGGGATGTTGGGCAATTCCTTAAATGTCTTTCAGCCATTTGAACTTCCTCTGTTGAGAATGCTCTGTTTAGTTCTATCTCCCATTTCTTAATTGGACTGTTGGGCATTTTGATGTCTAATTTCTTGAGTTCTTTATATATTCTGGATAAGACCCAGCTTTAGCATTCTTGGGCATATACCCAAGGAATGCTCAATCATACCACAAGGGCATTTGGTCAGCTATGTTCATATCAGCATTGTTTGTAATAGCCAGAACCTGGAAACAACCTCGATGCCCTTCAACTGAAGAATGGATAAAGAAAATATGGTACATATACACAATGGAGTACTACTCAGCAGAGAAAAACAATGACATCATGAGGTTTGCAGGCAAATGGATGGATCTAGAAAAAATCATCCTGAGTGAGGTAACTCAGACTCAGAAAGACAAACATGGTATGTACTCACTCATAGGAGGATACTATATGTACTAGATGTAAAACAAAGATGACTAGACTGCTACACAACTCCAGGGAGGCTACCTAGAAAATGGGACCCTAGGAAAGACCCAGGGATCACCCAATGACAGAGAAATGGATGAGATCTACATGAACAACCTGGATGACAGTGGGAATAATGAAGGGCAAGGTTCAAGGGAAAGAAAGCTTAGGGGAGCAGGAGATCCCAGCTGGATCAAGAACAGAAAGGGAGTATGAGGAATAACAGACCATGATAAATGAAGACCACATGAGAACAGGAATAGGCAGAGTGCTGGAGAGGTCCCCAGAAATCCACAATGATACATCCTCTGTAGACTGCTGGCAATGGTCCAGAGAAAGCCTGATCTGACCTAGTCTGGAGATCAGATATACAAACACCCTAATGGTCGTGCTGGAACTCTCATCCAATAACTGATAGAAGTGGATGCAGAGATCTTAGCCAGGCCCCAGGTGGAGCTCCAGGAGTACAATTATCGAGAAAGAAGAGGGTCTGTAAGAGCATGAATTGTTGAGACCAAGATTGGAGAGGCACAGGGACAAATAGCCAATCGAATGGAAGCACATGAATTATGAACCAAAAACTGTGGAGACCCCAGCTGGAGCAGGCCCTCTGGATAAGTGAGACAATTGAATAGCTTGAACTGTTTGGGAAGCATCCAGGCTGTGGGACCCAGACCTGTCCTTAGTGCATGAGCTGGCTGTTTGGAACCTTGGGCTTACACAGGGACACTTTGCTCAGCCTGGAAGGAGGGGACTCAACCTGCCTGTACTTAATCCACCAGGTTTAAATAAATCCCCAGGGGAGTCTTGGCCTTGGAGGAGATAGGAATGGAGGGGAGGAGCTGGGGGGAAGGTAGGGGCAGGGGCGGGAGACAGGGGAACCCATGGCTGATATGTAAAATTGAAACACAAATACAATAAATTTAAAAAAGGAGAAAAATAATAATAATAATAAATTGATGAGCATTTAACTCGCTTGACCAAGATAAAAATTCAATTTGTAAACTGTAAAAAAAAAAAAAATTAGCTAAGAAACAAAAATTTTTACAGAATGAGTAGAGAATAACTTAAATATTATTTCTCAATAATTGAAATTAATATTGTATAGTTTCTGGAAAACGAAAGTTTTCAACATTTATCAAAGGGAAAATAAAAATCCTTATACACTCAACCAAAGGAGGAAAGTGATACAAATCCATAGGTCAGAAATCCACATGACCTTTTCCTGTGATGTGTCAAAGTGGAGAACAGTCCTTTTACTATTGTTGTCTCTGTACATTAAAAATCTGTTCAGTAATATTTTAACAATTAACATTATAATCCCAAGAAAATTGAATGATTTCATTTCCCTCAAAGAATGTTTTGATTTGTTAGTATTAATGAAATAATATATTCCTTATGATATTAGATAATTTGTCATTTAATTATTTAAAGTGAAAATTGTAAAGTATGTGAAAACATGTGTACCTCTTGTAACCTGCCTTCTGTAGTAATATATTTATTACTGTTGGTTCTGGTCTATTGATAAACATTGCTTAGGTCAGAATTGACTCTCCTTTATGATGATCCAGCCTCCACTGTTCTCTTGCTTATTTGGTTTCACTAGCTGGGCTGCTGCCGATACAATTGTCCATTCAGAACCATTACTACACTGTACTGGTTTGAATGAGAAATGCTTCCCATATGCTCGCATATTTGAACACTGTTTTGGGGGGAGTCTTTAATCTTGCCCTGATTCTGGTGTAGGCACTAGGCTTCCTGTGTGATAGCTCAGCTCCCTTTACTGATGCCCAGTTGCCATATTTCTCCTCCACCACAGACTCTCCCACTAGAACCCTAATCCAAAATAGACTTCTGCAATCACTTTGAGTTATGCAACAAAAAGCAACTAATACAATTAATTTCTTCTTGAGGATTTGATATCATTTTGTACATATTTAATTTGATAAATGAAGCATATTTAATGTACATTATGATTTAAAAAACAAATTCAATTATTTAAAGTTTTATGCTTTTAAATAAAAAATAATTCTATTTTACATGCTGTAACATGCAGCATATTTTTTTGCTTCTTGCATTGTTTTTCTCCAACAATTTCACTGATAGGAATTTTTATTTTAACCTTTCCAGGAGAGATTTAGTTATCAGATTAAAACTCACTCGCTATCTCAATTTCTTCCATTTTAGAAAGATAATATGAAACTTCTTAGACTTAAAATGAAGCTTTTCTTGTGAATAATTTTGTAAATTGTAGACAAGGTAAAATAGCCAGGCTCTGTGACATATATAGCTTAATGTATTACTAACAATATTTCATCCTTAGTCATTCCTTATTGCTTTTATTGTTTATTATTCTACAATTATAAAAGAAAAAGGTCGTTTCTCATAGCTGCACTGCTTATTTAAAAGCTGAATTCCTTAATAGCTACCGTATGTAAAACAGTTATTATTGCTATAATCAGTACTGTCATTTTTTTAACATGAAGTCTTCCCCTAATTTTATTCTATTCTGTTTGCTCAAATAATGTCATTTCAGACCACTCAGCACTCCTCCAGTTACAGCTGTTCTGTTTCTCAGAAAACAAAAATCCCTGTCTTAGACAAAAAGGAGAGATGGACATGCATTGAATCCCAAGATAGAAACTCTTCAGATTAACAATGCTTGTAAATCTTTTGTACTGAAACAAAAAGCAAATAACAAAAAATAAAAATAAAAAAGGAAGCAATGTTTGCTATTGATGAGGATTTGAAACCTTGCATCAAGAATTAAAATGTAGGATAACACGTCTATATTTGCCTAATAGAGGGAAACAATCTCTTAATTCAAATGGCCAATCGTGAAAGAATTCACTTGATCTCATTCATTTTGCATTGTATCCATGTGGAACACAAGTCACAGAGTTTCCTAAAATTTTATTTTTCTAAACTCTAGAGTTTATCTTCCATCTAACCAGCCATGTTGAAATGATTGTGGATGTCAACAGTTCAAATTACAGCCATTTTCCATCCTCAAAACAGGCTGTATGATGGACATGGCTCCCTAGAAAAAAACCACAAAATGAGATAGGAATTGCAAAGCTTCATTTGCATTTTAAGGATTCCAAAAAAAATTTTGTTTCATCTTTTAATGTATTGTCATACTAGTTTGTTTTTAGTTTTATCTGAAAAATTGAGCTACTTGATCATAATGAAGAAAGACTCAGTTTGCTAAAATTTCATGACCTTAAACTGTGTATCTGAGATACACACATACACACACACACACACACACACACACACACACACACGTGTGTGTGTGTGTGTGTGTGTATAAAATCTGTACATTATATGTAAATTTTAGTATACATACATTCATTTTTTTACCCACATTCATTATTTGACATTTAACTCAAACCAACCTAATATGAGAATGTATCAAAAATTTCATATTTTATTCTAAGAAGGGTGTCTGGTCTCTTGGCAGTTAGTTCAGTAAACATGCTTGAAAATTTTTCAAGGACTAAAACCTTTGAGAAAATTTTTTAGTATATTTTAATATCTTATCATATTTTATAAGGTTATTCTGATTTTCTTGTTGACTAAATTTGGTTTTCATAATTTACATGTGGTGGAAAATTACTGACATGCTTTTAAAATCTTACATAGCCTTGTAATTAGATATATGAATATAATATCTATATATCAAATTTAATATTCTTTCTTTTAGATTTTTGATATAGATTGTATATCACTTTTAAATATCAGATTAACATTTTCTATTTTGTCTTTGATTTTATCATTTGTTTTAAGCACTATTTTATTCTCTTTTAACTATCTGAATGGATTATGCAATTTATCATTTTATTTTCAAAACAGTTTCAGGAATGTATAGTAGGTGACTTTAATGGCCAAGAGTAAAACAGAATTAACAGAACAGCAGCAGGTTTTTAAATGTTTGGATGCAGGGCATCTCTACAAAACCAAGCTAATACAAATAACTTCAGAAATGACTCCTATCATTTGATCACATTGTCTGAGAGGTATATATGTAATATTTCATTGTTCTTCACTTTGTTAAAAGAGCTCTTTACTTAAAAAAGTCATAACAGTCCTTTGAGAAAATTGGGTTAGCCTAGCTATTTTATAATTTAATGAACTGTGATCACCATGAATAACATCTTGACTTTGACTCTCGAATGCAAGATACTTTATGGCGACTAAAGCACTCCTTGTGTTGGCCTGGCCAGCTTATCCCCAGCCTTCTTCCCATTCCTGACCACTGTAGGGTATGCAAACTGCTAGTGAATGTCAGTGCAGGATTAGTACCCATGCAGATGCAGTGTTGCCCATTATGCTCTTGTCTCTGACCTTTGACCTTAATGTGAAGCTTCATCTTGACATTTTTTTCTCAAGACATTTTTAAGACTCCACAATTCCTCTGCACTTGGTAAGCATACTTTTTCACATTTTTCAGTTTCTGATTTATAAAAGCTTTGTGTGACACAGAACAAAAGAACAGGTATTAGAGTCCTCTAAAGCAATGGAGCCAGATTTTAGAATGAGCGCTTCAGACTTCTCTGGTGTATGTTGCTTAAAATCCCAGTTGTTCTGATCCTTTTCACTTGAGGCCGTACAATTCCTTAAATAATGGCACAGTTGCAATTCTTGTACCTAGAACTCAGTGATTACTCAAGAAAATTTTGTGATGAATAAAGCCACAAATTCTTTTTTCTAATTTCCATCAGCAAAGCAGTGTTTTGTGATGATGCAACACTAATATCTCTGTTGCTATTTACATGTGCATGTGTGTGTGTATATATATATAAATATATGTATGTTTACTGCATAGCTTTTGTTTCATTGTTTATGTAATATAATTAGAACTTTTTGGATTTTTTAAAATCTGTGGATTTTTCACAATTTGAATCTTGTTTTGTAAAAAAAGAATAGATCTAGACTCTACTAATTTTTTATTTGAATATCTTCAAAATTTATAGAAGTATTAGTTAAAGATAGACACTAAAATTTAGGAAAAATGCATTCATTAGGCTTGCTGAGTTTGAAGAACTTTAAATTGCACATCATCAATTCAATAAAAATGTATTTATTAAAAAAACTTACACTTCCCAAAAAAGACCCAAAAAAGACATGGATCCAATTCTCTGTAATTTCCCTGTTAATACTTCCTACCAAAATATCAGTATCTTCTAGTGAAGGGGTGCATCCTCTATTTACAGGCTTTGTAAGAACAACAAAGTCTGAAACATTGACATTGTGATTCTACCATTGACATCCCATTTGAAATCCAATCTCTGACAGGGAAAACATGGCCTCCCAGACAGAGAAAGTATGTCTTCTAGAGGCCTACTTCCACCCTGACATCCTGGGAACATTACTTGCTATCTAAATTGTTAGAGAGACTAGAAGAGTATTATTCAAATACAACTGTACCACATATAGTCACAATATGATTAAACATATGCTTAACCCTGAAGACACGTAACAATTTCAGAAATCCTAAAATACACATAAATCCCCAATCACCATGGTGGACTGACACATACATCAAGTTATCTCAAGAAAATTGAAATTTATTATTTTCCAGTGTAATAAATTATTCTCATCATTGGTTAAGAAAATTCAGGGAATTTAGCTTATGAGAATAAACTGAAAGTCAAATTGAATTGTAACAGTGATAGTACAGAAATGAGTTAAGTGAATCAGATTTATTTATTTTTTAATTAATTAAAAGACAAATCTAAAGTTAAATTTAGTATTCACACGGATCTTCAATAAACATCATCTTTGAAACTATGGCGAACAATGCTGTTATCAGGGTAACAGTGAAAATGTACAAGTCAGCAAACCATGGACCCCTAATTTATGGCAAGAATAAAAAATGTCAGAGCCAGCCTGCCTTGGTAGCTGCTTCAGGACCCTTGCACTGGGGCTGAGACCCTTAGTTTTCTTTTACATTAAATCTTTATATTATTGAATGTCCCTCAACCTTCCTTAATTTATAATTTTTCTATAATTTTCTTTAATAAATTTTCCTCACCTCCCTCCCACATGTAAGTATCTGCATTTTACATCTGCATTCACATGAGAAAATAAACTTGAGACACTGTCCAAAGTCAATTCTTAGTAATCATTAGTATGCAGTACACTAGTTTCTTGGTTCAAGAGTGATTGAATCATGAGAGGTCATTCCACTCTGTAATAACAGCAGCACCTGTTTAGCTCCCTCCCAAACTTGATATCAGCTCTACTGAAGTAACTCCTCTACTCCAGCAGTATCCCTTGTGACTCCTTTAAGTTTCTAAGTTTTCTGAGCAGGTAAGTTTCATTAGCATGTTAATGTTAAAAAAACACCTGAAAGGGCCTGGTGGTGGTGGTGGTGGTGGCACACACCTTTAATCCCAGCACTTGGGAGGCAGAGCCAGGCAGATCTCTGTGAGTTTGAGGCCAGCCTGGGCTACCAAGTGAGTTCCAGGAAAAAGGCACAAAGCTACACAAGGAAACCTTGTCTTGAAAAACAAAAACAAACAAACAAACAAACAACAACAACAACAAAAATCACCTAAGAGGAAGGTTTTCAACTCATTGGAAATGGTTACATCATGTTTCTCATTAACACTACTTATTTACATGGCTTCATGATTCTGTCTGAAAAAGCCCTCTCCTTCATTTACTGTCTTTCAGGGCATTGTTCCTGTATCTATGGTTCTCACAGGAGGTCACTGACAACTTAGAACAGTAATGCACAGAGATGAGTCCAGAGCATCCTCTAAAATGATCTATAAAAGACATTATTGATTTCCTCACTCACAGACAGAAAAGCCCATCACTAGCTGCTGTCTGAGTTTACCTAGCACTGTAACCACTCCTGGTAAAGATACCATGTGACTAAGAAACATCAGTATGCATGGGCTCATCATTAGTTTTCTGACCAGTGAACATCATATTCAGTGTGTGATTAAAAAAAAAAATCAATGACCATTGTTTAAGTCTGTGTCATAAAAAAGGAAGCACCATTGATAACAATTTCAGTTTTAAAAATACTTTATGTATTTTACATGTCATCCATATCAACTCTCCTAAAGACATCACTAAAATTGAGCCTTGGACATTAAAATTATAGTAGTTAAAAGAGCATGCACTTGAGAAATGAGCACTCAGTCCTTGCCACCTTGCTATGGTCAGATTTGCTTCTCATATGAGAAGTTCAAGAAACAGATTGATAAAACACTGCCCCCTTTCTCAAAAATATTACTGTCCACTTGGGATAAAAGATACCTAGACCCATTGTATTTTTAAATAGCATGCAATAAAATACTTGACCTGACATAAGAATGTTTAAGGAATTCTCAAAGACAGATGTTCTTCACTGGAAAGGGCCAAAGACTTTCATAGGATGCCTCATTCAAATCTTAAAAGAATAATTAAGAATTAATAGGTGAATGAGATGAAATTGACTGGCCATTGAGATGTTTGGCTTATCTTAAAAAATAAAAAAAATCAAAATCATTCGCAGGTGTTCATGGTAAAATGCACATTTTCATACTTATGGGGCATAAGGAAAAGAAGAACAGAATGCAGTTGGAGAGGAAGACAGAGGGAGAATTAAGGCTTACAGGCCTCAGGAAGAGTGGATTGTTGTTATCAATGAATTCATTATAAGTTATAGAATAATAAGGCAAGATTATGAATGCACAATCAACTTATAATACATGATGCTATAGGAAATAGAAGAATGAAAACCTCTGGTGTCAATAAATTTATATTTTACTATAAATTAATTATAATTAGTTAATTTAAGTAATTGCATACATTTGGTTATATAAATATACAATTCACTTACAATCAAGAATGGAAGAAACATTTGTTAATGGCTTGCTATTACACTAGGACTGAAGTAGTACAAGTAGCTAAATAAAAGAATTCTAATATAGATTATTAGGCTCTTCACTGAAGAGACAAAAAATATTTATTTCAGGGGAAAGATTTGGATATAAAATGTGTAAAATGACACCTGGGAAACAGACCATTGTGTTTGATTCAATGGAGAAGTCAGCAAGCTGGAAAGACAGGTGGTCGACAGGCACCTATCCTATGTGGTTCTTTCTATAGACAGTACCACATGTTATCACCAAGAAAAACCCAAATGGTATCATGCTTGTCAGAAAGCTATTGGCTTCTCAAGGTCTTATGCAAACAACTTTTGTGATGACATCAGTAGCAGTGATCTTTGTGGGGAAAATTAAAAATAACCCCAATGGAGCCACATGAAACACTGGTATTTGTGAACTCAATGACAACTTGCTATGCACAAGGGATTATGGGGTCTAGGCATAGAGGAATGTTCAGTGACAAAAAAGTCTCTTTAAGTTCTCTTTGCTTCCAAACTGAGTTTCTATACTGAATTTTAGTTTTAAAAATACTTTGTGTATTTTACAGGTCAACCATATCAACATGTCTACATGCAAAGCCAAAGGTGACAACAAAGGTCTGTGTCATTGCCTGAAATAATTCATTGTGATATACACATAGGGTGGGAATTTGTATCAGGACCAAAAACAGAATGTAAGAACATCCCGGTGTCTCCAATTGAAAGGATCAAAAATTTATTTTTGTTCCAAAATTCTTCTCCTGCATCTTTATTCTTCTAGCATTTTATTACAGCACAATGTTATTTGAAAATTAATATCAGATCTATACACTGGTATGAAATTATAAAGTTCTAATGGTAAAAGATGCTGTTTATGACTTATAAAAACAGTTTATTTGGAGGGGAAGATTCAGAATGGAGAACCCAGTAATTCCCTTATTGCCTCAGTGAAAACTGGTTCCTGCTCGGATCAATGCATTGAAAAGTCAATTTTAATGCATGACATGCCTTAGCATTGACAGTAGTATGCTTAGAAATAAGTACTCTAAAGCTTCAAAATTTTACAAATGAAGAGAAAAAATGATCTAATTATAGTGAGTGTGTACACTATGATTACTATGGCTAGTAATGATGATCTGGGGACAAATGGATGTATATTTTTCCAATTTATATGATGATTGTCAGGTAAGTGAATTAAAACATGCTATTCTTTTCAGGGCAGTACATTATCCTCTACACATACAGATAGTAATGAAAGACTAAATCAATATTCAGAATTTATTAACTATATTCTCCTACCTTGCAATTACCAGTCAACAAAGCATCAGAAGTCATCTTACAGAGAGAATATTTTAAATCATTGAGTTTTAAATACCTTGTAAACTATTTCTTTAGATGAACTGATTTTCTGATGAGAACAGTGCTTGGAATCTTTGATCATAGTGCACTTTTCCATCTGCACCCCTTTCAAATCTGGATAGCTAGACTTTGTTGCTTTTCCCCAGTTAAACTGCCGGAACCTTCTCTTCAAGCCTGAACTGCACTTACATTACATAACACCCAAGGGGGAATGTGTTTCCTGCAGGGACTCGGTTCAAAAGATGCCTTTTCCACATAAAGATCTTTAATATTTCTGAATGTACATTCTTTTCTGAATGTTAGAAACCTGCTTTTCATTACATTGTAGTAGTACGGGATCCTTAGTCTACCTTAGCAGTCTCTTGACAGGCTGTTGAAGTAAACAAGATGTACAGGGCACCAAGCAAAGACTGTCCTGCTCATGAGCGAACCTCCTCCATCAACTCCCACAAGAGGCCCCACTGGACTGTGCACGTTTTAGCTAAGTATTTATACTTAAGTCCACATTTCCACAGACAAAAAAGATAAACTTTTTTGTTTTCTGGAGTTTAAGGTCCAGTTAAGGAGAAAAAGTCAAGTAATGATTAGCCCAATGGTCACACTCAGCTCACTGGTACATTTTATTTTGCCCATGTTTTTAAAATTTAATGCTTGCATTTTTCTTAAATATCATTTCTTACTGAGGTCCATGAACTGTATCCCATGTGTAGCATATTAACCACCATGGTGGCAGTTAAGTTGCCAACACCTTGATTTCCTAAGGTGACCTAAATTCAAGTTGAGGCAGCCCATGTTTTAGGGCCTATAGATATTGGTTGGACTTTGAAACACTAACTGGTGAATGCTGCTGCATGGCACAGTTAGGTAAATCTACTTTCTTTAGTAACCTCAAAAGTCCATAATATATACATGGCCATTGAGAAAGTTAGATGGCACTTAACTCATTTGTATTCTGCAGGGGTTGTTACAAGCAATTACAAGTAAAATGGCCAAATATGTGGCCTTGAGAAAACCATGTCTAATGATGCTTGCAAATGGGATTTTTTTTCCTCTATGATCACCAAATATCAAACCCAGACCCTTTTAAGGAGGTCAGTCACCCTAGTCCAAATCAAATATGCAATAATATAGCCACATGTGTGAAAAGCTAGCATGTATATGAAGCAGAAAGATGATTGTAGTTTGAGTCTAGCAAGAGTGGTTTACACTCCATCTGCAATCTTTTCTTTGAAAAAAAATACCCAAAGAATGCATTAACAAGTTTTAATTTCAGTACCTCTTCATAATTAGGAAGAAATATGATTAAATATTTAGCACTTACAGCTCCCTGCAGAGTGGTTATTACCACCTCCATTACAAAAATAGAAGAAGACACTAAGAAGGATTAAATAAATTGCCTGAGGACACAGCTAGACAGTGGTGCAAAACAGAATCCACACTGAAGACTGACCTAAAGAATACTCTTTTATATTTTCCACTCTACAAAAATACTGAGATTGGGTTATATGAAGGACATTGAGAAGAGCCTTCATGAGTTACAAGTAAACCTGAATTTAAGACTCCACATTCTGTGGTTTGTAATACTGAATTTGTTAATAGTCATACAGTACATGTATATAGATGGCGCACAGATGATTCGGACTAGAACTTCCCAGCAAAGTCAATCAGTGAAGCCTAGAAAGGTAAAAAGAAAACCTAACTAGAAAGAGAAGATGCTTGAAACTGAGGTCGTGGGGGAGCTTGAAATATTTGAGTTCCCATGGCCACATAAAACTTTATAATATGGATGATAATATATATTAAATTTATGAGTAGAAAAAAGCTAATAAAAATTTGGCTGAAGCAAATTTTGATACAGCAAAATAGAATTGTGCATGAAGAGTAAAAGGCGTCCAATAGATCGTATAATTATAAGGTTATAGATTTGGACCTTTAAGATTTAGAGAAAATGGGAAAGCCCCACAAGCTGAAGGGCTCAAGAGATGGGTGAGAAAAGCAAACAGTGAGGTTACTGGGGACAATGAAAGGAAACTCTATGGTTCATGAAATAGTGAGACATGACTTCAAGAATAAATCCACTTTGTCAAAGTAAACATTCCTATTAACAAGGTGTTCTTATAACCAACAATATAAAACCAAGCATTGTTATGATAGTTTATTTAATTTTAAGAAATAAATTTTACAGGCTGAGCAAAGTGTCCCTGTGTAAGCGCAAGGTTCCAAATAGCTAGCTCATGCACTAAGGACAGGTCCCGGTCCCACAGCCTGGATGCCTCCCAAGCAGTTCAAGCTATTTAATTGTCTCACTTATCCAGAGGGCCTGATCCAGCTGGGGGCTCCACAGCCTTTGGTTCACAATTCATGTGCTTCCATTCGATTGGCTATTTGTCCCTGTGCTTTTTCCAGTCTTGGTTTCAACAATTCACTCTCTTACAGTCCCTCATCTTTCAAGACAACTGGACTCCTGGAGCTCTGCCTGGAGCTCCACCTGGGGCCTGGCTGAGGATCTCTATATCCACTTCCATCAGTAATTGGATGAGAGTTCTAGCACGACTGTTAGGGTGTCTGGCCATCTGATCACCAGCCTAAGTCAGATCAGGATTTCTCTCGACCATTGCCAGCAGCCTACAGAGGATGTATCAGTGTGGATTTAAGGGGACCTCTCCAGCACTCTGCCTATTCCTTTTCTCATGTGGTCTTCATTTATCATGGTCTGTTATTCCTTGTTCTCCCTTTCTGTTCTTGATCCAGCTGGGATCTTCTGCTCCCCTAAGCTTTCTTTCCCTCAAACCTTGCCCTTCATTACTGCCTGGAAGGAGGGGACTGGACCTGCCTGTACTGACTTCACCAGGTTTAAATGAATCCCCAGGGGAGTCTTGGCCCTGGAGGAGATGGGAATGGAGGGAAGGGGATGGAGGGAAGGGGAGGTGGGAGTGGGGAGGACAGGGGAACCCATGGCTGATGTGTAAAATTAAAACACAAATATATATATACATATATATATATATATATATATATATATATATATATATATATGACAGATGTGTAGTTGGAGAGCTTCTCTCCAGTATCCACCAAGCCCCCACGGTCCCACAACCCACGTATAAAATAATCATACAGACACTTATATTATTTAAAGTGCTTGGCCATTAGCTCAGACCTACCATTGTCTAGCTCTTACTCTTCTATTTAGCCCATTTCTGTTAGTCTATACTTTGCCACATGGCTTGTGGCTTACCAGTGTCTTTACATGTTGCTTCTTATGGCAGCAGCTGGCAGTGTACCCTCCCAGCCTTCCTGTTCCCAGCCTTCTCCTCTTTCTTGTCCCACCTACCCTATCCTTCCTGCCTGGCTACTAGCCAATCAGCACTTTATTTATACAGAGTGATATCCACAGCACTTCCCCTTTTCTTTTTTGTTAAAAAAGGAGGGTTAACTTTTACATAGTAAAATTACAGATAACAAAACAATTATCAAGCAAGAATTATAGTTACAATATTAAAGAAGATATCCTATCTATCTTATATTTGTGAGTCTAAAGTTTTATACTTAACTTATCTTGTATCATAACTGAGGAAATTATAACTATCTAGTCTTCAACCACATCAAAGTCCTCAGAAGGATATAACATTATCTGAGAACTGGGAGAAGGATGCAAGCAATTTTCAGGAGTCTTGCATGGTAGACAGAGACAGCTGGCAGCCTGAACAGTCACCTAATGTTCCTTTGTAAAGTTAGGGCATCTGTCTTCAGCCCACAGGGCTAGAGTCTCTTGGTCACCTTTTTTAGTGCCCTGTAGAATGTCTGGCAGTTTCCTCTGTGAAGCAGGAACCTGAAGAACCATTTTGTCAAGCCAAGTTCAGTGGTCACCTTTCTATGGGTCCTGCACGTCCAGTTTTGGAATGATCTTTGTAACATGCCACCTACCCATGCTCTAGACTTCCCTGGATTTCACTATGTGTTTTTTGCTTGGTATTGTTTGCACTTATTGTAATTCCAACTTATCTAGGTCATTATCCCTCATTACCCCTGAATAATATTTGATAACCATCTCTTTGTATATAGTCTTGTATTAGGTTAGAAGTTTCTTATTTAGACAAAAGGGGGAGATGTAGTGGATAGCCATCCCAGCATTGGCCTGGAAGTTTCAACCCCCATTGAGGCTTTGGTAATGGTCACGTCCACAAGGCAGGGCGGAGGAGGAAGCAGAAGACCCAAGATAGAGAGGAGGGCTCTCTCGCTTGATTCTGGGACGCTGGATGCAGGAGGAAGACTGAGCAGAGTTCTCCAGAGAACACCGCCAGACTGCGCCATACCTTTGCCAGACCCTATAACCTATCCCTTCATTTGTAAGTTACCCCACAAAATAAACCTCCCTTTTAACTACGTGGAGTGGCCTTAATTATTTCACCAATACAGATGTCTTGTGAAGGTGTCAGATCCCCTAGATCTGGAGCTACAGACTCCTGATCCTGGAGTTACAGATAGTAGTGAGCTTCTGATGCTCTGAAAGAATTTTCAATTTTCTAAACTGGTAAGGTATTTTCTGCCCTAAGTTTTCAATGTATCAATGAATTCCAAGTCTTCCATTCTTTCCAGTTTTTGACAACTACATTTAGCTGTCAGTGACAAGTTCCTTCGAATCACTTTGAGATTCACACTTGGACCTTAAAGCTCCTCAGTCCCCACCCTCTCAACCCCTGTAACCTACGTTCCTGGTAGGAACAAGGATGTCCTAAAGAGACACTTCTATCTCTCCCCTTGTCTAACAACTAGTGAAACAGTGAACCATATGAAATTTTAATTTCACTGAGTATGTCATTGTGGGAAAAGAGTTGAATCCTCCAGATGAGAATATGGGAGGATTTTATAGATGGGAAAAATTCATTATGTGGCTTTATTCTTAGTTTTGCATATCTTTTGCATATCTAAACCTCTTAAGACCCAAAGGATAAGTTAGTTATCTTGTATTTTCTTTATTGTTCTGAATTAGTCAATTTGAATAAATATCATGTTTTAAATTTTCATTAAAAATTAAATAAATAAATTTTAAAAGATTTTAACAATAAGATTAATATTTACCTTTAGGTTGCAGCCTACCTTCTGCATTGTACTATAATTGCTTATACTTACAGTGTGCCTTTTAGACACACTCACAAAGTCTTCATGGAAAACAGAAACCAGACTTCAGCATCCAAAGCTCTTCTTATGTATCTCCCTCACCACACTCCCCATTTTAGGAATTAAACACAATAACAAAACTTTTTGCCAAATAGATAAGTCAGCATAAAATTTAAAGTAATAATTAAGCTGTACAAGTTTTGCTTAACCTTTTATTATTATGATAAAGAGAAACTTCAAAATTATAAAAATTATGTTATTCAGACTAGATAATTCAAGAGTTTTAAGCATTTGTTTTCATTGGCCTCTCCCACAAGTCAAGTCTAATGCCATCATCCAAATGCTACATTCTGCTCTAGCTTCTCAGAGGCCCTGGGGTCACTAACACCCCAAAGTCAAGTAGAGCTGCCCCTCCAAATCACTTGCAGCTATGTGTTATTTAATCTGCACGACAATGCATTTGTGACACAGACCAAGGTCCTTTGAAGTCAGCCAGGTGGTTGAGTCAAGTCACAGGAATGGTAGGTTTAGGGGTTCATTCAGCTACTCAATTTTCATCTCTCTGTTTATTAGCAAAAGGAAGTAATAAGACCTAACTGAACTATGCTTCAAAATGTGTGATAATAAAACATAGATGTCATGGTGCAATAAAATTTCTAAACCAAAATACAAATAAAAAGAAGTTTCATACAGCTGTGGAGTTGGAGTTTACAGAACAGTACTTTTTAATACAATAACAATCTTAGCATTAAGATCTTATATTTCTTAAAAGCCCTTTGGAGCTCAAAATATTCACTAATATACTGTACAGATGGCTTATAAATTTGGGCCTCACAAAAGCTTTGTTCAGCTTTTGTTTTAAATTTATTGATCCACAAAGGATGTCAAAAGAAGTATTATTACGAAAGAATAGCTTATAGACTTTTAAAAATTGTGTGTGTGTGTGTGTGTGTGTGTGTGTGTGTGTGTGTGTGTGTATAGAGGGGGCTGGTGGAAGAGGCAGCCCTGAAACAATGGACTATGGACTGCTATCAAGAACCAAAGGAAAATTCTGGAGTTTTCCACTTTTAAGGGGCAATGGAAAATGCAACAATGCCACCCATCTTCATCTGATAAATCTTATACACCAAGACCACAATGGTTCTTTAACTATTACACTTCTGTTGATGTAGTCTGGGTCACAAGATCTGTATACCTGTGTAAGCATTCACATTTATACTTAAATTCATAATCAATTGTCCTTTGATGTATTCATTTTCACATGTTCCAATAGCGGATTTTATGTGTATATGGAGAGTGAAAAGTTAAGGGACTAAAATGAAGGTCAGAAACAATGTAATACAGTGATGCAAAGGATACCACAGAGAACGTTATATATACAGGAGAGGCCTGAAGCAGTTATTTCAGATGAATATGTCTTTCCACCCTCCATGTGCTCACTCCTAAAGCAGTAGAGTAGGAAGTAACACTATAACCATCACATTTTGGTGTTCTGCTTTGCTGTTAAATAACTGAATATATTTTCTTCCAGGTAGGTGTAGAGAGGCCAGAATTTGACATCAACATATCTTCTTCAATGTCTTTTCCACCTTCATTTTTCAGACTGGGGCTCACCACTTCACTTAGACTGACCAGCAAGAATACACCTTGGGTCTACCTATGCCTACTTCACTAGCACTGACTTTACAGATGCATACTACCACATACAACTTTTACATGGGTACCTGAGTTTGAAATTTGTGTGTGTGTGTGTGAAGTCAGGTTTGCATGCCTTTGATAGAACTCTAATCATTGACTTGTCTTCCAAGGCCCCCCAAACCAGATATCTTTTACACTGTAAGTGGACTTACTTACTTGCACAGCACACATGTACATGGACACTAGTGAGACTATAACATAATGATACTTTCTATGCATCTTCATGAATATTCAGCATGCTAATTTTTTTTGTGAAAGCCTATAAGGCTTAAATTCCAGATGCCATTCACATGAAACCCATCTAATTTGTTACCATAAGAGTCAGTCTGCTCTTACACTACCAACTGTAGATTCAGTACAGAAATTTAAGATATGCAATAAGCTTATAGTAGTTTCTCTGAGAATAATATATATGAGTAAAGTGAATATTCATGAACTAGTTATGTGTT
Organism: Onychomys torridus; assembly: GCF_903995425.1. Taxonomy (NCBI): domain Eukaryota; kingdom Metazoa; phylum Chordata; class Mammalia; order Rodentia; family Cricetidae; genus Onychomys; species Onychomys torridus. The sequence continues at coordinate 29,282,473 of NC_050444.1, read as the reverse complement.
ATGCTTAAATATACATGCATAGGCTATCCTATAATCTATTATTAGCTGAACAAGGTGAATCTCCAAGAAGATCCAGTGCAAAAAGTTTGAAATAGTGCCAGAACTAGGTACTCAAGTCTGGAAGTTCAGCATTTCTACTTGGTCAGGATTGAGACAGATGCAGGTCCTGTCACCTGAACAAAGAGATAATACCTTATAGCATTCTAAAGAAGCATCCAGCAACAGGTTGCTTTTGTTTCAACTCTGTGATTGATATGTCCTAACAGAAGATCTTGCCCAAGCATTTGATCGCTCTGCAGTGATATTCTCATCTTTGTGAAGAAAGTAATGGCAGGTCTTTATCTCATGGGGTAAAGTTGACCAGGCACTTACAGTAAAGTGTCCTCATTGAGTAAGCATGTGATAAATACCTGCTCTTAATTTTACATAAAGTGCCCCTCAGCAGACTCCATACAGGTCCGAGACTCTCCCATTTTATTGTTTTTGTCTTTCTGAACCACTCCCCTTAGTCTATCACTTTATCCCATGCCTCAAATTTTAATTAGATTTGCACAGTTATTTTAAACTTATAATGAAAGAATTAATTAACTTAGTAAATGTCTATTGGATGTCTTTTGTGTTTTGTACTGTTCTAGACACCAAGGACACATGGATACTGTGTTATCGATCTATGCAATGGAGAAAAATAATATATAGCTAAGAAACGTTAGCTAGTCAATAAGATGGCATCTGAGCACAGTCCTAGAGGAAGAGGGCCAGTAATCAAGAATGATCTTAAGGCATGAATTTTTAAGGGTCAAGATGAAGAAAGTGTTAATGGCTTTTTGGCAGGATCGTGCCTAGTGTTTGGAGCATGACAGAAGCCAGAATGTCTGAAGCAAATGAGGTAAGAAAAGTGATTATGAGGGTCCAGGAAATGAGATCAGGCACAACTTTGAAAGGAGTATGGCTTTTATACTCTCTAAAATGTGAAACCCTAGAATAATTTGAACAGAGAAATGGTATCATAAGATAAGGCTTTTAAAAAGCAGAATAACAAACATTTTGTGGCTATATTGCACACAGATTATAAGGTGAGTGTTAATGCAATATGGAAGTGAATGAGATAATGAGAGCTAAATGAGAAGCAATCAGAAACGTGGACAAGAATGTCTAAAGTAAGATGGAAAAAGACTTGGGTTAGGTCTCTGCAGAACTGGGAACAAATCCAGCAGAGTTTGTTCACAGATTAGATGTGGATGTGAGAAAGACATTAAGATTAACTCAACAGTTTGGTATGAGTTTCTGAAAAGACACAGTGACTTTTAAGGCAGTATCAAAACAGAGGTGAGTAAGGTATGGGTGAATTTGAGAGTCTGGAGTCTGCTGTGAAGTTTAGATTTTGGATAGCTATTTAAAATTAATGTATTTGTTATTAAAAACAAGCAAACAAACCTTGGAAACAAGCAAAGATATCTCATACAGGAATTAATCAGACCTAAAGCCTATACATCTCAATATACTTCTTTACAGTTAGAAGAGGTATTCTTAAGCTGGGGAGCCTCACATTGTATTTTATACTTTCACTATTGAATATATTTTATACACTTATACACTACCAAAACATACAAAAAATCCATGATAAATTTAAAACTAGAAAAACAATTAGATTTATATCTTCTTTCATGAATCATGTCCATCACCTACACTCTGTCCTTCCTCATCCCCTACTATTAGCCTTTCCTTTTGTGTTTTCTACACGTTATACTGTGCCACTTGTACATATGTTTACATTTATGCACATATTATTCATTAGGTTCTGTAAATAAGGAATACCATTCATTTTTATTTCTGGTTTGTTCTTTTGCTTTCTGGGATCACATGGCTTTTTCTAAAATTATGCATTCTAAATCATCCATTTTCCTTCAAATTTTGTTATTGAATCTCTCTTTACAGCTGTATACTTGTGTAATATATACATATGCATATGTATATTACACACACACACATATATATATATATATATATATATATATATATATATATATAAAATTTCAGTGTCTATTCATGTGTTGATGGTTATCTAGGTGGATTCCAGTTCTTTGTTATGATGAATAAAACAGCAATAAGCTATTATCTATTTATTGCAATACCAAAGAAGGAAGATAGACTGTGAACCTAAGGTTACCACACTGGGAAAGCTCACTATTTTCACAATATTTGTATTTGCCCATCACTGTCATACTTTGAACTAGTATCCTTGGTCATTTCTCTCATGATACTCATGAAATTCAGTATAATAGTAAGTGACAAACTAAGGCCTTCTCTATTGCTTGCTCTAAGACAGTGTTGTAGAGCTGCTGGTATTCCTATAAGAAAAGTGAGGCACAATATGAGTCAAAGATGCCTTATCAACTCTTGCTTCCAATTTCTTGCCACTACTTCACATTTGGCCATTATCTGCATCACATGATATTTCTGCAGCCACATTACACTGAACTCTAAGCCCACACTCAGTAAGATGTATAGGGTGATATAGACACTGAAGAGGAGAAAAAAATGAAACAAAATAATTAACTAGTTTTGAATGTCCAATTTAATCGGACTAGTGATCTCTGTAGAAGCAGGCAAGTATTTTAAATCATGTCTGTTCTGACAGTCCAAGTCTTCCTCTCCTATTATGATTTTCACATTTTCCCCCCTGACCTACCCTCCTTTTAATGTTTTGCTTCTCTGTTCTAAGTATACTGAACCACATGGGAATGGAACGGTGTGTACTCCAGAGAATTCTGTTGACTCATTAACCAGAGAAGTTTGTAGGCTATGGTAATGCGCTTGTTATTACAGGTTATGAGAAAAAGATGCTTTTTGTCTGTTTACAAGTTTGTTTCTACATATACATAAAGCAACAAGCAGGTTCTGCACAGATTATCGTAGATGTAACCTTGCACTTCACTTACTTTGTTTGTTTACTGTACCTATTATTTCTCTCATTATTTCTTTTGTCGTTTCTCTTTAATTAAACAAAAGCTTTTCTCACTAGAGCTCCTAGTTTTATTCTATCCTGTTGCCTCTAAATTCTTTAAATGTTCAAAATCCACTAGATATTTAGCGATGCAGTGAGATCCACCCTTTGGAATGTCTCTCAAACAATGCATGTTCTATGCACCGAATGAAAATATGCATACCGTTATGCCTGTACTTCCAAAGCTGTTTCTGATTACTGATTGAAAATTCCCCTGTTCTTCATTAGAGGCTGAGATTCGTTTAAAATGCTTATTTACGGCTGCATGGTCCTCAGGGGCAGACTGGATTTAATCGCCTACAGCACCAAATCTCTTTTAACATTTGGCCAACTGAGCATTAGGTAACTTGTTGGCTAAGGGGCGCCACATTCCTACTTTGGGTATGGATAAGGTGGCTACAATCCGATACACTTCATTTACTTCCAAGTATTATTAACATTAGTGAGCATTATATCCATGCATCAAGAAGAGATAGAGAATGGAGTCATGGCTTCTCAGACTTTATTAAATGCTGGATCCTTTATTCAGCAGGCAAGACTAATTTTAAAACGTTTCTCAAAGATAGATGAAAAAATGCTCTGTAATTAATAAAGACATTGCTTCTCTGTTTAATAGGTAGCGTTTATTAATACACAACTATAGATTTGAAAAGATCCTTCCTGAAGGTGAAAAGTAAGATAATTAGGATGCTTACTCCAACAGAAAATAATTCATTAATTTACAAAGAGTTTCACTTTCTCCTGATCTAAACAAAACAGGCAGATGTCCATGTTAATTCTTGTATTGCATTTGTACTTGGACCTAACATAAATGTAAGTGTCACCTTTAAATTTAGTTTTTATGTGATTAACATCCTGTTATTCAGAGTGTATATTTATATGCTCTTAGCTCTGTATCTACACTATAAAACGGAAAGAAACCTTGCCTCTTAGAAATGTCAACTTATTTATTTACTTTTTACTTTAAATCCAGAATAAGTTTTCAAGGTCTCTTCTAAAATGATAACCTTTATGAGTCACAGGAGCTTAAGGACATCTTTGGATTAGTCTGTCTTCAGTGAGGTTAAACGGAGCAACAGTATGCCCACAAAGAAATGATAAGCAGTTATAATAGGTATCACTCAACACACACCAAATATAAATCAAAACTAACAAACACCCTCCCCCACAAAGTCCTCTCAAGTTCAGTTTCCTTGAATTTAATTACTACAGCAAATGGTAATATAACAAGGGTGTCTACTGTCAGGGAGAAATGTTGAAAGCAGATGTGAACCATAGAAAGCATATGTAAAGCACATGTGATCCACAGCAAGGTCACAGGACCCAAGAAAAGAGCACATGTGGAGTTCATGAGCCACATGTGGACACATGTTGCAAAAATCACGTGTTTCTGTTCATTGCCAATACTCAGATCATATTCTAAAGAAATCAGGGGCTCTTAAATAAACTTTGTACTTCTTAAGGTAAGCCGATACCTTTTTGTTTAAAATCCCTTCGTGTAAGCGGACAAAGGCCCCAAATCCAAGACTGTGCTTGGAAATACTCAAGTCCTTGTGTCACTCCTGTTTGCCTATCCCAGGGGAATCCACTTGATTATTCCGGGGGAGTCAAGATTTCTTCCTTGCCCACAGCTAATTCTTTGAGAATGCCATAGCTTATAAGGAAACCTAAGGGAACTGTGCCTAAGTGTGAGAATCCGGCACAAGAGGAGCTTGAATTGTGCTTTTTTTTTTTTTAAAGACGAATGCTGGTGGCCTAGTTTACACACTGGAATAAAACTAAACTCTCCCATACTCCTAATGAATCAGGAAAACATAAAAGTCAACAGACAGTGTTTACTTCATAATTTTGGCATTATGACGTTATAAAATTTTAAATGGATATTAAGAAGGCAAAGATATACATGAATTCAGGCAATATCTGTTACATGAATGACACCAGAATTTTCTGGCAAAACTATAATAGCAAAATCACTTTATGCATGCACAGTTCTTTATGCCTAAGCTGAATATATTACTTTGTTAGAGCCTCTCATCAGCATTGCCAGAAACATAATACAACCGGAAATGTAGAAAGAAGCAGAGTGTCATTGAAGAAAGAACAGTATAACTAAACAAATATGATGAAGACATTGGTTCCCTTGGCCCTAGAATTATGAATTAAAGCAAATTATGCAGGTTTTGATGGAGCTAGAGTTTTCCTTCCTGGCCCAGAGTCAGGACAAATCTCTCTTACCCACCATTCCCACAGTTGCTCAGACCCAACCAAGTAAGCACACAGAGACTTATATTGTGAACAAACTGTATGGCTGTGGCAGGCTTCTTGCTATCTAGTTCTTATATCTTAAATTAACTCATTTCTGTTAGTCTATATGTTGCCATGTGGCTTGTGGCTTACCAGTACCTTATATCTCGCTTGTAATGGCAGCGACTGGCAGTATCTCTCTACCCTGCTTTCCATTTCTCACAATTCTCCTCCTCCTTGTCCTGCCTACCCTATCCTTCCTGCCTGGCTACTGACCAATCAGCACTTTATTTATTTTAACCAATCAGAGCAACACATTTGACATACTTGAACATCCCACAGCACCTCCCTTTTCTTTTTTTTTCAAAATATATCAAGCTGGCTTTGGAGATGGAATTGGCTCACTCCTTCTCCAAACCCAGGCATATTATTTTTTTTAAAAAAAAAAGGTTAAGACATTCTTGTGTCCCAAATCAGAAGAGCCCTCTGGTGTGGGACAGAGAGAAACCAATATTGTTATTTAAATCGGGCTGATTATAAATGTGATCTGTTTCTAAAGAAGAAAAGGGATATGATATAGATATAATAGGATAAAAGGGGAGATTAATGAACTTACTTTAAAAGAGCAACAAGTTGTTTAAAATGTTTTACATTGGTATAGATTTTAGTCCATTGAAATAAACTTAAAGTTAATTTTGTCATAATATTTCTACTCCTGTTTAAGGTATTATGTTTGTATAGCTCATTTAAAATTATAATGGATAATTAAAAATAGATTAATAATTAGTCATCTATGATAATCATACTCGTAGCCATGTTAGTTAAGTCTTCTAGGTATACACAGAGATATTTCAGATAGATAGGTAATCTTCAAATACTTCAAACACCTACAGAATATGGCATTTAAAATACTTTTAAATTTTAGACTTTCTAGACAGTGAGGCATGTCTATTCCTGGCAGCACCGATTTACTTCAGAGAGGAAGATGGGCATCAAAGACACTCCATATCGAGTTTATTTTCCCCTTGGCAAAAATAGCCATTTGGACAAGAAACTGTTCTTGCCTGGACTTCTTGATCGACATGCAGGACTGCTTGACTAGACATGCAGGACCCATAGAAAGGTGACCATTGTACTTTGCTTGATAAAATGGTCCTTCAGGTTCCTGCTTCACAGAGTAAACTGCCAGACATTCTACAGGACACTGAGAGAAGTGACTGAGAGATTCTAGCCCTGTGGGCTGAAGACAAATGCCCCAACTTTACAAAGGAACAATAGGTGAATGTCCAGGTTTCCAGCTGTCTCTGTCTACCTTGTAAGACTCCCCAAAGTTGCTTGCATCCTTCTCCCGTTTCTCAGGTAATATTATATCCTTCTGAGGTCTTTGATGTGGTTAAAGACCAGATAGTTATAATTTCATCAGTTATGATAAAAGGTAAGTTAGATATAAAACCTTAGATTCACAAATATAAGATAGATAGGATATCTTCTTTAATATAGCTTCTTTAATATAACTGTAATTCTTGCTTAATAATGTTTTGTTGTCTGTAATTTTACTATATAAAAGTTAAAACCTTCCTTTTTGAAAAAAAAAAGGGGGGAAGTGCTGTGGGATGTTCAAGTATGTCAAATGTGTTGCTCTGATTGGTTAAAATAAATAAAGTGCTGATTGGTCAGTAGCCAGGCAGGAAGGATAGGGTAGGTGGGACAAGGAGGAGGGGAATTGTGGGAAATGGAAGGCTGGGGGGGGGGGGGAGAGACCTGCCAGCCACTGCCATTACAAGCGAGATGTAAGGTACTGGTAAGCCACAAGCCACATGAGAACATATAGACTAACAGAAATGAGTTAATTTAAGATATAAGAACTAGATAGCAAGAGGCCTGCCATGGCCATACAGTTTATAAGTAATATAAGCATTTGAGTGATCATTTTATAAATGGGTTGTGGGACGGTGGGGGCTTGATGGCACCTGTAGAGAAGCTCTCCAGCTACATTTTGAGACTTAGGTTTCATTTACTATCACTATGCAATTTTGTTTATATGTTAAAATTTTAACAAACTACTATATTTAAAACCACAAAATATATAGAAAATACATGTATATTAACTGTTTCTTAGACATTTTGGAGATTATAATATAATTACATTTCTCCCTTCCCTTCCTACCCTCCTAACCCTCTCATATACCCCTCTTTGCTCTATTTCAAATTCATAATCTCTTTTTTATTAATTATTATTACATGCATATAGATAGATAGATAGACAGACAGACAGACAGACAGATAGATAGATAGATAGATAGATAGATAGATATTTCTAAATATAACCTACACAAAAGAACTAAAGGCAACTAAGGAATGCTAAAAGTGGGAGATGTAGCCTTCTCTGGGGAATAGCACAGCAGCTGGTTATCCAATACCAAACTGTCAGCCCTGAACACATACAGAGAAGACATATAGCATACATTATCAGACTGAATAGATTATATTTAGAAGTATTAACTGTTTTTATTCACAATGTTCACCTGAGAAATGCCAAGATTCAGAAGTTAATCCTATTGTCACAGGAACAGCCATTGGTTGGGTTGAGAGCGGAAAACAAATATTTCGATGATGCTGAGTACAGCAAGCTAACATGGGTTCATTTTCACCCTCCTTCCTGAGACATTACTGACGACACAGTCATTAAGATAACAATATCACATTCTAATGTGATAGACAAAAAAGACATAGACAGCATTTACCTTTTTACAGTTTGTGTTACAGTTAAGCAAAGAATATTGTCCCCTCTCTACAAAACACTAAACTATGGTTCTGAAAACACACTTAATAGGCCACTGAAGTCTACACAGTGACTAAAAGACAAAACCAAGAATCAATTCTAGAGTTGTAGTTTAAAGGTCAGTAACTATTTTCCACTAGGTTAAAAATGTTGAAATAGAAGATTGACAGGTTTACACCATTTATTTGATGCATATGTAAAAGTCTCTTTTCTGATGCAGGGGTTGTTAATAATGATGTGCTGATGGAAGGCAAACAGGCACCAGAGAGGAAATTGGTTAGCTCTAAATGGAAAGGGAAACTTGCCTTTGTGTGTTCCTGGCAAGATGAAGTAGGCCAGGCATTCTGCACTTCCTGAAGAGAGACTCATCAACTTGTTAATTGTCCTTCAAACATGTAGATAGTGCCTGTAATTTTTGAAACTTTTATTCCACTGACTGTCAGGTTTCAAAATCCAGTTTTCTCAGCAATACATTTTTGAGCTGTGAAGTTTTTGATTGAATGACATTTTCCCTCAAATCTGGTTCAATACTCCCTATAGGCAAAGACAAAATTCTGTTATCACTTCTGTGAATCCTTCCTTAAATATTCTAGAAAGTTGTTACATCTTTTCATGGCATTTGTACTTTGAGTCTCTCTCTCTCTCTCTCTCTCTCTCTCTCTCTCTCTCTCTCTCTCTCTCTCTCTGTAATAATATGTGATGAATGGCTGATTACCATGTTGTAGTTCCTTCCCAGTTGAGAACTTTGCATGCTCCACTCAGGTGTACATCATTTGCTACAAAGACACATATCCTAGAGGAAAACCATGCATCTTAAAGGAAATAAATTAAAATAATTAGGCCACTGGATTTGGATCATTTTTAAAGATCTTTGTTTATGAAATATACTTTAGAGTTTGTGGTTGGAGAAAATTTTTCTCATTCATGTGATAATGTTTTATACACAGGACATTATTGTTTTTGTATGGAGACTCCTTTATAGTCCTAGAACCTGGAAGGCTATTTATGTCTGCCTGCCACGAAGAATTGAAGACACAAGTACTGGAATTATTTGTCTAGATTTTGACACCAGGTTGTGTATGCACTTTTACTATCCCCTGTACCTCAATTGATAGTGCATAAAAAAGCAATTTGTGTGTGTGTGTGTGTGTGTGTGTGTGTGTGTGTTGCAGTTCATGACAGCCCATTGACATTTTCATATTAGAGATGTTCAGAGTCAGAAAAAGCCCACATTTGGCTGTGTCCTTTTACCATATGCAAGGCAGATCCACCGCCAAACAGCAGTGTGAAAGGAAGGGCCGGCTGATCTTGCCTGCTCCTTATCTCTTTAGGGGGTGCTTGACAATCTGATGCTTCATTTCTTCCAACATTGTGTCTTATATATTAAACCAGGAATAAAGTTTCCAAATCGACCAGTACGTATTTTTCTGTCACTTTTTCTTTCATCTAAATATTTCTTCACAATAACGTTTTTACTGCCCTAAGAAAAAAGTTATAGTCAGTGACTAAAGAAGTGACTCAGAAATTAGTATCATAAACTATTCTTGCAGATAACTAAAATTTAGGTTTGGTTTTGTTTTGTTTTGATTTTTATGTCAGACTGTTCACAGACTTTTATAACTCCAGTTCCAAGGCACCTGACACCCTCTACTGGACTCCATTGACACCTGCAGACATGTGCACAAATCTAAGCACAAACACATACATACACACCTAAATAAAATAAAATCAACTTTTTTAAAGGTCATGATTGGTTTACACTTGAAATGTTCTTTTCTCCTTTAAAATTCCCAACTTCTTTTGTATACATATTAGGCATCATTCTAATCTACCCACTCATGCTCAGGTTACTATTCTTTTTTCTGTCTTCCCTTATTTTATCTGTACTCTATAGGTGAACACTTTCTTTGAAATATAATCTTGATTTGGTGTCCTGGCTTTGCCTAGTATAATTTTTGCATATAATGGGACTTACTGAACCCTCGATGATCAAGGGAAATATTATCAATTTGGTAATTGCCTCTTTTTGATGTTTTCAGCACATGTTGTACTACTTCTAGGGAAAAATCATCTCTGCACATATGCCCATCATGATCTCAAGGTCCTTTTGCTCACAGAATGGGAGACCTTGACTTGGGAAATGTGGGGATGGGGGATGGGTTGGGAAGGGAGGTTGGAGAGAGTGGGAAGAGGGAAGGGGGCAGATATGTGGTTGGTATGTAAAGTGAATAGAAAAAAATTTTTTTGTGGAGCTGAGGTTCGAACCCAGGGCCTTGCACTTGATAGGCAAGCGCTCTACCACTGAGCTAAATCCCCAAACCCAGAAAATTTCTTAATAATAAAAAAAATCATCACATAACATGGTGATAATAGTATTCAAATACATGTACTTCTTTGTTCTAGACTAGAGAATTTATCAACATAAGGAATTATATTCGTTTTGATTCTACATAACATTCATGTACTCAGCATTTTAACCATAACATGTCTTGCATCTCAGAAAAAGCTTTATTATTATATGTGATTTATTTATATGATTTTGAGATTACAATATAACTACTTCATTTCCCATCCTTTTCTTTCCTCCACACCCTCCCATGTGCCTTCCCACCTTGTTTGTCAAATATAAATTCACAGACTCTATTTCTTGAGTTATTGTTACACACACAAATTCCTAAATACATAAATAAAATTTGTTCAGTCTGTATAATGTTACTTGTATAAAGTACAACTTTCTGGGAAACCACATATTTAAATAAATCAGTAAACACAAATTTCTACAATGTGAAAGGAGTTGTGGTAAAAAAAAAATCACTATATGAACAAATAGTATCCTCTAGTCACTGGTAAACAGATACACTGAAAAGCTTTATAGATAGCTATTTGTTTTGCTATAATTTCAACTAGGAGGGAACTTCTGGTCTGAGAAGTTCCTAATGATAAGACTGCCCTCCTAAAGAACCAGAATCATGTACCATCTCCATCCTATGTGCTCTATCTCAAAGGACCCAGCAGCTCTGTGCAACACACAGACACACACACAGATACACACACATGGACACACACACACATACACATGGACACACACACATGGATGCATGTAGCAGTATTTGCTCTGCCCATGACCTTGTGGTATATGGCCCAAAGGAGGTGGAGTATATGTGACCTGTTATAAGGAGTTGGGGAAGGGTCATATGCCCCTTCTCCCTGCTCCTGCCTGTGAGGTGGATTCTCTCCCAGTCAAATCAAAGACAGCTTCTGCTGTCTACTCCATTCTGTAATCATGAGTGTATTTTCTTAATTTATGTCTTAATAAATTCTGTTACACATTTAATAGACTTGCGTGGATTGGTCGTAATAGACACACACTCAGACACACATGGACATACACACAGATAAACACACACACAAACAGTGACACAGGGACAAACACAGAGAGACATAGAGACAGAGAGAAAGACAAATACACTCATTTATACACAGAGACACAGAGAAACATACATTGACACATACACTCATAAACATATCCATGGTCACATACACAGACACATAGATACACAGACACAGAGAGACATATACACACAGACACAGAGAAGGATACACTCACATTCTTGTGTACACACACACAAACATGCACACGGACACACAGACACACACAAGGAAATAATCCCAGACACATACACACACACACACACATACACACACGCATGCAGATCTTCTTTATATATGAGATTCACAGTAAGTTTTTGGTTTAAACAAAACTTTCTTTTTTTTTAATTCCCTAAGTTCAATTGAGAAATGACCTGTAGTTCCCAGAAGTTTAGATGCTTTATATTCTAAAGCATGAGCACTGCAGTGTGGACGAAGTGCATGGCAGAAATGGCAGAGACTGGTGTGAGCCATTCAACAGCAAACCAAGTCACTTTGCCATGAATTTGTCATAAGACAAAAGTTTACTCATTGTCTCTAGAATTATCAGCTCTAAGAATTTAATCAGAGCACAGATAGCATCAGAGTTCGAAGGCCCTCTTCTGAAAACGCTTCCTCAAGCAGTAGTCTGGTCCAACACTGTGAACACGGGACTGATGTTCTTCCGGATTACTGCTTCTGAAGAAGACCTTCCTGCACTCTTTCATGGAAGCTGTATCTCCCTTTTCATAGAGTAGCCAAACCCTCTAAGTTATTCTTTTACCAACATCTTTACATTGTCAAATGGGAAGCAAATGCTGTGACAATATGTATCTCTGGGAATGAATCCTTTTCTTACTTCCATAGACTCTTCATTTTAAGTCAAGAAAGTTTTGTTGACTTAAATTTGTGAGGCAAATTCTGTTTCTCATGGTGATATGCAGATGAATCTAATATGAGTCATCATAAAACAAAGGACAAAGACCATGGAATAAGAAAGATCTATTGCAGAGCTGTTATGGATAATATAGTTGATTTTCATTTTGGTTTATTGGGTTTTGAGAGGAGGATACATTATTAATGATCTAAAAATATATAAGTTAAGATTTTTCATTTACTCTTATCTCACACCTGACAGTTGTGTTTTTATCCATTTAACAATTTTTAAAGTTAAATGTTTTGAGGATATATGTTTTTAAAACAATTAGTGACTGACAGCTTTATGTCTATACTGTGATATGTGTTTATTCCATTTTGTCTCACTCACTCAAAAGCAGAGTCTGGACACACTTAGAAATTGTATCCAGAAATTCCATTGTGTTGAAGGAATTTTTTAATTTTTTTAAAGTCACCTATAAATATCACCATACATTTTAATTTCATTTGAGTTGATTTAAAAAAAATAGTAGAGACAGCTCACAGCAAATCTGAACTCCTTTTCAGTTTACATGCATGAACAAATGCACACTTGTACATTTGCACACTGCAGAATTTACCCTTGCATACTTTCCCATTGGCACACATGCTTGCATATCACATGCACAAATGACAGGCATATAAATATTTTGATTTAGAAATTCGTTAAAAAGAAAGCAAAGTGTGGTGAATTGTGAACTAAGAACTGCATGTGTACTTAATTGTGCTTGGAACATGAGCCTTGCTTTCCCCAAAAAGCTGCAGTATTATACCATAAAGTACATAAACAGAACATTCAAACTGCTGAGACCATCTTGGCTTTATATCTGTATCACTTCAACACATTCTTAATACCAGGCAGCACCCTGTAGTGAAGGCACAGTTTATTGTCCTGCCATCATCATTCAGTGTCCTCTGCCTCTTTGAAGAACACTTCTTTTGGGTCAAAAACTAAGCTCTGCTCACTTGAAATACACTGAGGCACTCCTGAAATGAATGCAACCTCTTAAAACCTTTGTAACATTAGAAGAATGTGCACCTCAACACGGAGAAGTAGTTGATCTAGACCTCATTTGATGCTTGAAAGCGTTCTCATAAGAGAAGTTTGTAACAGCTATTTTCAGGATGGCACATGGGAATTAGGCAGAAAATTTTGACTGTAATAGCAGGAGTGGTGTGTTTAATTCTGTTACACATTCTTACTAATGGAAAGCTTTATTTCCAAGCTGCAAGACTTCAGATTCCTAGTTCCAGCAGCAATACTCTCCTCCAGTATCCCATAAAGCTTTATTTCCCTAAGGTTTCCACAAAATGACACATTTGGATGATGTGCAGTTCCAATCTTCCCCTGTGAGTATTCATTTTGTGTGTTTTTATTGTTCTCTTAATTATCTGCACATAGATATTAATTCCAGAATGTACAAATGGGCTCCGTTGTGATTTCTCCATCAGCCTTTATATGATAACATCACTTATGAATGCTAGTTACACATTTCCAGGCAGACATGTGGTTGATCTAAATTTGTGGGACACCAGCATCCAGATATCTGCTTTCAATTTATGTGCATGTTTTCCCTTGTTATTTTCCCCCTTTTTATGGCTGTATTAATTGTTACCAGAAATCTCTATGAAATGACTGAGCAACCCGAGAGTGGAATGCAGAAGATTAGAAACCATTGTGTTGTTCTGTCCAAGAAATGTGTTGATGCAGAGTAATGCTGATGTCTCAGGGACACACTCCCAGCATGAGGCCACGAGCTGACCACTGACCACCTGGATATGAATTTCCCTGCTGCTGACATTGCCTGCCATTTTACCAGGATGATATTTGCAGGAATAATGAGGTAAAGCAGAACATGTGGGAACTGCTATGTGGCAGATCACTAAGTCTAAGGAACTAAGGTTAAAAACTAAAATCCAAAGCTTATAGCTGCCATCTTAGCCATGTTCAAGCACCATGCTTCAGCGAGTGAGCCAATAGAAGGGACCTACAGCCTGATATCTCCACATCCAACTACTGTTTGTCCGGATTTTCTATTATTATTAAGAAATTTTTTATTCATTTTACATACCAATCAGAGATTCCCCTCTTCCCTCCTCCCACCTTTCCAGCCTCCCCACCTCAACCTACACCCCATTCCCTCTAAGAAGAAGGTAAGGCCTCCCATGGGCAGTCAGCAGAGCCTGGTACATTCAGGTGAGGCAGGTCCACGGCCCTGCCCTTGCCTCAAGGCTGTGAAAGGTGTCTCACCATAGGTAGTGGGCTCCAAAAAGTCAGCTCATGCACTAGGCATGGATCCTGATCCTACTGCCAGGGGCCCCTTAAACAGATCAAGCTATACAACTATCTCACTATGCAGAGGTCCTAGTCCAGTCCCATGGAGGCTCCACAGGTATTGGTCTAAATTTCATGAGTGTCCACTAGTTTGGTTTGGTTGTCTCTGTAGGTTGCTCAGATTTAATTCTTTATATTATGCTTGTGCACATAGCACAGTACCTATGTCATTTAAGAATAACAAAAATAAAATTATCATCCTCTGACATCAATGTGTGAAAATAAATGAATAAAGCCGAAGTTTTCAACATGTGTTCACACAATGGATGTAGACTGGAAGAACCTGGCAATGATTCAGTGGTATGAGGAATGATGTTCCTTGGCTATCATTTGGAAATAATGGCTTGGGTGTGTAGATTGAAATTAAAATGTGATTTTATTTAGCCAGTGGAGAAATCATGCATGGGCCAGCAAGATTACTCAGCAAGTCGAGGCACAAACTGATGATCAAGTGACCCAAGTTCAGTCCCTTAAACTCAAATGATGAAAATGAAGAAAGACTCGTTCAACTTGTCCTCCAACCTCCATGATGCAGAAATACACACTCTCACTCACACCATTTCACATAACAAAATAAGTAAAAAAAAAAAAAAAAGTAATAAAAATAGATGTAAGCGAGGTGACTCACACTCTAGCAATATATAACCTAATAAAATACAGTTGCTGCCTTCACCTCAGCAAGCATTGCAAGTGCATACCCAAATTTTCTGTGACATCGGGAAAGAGGGACAACAATCATCTTCCTCTGCCTCCTACACCTGAGTTTTGCTTTTACCCCTTGGTTCTAATTCTGGCTGCATATCCACTCAGAACTATCCAAGAACCTTTTACAAATACTGATGCCCTGACTCCATCAGGCCAATTAAATTGAGATGGGATTTCTTGGGTTTGGGGCCAAGCTAGAATATTTTAGAAACTTTCCATGTGACAGCAATGAACTTCCAAAACAGCAACCATTTTAGAGGAGGTGATGATTAACTATCTGAGCATAAATGGCAGTGTTCACTGTGTGTAGTGTGTGCCTGTGAGTAATTCCCAGAGTGATGCAGGAGCATCTAAATCACTGCTTCTCAACTAATGCTGAGACCTGTTAATGTAGTTCTTCATGTTGTGGTGACACATAAAATTAAGTCCGTTGCTACTTCATAACTATAATCTTGTTACTGTTATGAATCATAATGTAAATGTTTTTGGAGATAGAGATATGGCAAAGAGGTTGAGACCCACAGGTTTAGGACAAATAAATATTCTAAATAATCCATTCCATAATAATATCTAACATTTGGTGCCAACACTCAACTGCCAATTGCATATCACTAGATTTTTTTCCTCTTTTTCTCTTCCTTCCTTCATCTTGTCCTAGGTAGAATGCACTCCCAATCCTTAGGATCCCAATTAGAATGATAATGCTGTACATATGGGAAGTCTTTGACAAGGAAAGAAGCTTGAAGTGTTTCTCCATGGTTCCTATTGTGTCAGACATGATACTCTTTTTTTCCCCTTAACAATGTACAACACTGAGGACCAACTACAGTTCCAAAATCAATGTCACTCTTAAGATACAGAGTTTAGATCTGGAAAGATGGTTTAGAAAGTAAAGTCATCTGCCACTTTACTTGATAATCTGAGTTGTATCCCCAGGACCCACATGGTAGAATCATTGAAACCTCTCCTCCAATTTGCCCTATAATCTGCACATTCAAACCATGGCATAAACACACACACACACACACACACACACACACACACACACACACACACACTTACACAGACTCACATATACAAATGCAAAATCAAATAAAATTTAAAAAATATTATGTATCTGGATTCAAATCTTTCCAACCTGATGGCAATGAATGCCAGCACTCTATTCTTTTATATGCCCAAATATATCCCAGCAGGTTCAAGTCATGTAGTAGATATTGTGAATCTTACATCAATAATCAGAATGAAGACATATCCTTAACATTCTCTTCTCCTTTCCTTTAGATGTATAAAAAAATATTGAAATTGAGGGGATATAGGGCATAATTCTAAATTTAGGTTTTAGTTTCTGTATTTTGTTTTTCATAATGGCTACTCTGCATTCTACTTCTGGCGTTATGCAGAGGACATGGTGAAGACCCATGCAGTGCCTGTGTTTCCTGCTTCAGTCTCTGGGAGTTCATATGAGCTTTGCTCAGTTGATTCAGAGGTCTTGGTTTAGTGTTGTACTCCATCGCCTCCTGTTCTTGCACTCTTTCTGTGACTGCTTCTGAGGTGGTTTGAGAGCTCTGAGAGGGGATTGAGGGGATGATTTTATGTAGACATCACATTTCCAATGTCTCTCTATGTATAATGTATTGCTGTGGGTCTCTCTATTTGTTCTCATTAGTTGCAGGAGGAAGCTTCTCTGATGATGGCTGAGCATGGTGCTGAACTAGGAATATAGTAGAATGAATATATATTTGGTTTATATCCTAGATCTCTGGGCTATCTAATCTCTGGTTCTTGGATACTCAAGCAGTGCTGAGTATGGGCCTTAAGTCAAATATGACATTGGTTGGATACTGCCACAAGCTTTGTGCCATCATTGCCCTAGAATATTTTACATATAGGACAACATTGTAGATCAAAGGTTATGTGGCTTTGTTGGTGTTTGTGTTTCTCTTGTGGTAGCCTGCAAAGTACCTTACTGCACCAAAGACAAAAGAACATAGGGGTAAAGGCTCTACATAGGCACCAGATCAAACTCACCATGTTCAATGAAGTCTGTGGGTGTTGCCTTCAACAATGGGGCCTTGATGTCACTTTGAAGAGAGCAATCTACTATCTTGGGAGAGCCAGGCATGTTTGGTGATTTCTTTGGCACCCCATTGGCCAGTGACTCAAATTTGAATGCAACCCAGTTCTGGTTCTGGAAGCACATTTAGTGATAAGAGATAACCACTCTGTCTCCCCCATTATTTGGAGACTTCATTAGCATCCTCTTCATATGTTATAGGAAGTTTTCACTGTACTAGATTACCATAACACCCCTCAAATGCTCTTGAATTCTGGCTATCTCTCCCCACATTCCCTCCTTCAACTACATCTACCTTCCCCCACCTCACCTGATTCTCTTTTCTTTTTGTCCATTCCACCCCCAGTCCACCAATAAATTCTATTCTATTACCCCCCTCCTAGGGAGAACTATGCAGCCCCTGTCTTCCTTCCTCTATACCCAAGCTCTCTAGGGCTACAGATTATAGCTTGGTTTTGATTGCTAATATCCATATACAAATGAATATATACCTTTCTGGTCTTGTGGTAGGATGATGCATCCTTTGATTATATGCCCAACGGTGGTATAGCTCGATCATGACATAGATTGATTCCCATCTTTTTGAGGTACCAGTAACTTTTCACTTCATATGAATCCTAAAATATATGAATGTGTTTCCCAAATGTCTATTAAGTAAACACTATATGATAATTATGGACTGCCATGGACAACTTTCTGTACTAGAGAAACATCTTTTCATATGTTTTATGGAGAAACATATGAAGAGAAAAATCAGACTGCCATGTGTTACAAGAGATGTAAGAAGACAAAATGGACTCTACACATAGGGTTGTTAAGGCATAGGGAAGAGGTTGAGGGAAAGAAGAGAGAAATACACTTTGCAGTGTAAATTAAGTATTTCAGGGAAAAGTAAAAAACAAATATCCTCACTTAATACAGTAGAATATAAGCAAACAGCTCTGGAGCAATCCTCAGTTTCCAATTTCCAAGGCATGCATGCTTGTCAAATGTTCTCTACAATGATTTCTACAATACTTTTCTCAGAAATCTCTGAATGTAACAAACTTGAACATATTACTGTAGTATACTAGCCAATCTTTATTTTAGGCTGGGTATGGTGGCGCACACCTTTATTCCCAGAACTTTGGAGGCAGAGGCAGGCAGATCTCTGTGAGTTCAAGGCCAGCCTGGACTATAGAGTGAGTTCCAGGAAAGGCACAAAGCTACACAGAGAAACCCTGTCTCGAAAAACTTAAAAAAAAAAAAAAAGAAAAGAAAAAAGAAAGAAAGAAAGAAAGCCTTAATAATGTTATTCAAATATTATTTCTGAGGTTTGTAGTGCTTGTCAAGTATCCTGCTCTCAGGTCTAGGCTGTTTGACAGGTACTCACTATTAGAATGGGGCCAGGGGTATCAACTTACACTTCTGAATGTTATTGCACGAGTTCCTCTTTGCCCATGCTGGGTAACATAGCAAGAGTACTTCTGTTATTCCAGACTGATTATTTCTTCCATGATGCTTATTCCTCCAATACATGCTCACCACCCAAATCTGGTGGCACTTTTAAGGACATAAAGTCATAAAATGCATGCATTCTAATACGATGCATCTTGGTGGGTTACAGCCTCTTTTTTTTCTGCATTGACTCCAATGTAGTAGTTTATCTATATTCTTAAAAAGCCAATATCTATATTCTACGAGCTTGGTGTAGTGGCTCAATGTGGAATCTCTTTACTTGGCAGGTGAAGGCAAGAAAATCTGGAGCTAAAAGTCATCCTTAGTTACACAAAAACCCTGAGAACCTGTGTCAACAGGGAAGACAAGAAAGGACAGGAGAGGAAGGGACAGAGGGAGTGAAAAAGTGAGAGTGGGAGGGAGGAAAGATAGGGGGGGGGACACTCTATTCAATTATTCTATGAAATTAGATACTTCTGGCTGGTATACTGTTACATACCCAGTTACCTTCATGGACATGAACTCAGTCATGCACATTTCTTATTTCAAAATGAGACTCCTGCTTAGATGGTATGCTGCATATACCTATCTCCATGGGTCAGCTATTCCATAATGTACTCAGCAGATTATTTGCATTTCCAAAGGTATAAAAGGCAAACTGTTTCTCAGAATTCACATCTACTTCTGTGGAGATGGATAGCTGAACCCACTGGAGATGAACTGGATTCTTGATATTAGCAGGTATCAGTTGAACTAACAGCACTGGAGCCACATCAGAAGTTCAGTACTGGTCATAATATTGTCCATGCTGACAAGAGCACTGTACAAAGTGAATATAATCACTGCCTCATTACTTCTGTCATAATACAATACAGCCCATGGGCAGAGAATGTGAATAAGTAAACACTTTCTTACCAATATTTATGCTAACACCTTTGACTAATCACCCTTATAATCCAACTTCAGTGCTATATCCTTGCCTCTTGATATTATAGTCTAGCTCATTTTTACATTTTTATTTCATTTCACTATTTTATCTCCTTGATTGGGTCCTCTCTGTGTCCAGGAAAATTATCTTGGGATTTCAAGATATAGCTCAAACCTTACAGCAGTGTAATGGCATGGAAAGCACATCACATTGTGGAGAAGCTTCTTCAGAAACCTTCTTATAACCAAATAGTATGGAATTTTAGACAGAGAACTAAAAATGTGAGTACCCTTATAAAATATCATCTCAGGAATCTCTGTATTTCATCCTCAGGGGTCTCCTTGCAGAGATTCAAAGACTTAACTTCATGTTTCTAATACTTTTGTGTCCTCCTTATTTTTAATGTAAAGGTAAGGATCCCTTGGTATACTGCCTTTTACACTTAGCTTTTAAATGTTGAATGAAATTGATTTTCCATTATCTCCATGGGAATTCAAAATAACAACTAGCAATAGCTGGCATTTTATTTTCTTCAGAAGCACGACTCACAATATCTCTTACAACACACCAAACCTATTTACACTTTCTAGCATCTTTCTCCACCAGTATACAATCAACCATAGAAATACCTGACAGTACTTAGTTTGATGTGCAACTTTGTTGTGATTACCACTTGTGGTGTGCTTCTTGTCTGTAAGATAGATAGTGAACCATGCACAAATCTTCCCTTTACCATTTCCTTTCTTGGATTGCTCCAATTACTACTTGTGTTAGCTTGAGCTGATTCAAAATAAAAAGGTAAAATGCATGTGAGACAGAGGAACAGCAAAGGGCCTTCATACTGTACTATAAACATGAGTCTCATAAGGAGAAAACAACGGAATGGGTGTAGTGGGATAAGAAGCTTCTCACTGCAGCACAAGTCCAAGCTTGTTCCACATGGGTTTCTGTTTGCTTTCAAGACAAATCTGTCACTGGAATAAGCCTTGATTTTCAGTGGAATGGTCCTGCTTTCTTTTTTCCATTGTTTTGGCTTGTTTGTCAAAAATCAGCTGTTTGGGGGTGTGTTGACTAATGTCAGGGTCTTTAGTTCAATTCCATTGGTCCACATGTTGGGTTTTATGCCAATACCAAGATGCTTTTATTCCTACAGCTCTATAGTGAAGCTTAAGGTGAGGGATGGTGATACCTTCAGAAGTTGCTCTACTGTATAGGATTGTTTTAGCTATCCTGGGTTTTTTGCTTTTCTACATAAAGTGAGTATTATTCTCCCCAAGTCTGTGAAGAATTGTGTTGAGATTTTGATTGGGATTGCATTGAATCTGTATATTGCTTTTGGTAAGATTGTCATTTTTACTTTGTTAATCCTACTTATCCGTGAGCATGGGAGATCTTTCCATTTCCTGATGTTATCTTTGATTTCTTTCTTCAGAGACTTAAAGTTCTTGCTCAAGTGGATCAAAGACCTAAACATAAATTCAGTTACATTGAACCTGATAGAAGAGAAAGTAGGAAGTAGCCTTGAATGCATTGGCACAGGCAACCACTTTCTAATTATAACAACAGTAGCACAGACACTGAGAGCAACAATTAATAAATGGGACCTCCTGAAACCAAGAAGATTCTGTAAGGTGAAGGACATGGTCAATAAGACAAAATTACAGCCTACAGAATGGGAAAAGATTTTCACCAACCCCACATCTGACAGAGGACTGATCCCCAAAATATATAAAGAATTCAAGAAACTAGATATCAAAATACCAAACAATCCAATTTTAAAAATGGGCTACAGATCTAAACAGAGAATTCTCAACAGAAGAATCTCAAATGGCCAAAAGACATTTAAGGAATTGCTCAACATCCTCAGTCATCAGGGACATGTAAATCAAAATGATTCTAAGATACCATCTTACACCTGTCAGAATGGCTAAGATTGAAAAAAAAAAAAACAAAAAAACCACTGATGACAGCTTATGTTGGAGAGAATATGGAGCAAGGAGAACTTGTTCCACTTGGCACTTGGGAGTGCAAACCTGTACAGCCACTTTGGAAATCAGTATGGTGGTTTCTCACAAAATTGGGAGTCAATTTTCCTCAAGACCCAGCTATACCACTCTTAGGCATATACCCAAGGAATTCTCAATCATACCACAAGGACACTTGCTCAGCTATGTTCATAACAGCATTATTCATAATAATCAGAACCTGGAAACAACCTAGATGGCCATCAACTGAAGAATGGTTAAAGAAAATATGGTACATACACAATGGAATACTACTCAGCAGTAAATGCAATGACATCATGAAATTTGCAGGCAAATGGATGGAACTAGAAAATATCATCCTGAGTGTAGTATCCCAGACTCAGAAAGACAAACATGTTATGTACTCACTCATAAGTGGACACTAGATGTAAAGCAAAGGATAACCAGACTACAACCCACAGCTCCAGAAAATCTAGGTAACAAGGAGGACCCTAATAGGGACTCATGGATCACCCTGGAAAGGGAAAATTGATGAGTAAATTGGGGGTGAGGGGGATAATGGAGGGTAGGGGATGGGGGATGAGAACATAAAATGGGTTGGTCAAGCTGGAACAGGGACAGATTGGGAAAGCAATGAAAGAGATACCATGATAGAGAGAGACATCATCGGGATAGGGAGAAAACAGGTGCTAAGGAAATTCCCAGGAATCCACAAGGCTAACCCTAGCTTAGACTATGAGCAATAGTGGAGAAGATGCCTGAACGGGCTTACCCAGGTAATCAGATCACTGAATAATTTAACTGTCATCATAGAACCTTCATCCAGTAACTGATGGGAACAGATGCAGAGATCCACAGCCAAGCACCAGGCAAAGCTCCAGGAGTCCAGCCAAAGAGAGTGAAGAGGGATTCCATGAGCAAGGGGCATCAATATCATAATGGGGAAACCTATAGAGACAACCAAGCCAGGTGGGTGGGAACTCATGAACTTTAGACCAACAACCGTGGAGCCTTCATAGGACTGGACTAGGTAGACCCTCTCTGTAAGGGAGATAGCTATATAACTTGATCTGCTTAAGAGTTCCTTTAGCAGTAGGATCAGGATCCATCCCTGGTGCATGAGCTGAGTTTCTGGAGCATACTACCTATGGTGGGACACCTTACACATAATCTTGAATCAGGGGAAGGGCCTTGGACCTGCCCCAACTGAATGTACCAGGCTCTGCTGACTCCCCATGGAAGGCCTTCTTGGAAGAGGGAATGGGGGATGTTTGGGGGAGGAAGGCTGGAGGAGTATGGGAGGAGGTAAGAGAGGGGGATCTGTGGTTTGTATATAAAATGAATAAAAAAATTTTCTTAATGAAAAAAAACTAAATTAAAAACAACTACAAAAATAGTAATTGTACCCCTAATTACACCAGCAAAGTGTCATTATGAGATATATAGACACACACACACTCTAATAGAGACATATCCATCTGACCATATTTTTCCAAACAATTATTGTTAAGATTATTTTAATTGAAACATGGACATTCTTCATGGAAATTTTGCAAACATATGGAATGCAAGGTCTTCATGGTTTAAGAAAATGCCTCAGACATTTTAATTTCTAATAAGAGAACAAATGCTAAATTTGAAAGTTTCAGACATGCAAATGAAAATAGCTAAGCCAAAAGAGGAGGAGAAAAAGGAAGCAGTTAAAAGTATGCTCTCAAACATCAGAGAGTTCTCTGGGATAAACTGCATTGAAAGGCATGATCAGAGCAGATCTATGAAAGTAGACCAACTTCTATCAAAGCCAACTGCTTGATTTGCAAGTGGAATAAAGGCAGTTTAACAAACTCAGAAATAATGAAGTTTTCACATCTCTAACCTAGGCCCCCAAAGATATGCACTGCTCTCAAATTTACAAGTCTGTAGCATTACCACAGATGTTTTTGCATCCCATTGGCAGAATATGCAAAGAAAAGTTTCACTCACAACTCACTATGTTTCTATAATAACAAGAAAATATATGCAAGATCTAACTTATAAGGAATTTGCACATAGTATCTCTATGTTTCTAGACCAAAAAAGAACGTTTATTTTGTAATTTATGGAAACTTACATAATGTAATTTGTGGAAAATTAAGCTCACCACTATTGCTACAGATTCTTAAGGTACTGACAACAATTTCCAAACAACCATTATTATACAAAGTTCCAGATTTGAAACTTTAATTTGGTTGAAAAATAAATATTCCATTAGTAAAGAAATGAAGAAACAAATAATAAACATAATAAACATAAACCTTCATTTCATTTTGTTTTCCTGTATGCCTTCTTCACTTATTTCCTCCCTTCAGGATATAGGAAGGGATAGAAACTTCTACTGTCATGGATTCACACACACAATCCTACCCTTATTGGCCATATGATTTAAGTCATGTGAATTTCAATTCCTAAAGAATAAACTGAGAGGATGGTAATCCTTATACACAGCTTAGAGGGGTTCTGTGATTTCAGCCTGTGATCACATATCTAAAGTACAGTGGATTACTATTGTCTATAAGATATAGCTATAATTCAGAACTCATTATTAAATATATATTGATTTGAAAACTCAGATAATTTTACTGTATCTCCTGAATTAAATTAATATGAATTTTATTTCTTTTAAATATTCATTTTATTTTTAATTGTGTGAGTGTGTGTATGTGTATGTACATGTGGGTTTGCATGTGTGCATGCATGTATGTGTGTGTGTGTGAATGTCTATGTCTCAATGTGACTTTGTGATCATGACCAAAGATACCTTCCAAACCTAGAGGAATTAGTTACCCCTAGAACTAAAGGTAAAGCCAGTTTTAAGCATTTGATTTGGGTTCTAGCCCCTTCCATGAGCAGTATCTGTTCTTAACCACTGAGTCAGCTCTCCAGTCCTCCAAAAACATTTCAATGGCAATATTCATTATGAGGATCTATTTCTGTTGCTGAAATAGGAGGGTGTTGATTTTTAACAACCAAATTAACAGTTACTCGATATTAAGTAGGTTATAAAAGCAAGCAAGGATTGGGTGTTAATGAATATGAATTTTAAAGAAACACTATAGATATTTTGAAATATACAAGTTTGGATGATAATGATACAAAATCTGTTATATGAAATTTTACCTAAAATACAGCTGATGGTATATTCTCCTTAAAACCTAGAAATTCCTATTCTGGATATCTTGACATATAGGTTCTTGTAGCTGAAAGTTTTCTTGGTCTTGTCCAGCTCCTGAGACCTCCATGATCTGCAGCCACTCAGTAATACACAGAGGCTTATATTAATTAAAAGTACTTGACCATTACCTCAGGTCTACCACTGACTAGCTCCTACACTTCAACTCAGCATATTTCTGTTACTCTATATGTCACCACATATTTCATGGCTTTACCTGTGTGGCATTACATGCTGCTTCCTGGACGGTAGGCTGGCATCTCCTGATGCAGCCTTCCAGCCTTCCCACAGTTCTCTTCTCTGCTTATCCTGCCTATACTTCCTGCCTGGCTACTGGCCAATCAGCATTTTATTTATCACCCAATCAGAGAAACACATTCACAGCATCCAGAGCGATATCCACAACAGGTTCTAATTTCTGAACACATTGATTTCTTTGAATCATATTTCATGTCCATATTTTTCCATCATTGTTGCTATATTTTAGCAATATTTATTTTGAAGAGTTTCATTACCTTTTCTTTGATCTTCTGATTATCATCCAGAGGATTTAAGATATTTAATGCCAGATGATCATATACTCGAATCTACTACTGTTGCTCCATTTTAAGGTCTTGTGCTTGCTTTTGTTTTTGTTGTACTGAGGCATGGTTTCACTTTGTAGACTGGGTTATTGTCTGTCTGGAGATTCTCATGCCTCAGCCTCCCAAGGGCTGGAGTACAGGTGTATAGCACCAGGCCAGATTTTTACCATACTTTAATCTCAGTATTGTGACCTGATGCTTACACATACATAAAGTTTCTTCATTCATGTAACATTTTCAAAAATATATTAACAATAATGTAGTATCAAGTGTCTCATATTTATAACATAATATGATATCTATACTTTTATTCATTGTGTTTGTTTCTACAAATTTCATCTGAAGATGTTATTCAGAAATTGGGTAAAACAGAGTGATTATTGTTCTTCAAGTGACCTTGGGTTCAGTCTTACCACATATGTGGCAGCTCATAACGGGCTTTAACTTCAGTTCTAGGGGACCTAACATCCTCTTCTGGTTTATATGGGAACTGTGTACACATTGTACACATACACCCATGCACTAACACTTTAAAAAAATAATTTAAAAAGAATTTTAAGAGATTGGGATATATATGTATATATGATTTTCAATTAAACTCTCTTAATATGAGTTATAAACAAAATATCTTAGACAGAAGAAGCTAGTTAGGATGAGAGTGGCAGGGAAATATGAGACTATCTAGTAGAGGTGTGGTATAGTTGAGTTGCACTCTGTTATAGTTACCTTTATATTGCAAATCTTATCACATATACCAGCAGGTTTGGACTTGTAAGTGTTATGATCTGTATATAAATTGCCCCCTCCTGTGTTTTGACATTGCTCCACAGCTGGGAACTATTTGGGAAAGAGGGACAGTCACACTGGTAGAAGTGCATCAGTGGGGACTAAAATGATGTGTTATTTATAGCTATTTATAGCTTGGCTTTGGTTCCTGCTTTCTCTCTGCTTCCAGACCTACTTAGATATGAGAAAGCAACCCCAAGCTTCTGTGAACATTGCCAGGAGGCACAAGTTATCATCAGGCCATCCCTTCTAGGGTAGACTTGACCTTTGAACCATGCATGCCTCAGAGTAAACTTTTTCTCCCTTAAGCTCCTTCCTATCAGGGATTTGTTTACAGTGATAAGAAAAAGGAACAAATGCAATAGCTATCATACGACATTTGAAAACCCAGGATATACTACCCTATGTGGTTTTGAGAGCACTTAGCATTTATAAAACTAGCAGAAAGAATTTTTTAGGATAATTATAAGATGAAATAGAAGAAAAAGAGCAGATACTGGAATCATAGTTGTAACTGGAGTTATCTCCAGTCCCGCCTGGGCCAGCAGCTACTCAGACTCAAATAAACACACGGATGCTTATATTATTTAAAATGTCTGGCCTAATGGCTCAGGTTTCTTGCTACCTAGTTCTTATATCTTAAATTAACCTATTTCTATTAATCTATACCTTGCCACATGGCTCATGGCTTACCGGTACTTTACATCCTGTTCATCATTGTGGCAGCTGGCAGTGTCTGCCTCCTCAGCCTTCCACCTCCCAGAATTCTCCCCCTCCTTTTCCCACCTATCCTATCCTTCCTGCCTGGCTACTGGCCAATCATCATTTTATTTATCAATCAATCATAGCAACGTATATTTACAGCATACAGGACATCCCACAGCACATGGTGATTACTGAATATACTATTTGTTGTAGTATTCTGGGCAAGAGAAAATGAGGAATGTATTACATAAAATATTACAGAATTCAAAAGACAAAATAAAAGGAAGATACATTTTATGTATGTAACCTAGATTAATGATTAATTCTATAAGGAATGTTCTCCATTCCTTCAAGCTTCTTGAATGTATATAACCATTTCAAAACGTATTTCCCAATTGAACAATTATTTGTCAAATACACATTATGTTTCTTATGTACACTCCATGTCTTATTTAATTTTCTATTACTGTGACACCACAACCAAAAAAATTGATAGAAGAGTTTATTTGGGGCATATAAATTTAGGGAATTGAGTTCATTACCATGATAACAAGTTGGGGAGGCATGGCAGCAAGCAGGCAGTCATGGTACTAGAGCGGTAGCTAGGAGCTTAGATCTTAATCCACAAGCATGAGGCAGACAGTTTTAGTTAGGAATGGAGTGGGAGTTTGAAAATTCAAACCCTACCTCCAGTGAAATTCCTCTTCCAAAAAGGCCATAAGTCCTAATCCTTCCCCAAATGTTCCACCAACTGGGAGCCATGTATTCCAACATATGAGCCCTTGGGGGCCATTCTCACTCAGATTACCACACTCCCTGTATATCTGCATTCATGGTAGTGTGAATATAGAATCAGTTCTCTCTCAGCATGACAGACACATTCTCCCATCCTTCCACTTTCTGTTTTATTGTTCATAGAACACCTCCAAATATGTTGTTTTAAAAGGCATGGCTGAGAGTGGATAGGCCATACACTGTGGAAAAAATGAACACTATTGTTCTGCTAAAGGAAAATGCAATAAAATAACTCCAAATGGCATCCTGGTATACCCATAGACCTGTGCCTCATTCAGCTATCATCAGAGAATCTTCTTCTGGCAGGACAGGGGCACTAACACAGAGACCCACAACTCGACAATATGCCAAGTCAGAGACTTTGGCGCATTCAGTCCTCAAAGGAATGTCTTCACCCCAGACCTCAGGAAGCTATGCAGAAAAAAAAAAAAAAAAAAAACAAACAAACAAACAAACAAAAAAAAACAGTGTAAGAACAAGAGAGAATGGATGACTCCAAGGAAACAGTGTCCTCCATATACAACAGGACTGATGGTATACTTACAAATCACAGAAATACAGGGCCTGAATAGTTTCAAACTGGAAGGAGGAAACAGACATGAGCTTCCACAGCTAACCAAGAAACTATATGCAACTGACACCCATTTTCAAAGGGAAAATTAATAATGTTCTCTAGTGGAGTTTCAGTGGGTATATTAACCACACTTCAGGTAGGCCTCATGCTCAGCAGTAAACAGAAAACACAAAATGAACCTTGGTAATTTTGTAGAATTTTTATCGGATTTTTTTTTTTTTCTTTTTGGTTTGGGCTTTTATGTTTTATTTTTTGTCTGTAGATCGTTTGCTTGTATATTTTAGTTTCTATTTTTGTGTTTCGTGAAAGTGTGTGTGTTTATGTGTGTGTGTGTGTTCTCTGTTTTATTGGTAGTTTTGTTTGTATGTTTGGTTGGTAGATTGGTTGGTTGATTTTTGTTTTTGTGCATTTGCTTTCTTGCTTATGTTTGATTTTAAAAAGAAAGAGAAGGAAAGGGCTGGAGCTGGTTAGGCGGGAAACGTAAAGACATGGAAGACTTGGAGGAGGGGAAATCATGACCAGAATTTATTGTACAATTTTTTATTTTTTATTTTTTTGGTTTTATGAGACAAGGTGTCTCTGTAGCTTTAGAGCCTGTCCTGGACTAGCTATGTAGACCAGGCTGGCCTTGAACTCACAGAGATCCACCTGCCTCTGCCTCCCAAGTGCTGGGATTACAGGCGTCCACCACCACCCAGCTTCAATTTTTTTTTAATTTAAAAATGCTGATATAAGAAAGGAAAAATAAAGGAAAATAAAAATAAGGCATATGTATGTGTACACACATTATTATTTGTAACAAAATTATTCAATGGCTTTACATTATGTCATGAAAATTAATCATCTGAGTGAAATAAAATACATATTTGATGTATTTGACAAGCTAAGCCCTTTCTTTCTTCACTTTGAGACAACAGCATTTCTAGTCTTTCAAAAAAGCTTCTTCACAACTCTGTGGCTGTTCAGCATTATCAGTTGATCTATAACTATGAAGTTTTGAGACATAAGAAAGACAGGGATAGTCTACTAAATTAGTTATGTTGACCGAAATTTCTAGATGTTCCTCTGCATTTTCATTACAAAGATGGAAAAGCTCAATCCTTGATCTTTATCCTGAATTTTTGAAAAAAGTCATTATTGGAGTCAATAAAAAGCAAATATTCATCCAAAATTATATCCTTGACTTTCTCAATAGTTTGCTGCATGTTAATTGACTCTTTTGAGATCTATCATCTACCTTTCTGTCTGTCTATAATCTATCTTTGTAATTTATGTATATGTCATCTACTAGAAATATTTTGAATTTTATTAAAACTTTTTTAAGTAATCAATGAAACAACTTGAAAGATAAAGATTTTATCTTTCAATGAAAGATTCTTTGAATTCAACTACATTAGCCAATGAAGCAAAATGCAAAATGCAAAAATAAAATTACCTCTAAATCACAGCAGAAGCTATAATCATTTGATTGATACAACTATGCAAAGGACAATGCTTATATGAATTTTCCATATTTCTTGAGACAATATATTCTGCCCTTTCATACAAAATATTATTTGTGTTTTCTAACTCTCTTATTTGTGTCCCATATGTGTTTCTTTAAAGTTTTTCTCAAGTCCCTCCCTTTATATTAATCCTTATATAGCCTGTCTCCCTACAAGTATTCCTGTGAATCTTTCTAGAACAATACTTAACACAATGCATTATGTTCAGAAGGTTTTTTGTAGAAATATTTTATGGGGCAAGGATCCATAACTCTGTATTTTAATTGGTTATAGTTTTCTGTAGTGATCTCCATTGCAAAGCAAATACTTGATGTGTGATGAGTACTTTATTCTGTGAGTATAAAGGTAAATATTTAGAATTTAGCTAAGGATTATGTTACTTTAGTTAACTGTGGATTTAGGTGTTTGTTTTTTTTCTTCAAGATCCATGATTTTATCAACCTTGGATAGTTGTCTATCTTTCTGATAGTAGGCATGATTTCCTACTGGCTGAGTGGGTCTTAATCCATTTAAAAAGCCAAGCTTATTCTTAATGGTAAAAGACCTAAGGGGTCCAGCTGGGCATGAGCTGGCTGTTTGGAACCTGGAGCTTATGCAGGGACACTTCACTCAGCCTGGGAGGAGGGGACTGGACCTGCCTCGATTGAATCTACCAGGTTGAGCTCTAAAAAAAGTCTTATAAGTGACAAAAACAAGATGTATTTATTAGTTTCAGATCATAGCAAAACCAAAACCAGAAGATAATTCATAGGGACATTTGATTAGGGTCAGTTGTGTTCAGCTCAATGAACATCAACACTATTTCTGATAACTTTAACATTATGTATTTAGTATCTACTCTGTGAAATGTAGTGGTTTTTCAGAGGCATGGGTGAGTAAATTTAAGAAGTTACCTAAAAATGTACTAACTTAGTTAGAAAATGCATGAGAATATACTTTAATATTTATAGTTCAAACTTCAGATTTGAAAAACTTGACATTCCTACATTGGATTCTGTTAAATAAACCATTAGTAAGTTCAACAAATAAATGTTCCAGTCATAATAAGACTCAAAATCATGCCTTTCCTGTTGGTGTGGTCCATGTTAATTCTTACAACACATGCATTGAAAAAGTTTCATACATTTCTGCATCTATTTTACATTATTTACATTAGAAGTGTGACAAAACCATTTGAGCAACGACTTTCACGCCAATGTGGACTCATTTTGTGACTACCTCCAGTTGTTCTGGCAAGACTCATACTTTCTTACAGCACCATCTTCCAACAAGGCAGACAAGAGTTGTGGCCAAGCCTATAATTTTGGCAACTGTAATGCCCAGATGACAGACTCTGAAGAATGCCGTCCCAGCAGTAGCAGTGACATCTGGATTGCTTTCCACACTTGAAACTGTATTGGCTCCCATGCATATATACAGCTTTTGCCCTCCCCCAGTACTATTTTCAAGGAGAAAAACCTACTGTGAGATAGGCTTATTCCTGGAGTATCATCTCACTACAACACAATTCACTATGTGTATGCAATAATGCCTCATTTTCATGTTATGGTTGCCATTTGTTCATAAAATATTAAATACACTACGCATTATCAAAGTATTATATCTTTAGAAAAAGACATATTTCTCTCTCTCTCTCCATATACAAATATATGGAGTCAATAATTTAGATAAGTTAGCAGTTGAGGGTTTTTTGTTTACTATGGGATATTTTTATTCTCCTTATTTATTTGGTACATAAATACAAAACATTTATTGCTAAACTCTAGATGCTTGTGGAAAGTGCAATATTTAAATGACCATTGCATGAGCACAGCACAGTCACTAAGGAGAGGATACTAGCCCTGCCACCGAGAAAATAAAAATTTAAAAGAACTGACAAACAAAATCTGTCATTTGAGACCAACAAGCTCCAGAACCTGTTTTCAATTATAATTTCAGTTACTACTTATCTATCAAAAATTGTGCTGTTCACTATGTATAATTTATCTTATTTAATCATTACAATAAAGATATAGAGTAGACATTATTTCTATTTTATGAAGTTCCAAAATGAAACTCAGAGAAACCAAAGCTCACATAACTCAGAAACAGGAGGTGAGTTTCCAGCTGCCTCCTATGTGTGTCTCAAGGTCATGACTGTTGCCTATGTTTAGAAGATAGTTTGTTGGCTTGCTAGGCTATGGTAGATAATCTATTTTTTAAAATATATAAAATCAAGAATCGTGCAAGTATTTGGAATGAGGATAAACTGTTAATTCGTAACAGAAAAATGGAAACAGAGCTATAGGAAATTTTTCATTAAAAGGTTAAAAAAATGAGAGAAAGAAAGAAGACAAGGTAGTTGCAAAAGTCTGGATGTCTTCACCAAACACCAAAGCATGTATTCCTTTTATTTATTTATTTTTTTATTTTATTTTTCTGAGACAGGGTTTCTCTGTGTAGCTTTATGCCTTTCCTGGGACTTACTCTGTAGCTTACACTGGCAAAAATTGAATCTTCTCTACTATTCTTTTCTAGAAACAGAAAATCTTTAATTCCTTAAGATTTTTCTATTTGCTACTCCTTCCCAATTCTATAATTTCCAAAACAAAACCTTCTAAATGTAGCCATTCTACTTACACCCCATTTCAGTAGTATGCAAATCTGTATATCTCTCTTCCTTCTCATTACATGAGATGTTACTAGTTTTCACTTTCTATTATTTCTTTCTGATAGAAGAAGTTAGTCATGTAGAACAAGAGGAAAACTGGATTATTTGAATTATGAAGTAGTTTTTCCCACTACAACCCATGAAAATAATTCCTTGAAATTACTTATTTCTTGAAATACATAGTTTCCCATTTTACAAGAAAAAAGTGTTTAAGATAGTACAGTGAAACAATCTCAAACCAATTCAAATCAAAATGTAAAGTAGTAACATTAGGAAACATATCCTGAAACACCAGCAATGTTGCAGTTACAGTTCAGGAAGCTTATAGACATGAATTTTTAAAACTATGAGGGTCTCATATTCAATCAAAAGCAATTAGCTCATGAAGGCTCTTATTGTCTTTCATGAATGAGTGTGAGGCTTTTACTTACTGTAACTGTTCAGTCTACAATTACATCATCTCTGCCTGAGACCACCTTATTCCTTAGCTTTCCTTACAGCCTCTCATCCTCTCTTGTAAGTCTGCTGTTCACTGTTCACCCTGAGTAGTACTAGGTCTACAGCACTGCTGGGTTATTGGTCTGTAACTGAGATGTCTGTTGGTTTTGTCAGCACCAATGGTGATATAATGGGCAAATCTTACTCCATCTTTACATTAGCCATCTTGTTACAAGGTCAAAATAAATACATTCACGTTTTCTGTAAAACTTGGGTTTGAAGACGTCTTGACCCATTTTCTGGAATTAGAAATGTTCCACACCCTATACCCTAACCTCTACCCTGATAAGATGTTCTGGCCAGGCGGTGATGACACACGCCTTTAATCCCAGCACTTGGGAGGCAGAGCCAGGTGGATCTCTGTGAGTTCAAGGCCAGCCTGGTCTACAAAGCGAGTTCCAGGAAAAGCATAAAGCTACACACAGAGAAACCCTGTCTTGAAAAAACAAAAAACAAAAAAACAAAACAAAAACAAACAAACAAACAAAAAATGATATTCTGCCAAATAATTATGGAATGTTCTGCCAGGTTCCTACATAAACAAAAACCCTTGAAAACTCCACAGCCTTGCAGTTATGGAGCTAATATAAACCTCACCTTTCCTGTGTTAGGTGCTGCTTCAGGGAGATAGCCCTGTTTGACAGAAAATAAAGCTTGCTTAATTTCACCAAAGAGTTTGGATAACGGTCTATAATCTTGTTCAGTGGGAATAACAAATACAATTTCCACCATTCTTCAAATGAAGCCAGCTGCCTTTTGCTGGTCCTGCTTCCATGACAGCTGAAGTGGTACATGCATAAGATTCGAGCTACCTTCTAACTCAAAATCCTCATACCGTAACCTCCCAAGTACAGAGACTCTCTCTGGGCAGCGACCATTGTGTCCATTCCTCTTTCCTTCTCGGTGTTCCATGTCTCCTTAGACAGCACTTTCTTTCTGTCTAAGAACTTTGTAATTATTCAGGAATTTATCCTTTGAAGGCTCTCCAAATTTCACTTTTTTGTTTCATTTAATGTCACTATTTCATCTTTATTTCTGAAAGACTCTGTAGCAGTGTAGAGATTTGGGGGATAGAATTTTTTATTATTTGGAAACAATAGCCCACTTGTTTCTGGCCCCTGCATTTTATAAGAAATATATTGCCATTCCTATGACTTCCTCTATAAATAATATATAGTATTAGATTACAAACAAAACATTGGTCATTTTTACCTTGCAATAACTTGTTATCTATATAGGCTTCAAATAAATTTCAACATCCTGAAAAGTGAGCATAGCTGAGCATTTGGAACAAATTATTTTCTTCCTAGAATTTTAAATAGTTAATCCAGTAAGTACATTCAGATAACTGTTTGGGATAGTTGAAAAATTTACAAGAGGTTTTATATAACTAAGCAGGAGAAAGCTCACAGAAATGATAAGGCATGGCTACTTTTCTATTAAGTAAAAATTTGCTCAATAGCTTTAGCAAAGTCAGTCTGGTGATAAGATGGATTAATTAATGATGTATTAAGAAAGCCTTGCATGTACATAGCAGTGAGGATACATGGGGGATTTCACCTAGAGAGGACACAAGGTTACACACTCTTTAATAGGTAAGATGTGAACATTGATTAACTAAAGGTGGCCACAACTGACACACCTCTACTACTAAGAAATTGAAATTCTCTGTGTCTTAATCTTTTGTGTGACTGATTTAGCTAAAAGAATGCAGAAGACAAGATTCTCTGCCATTTTCATATACAGAATTTTGTAAAATTAGGAGCTGTATGAGTACCAAGCCATCAGTTGAGAAGTCCAGCTGGGAATGATTACACAGATATATGATCCAAGAATGGGGACTGAGGCACTAAAATAAAGTTTGAGGTAAATTTGGACTACATATCTAGTTCAAAGACAGCCTGGAATTCATAAAAAAAAAACCCTCTATTCCATAAAACAATTATGATCAAACCTATTATATAAAGACCAAAACTCTCAAATAAATAATAAAAGTACCAACACCAACCCCAAAACGGAAAAAAAATCAAACACAAATAAAAAACAGAAACTCACACAAAAAAGATCGAAGTGGTCTAAACTCACCCCACGTTCCACCAAAGCTCTTCCTTTGTTAGTTATCCCACTGGTTTTTTGAGACAGGATATGTCATTCAACCTGGATCTCACTTTGGGTTAGTCTCTCCAATTAGCCAGTTCCAGAATCAGCTTGCCTCTGCATCCCAACTTCTTGGATCAATTGTAGGTTCCAAATTCATATGGGCCCTGGGCACTGAACTTGGGTCTTGTTCTTCCTATTTACAAACAATTTTCCCACTGGGTAAGCTTCCTAGCCCTTGTTTTGGGGGTAATGAGCACAGAAGACTGCACTTAGAGCTCACCTCACTCCTTAAACTTGGACCAGAATATTTATCTCTGAAATTATTTTTAATTTCTTTAATTAATGTCTGAAATGCAAAAAAAAAAAAACAAAGTGCTAGCCCTTTAAATCTCTTTAAAGTCAATTTCTTTTCAAAATACCTTTATATTTTCTACAATGAGATAATCTTGCTGTAGTTATCTTCCTGAATTCCCCCACAATATCATTATGCTAAAGGCTAGCTGCCTAGTTTGTAGTTATTGGGAGATGGCAGAGTATTTAAGAAGGGCACACAGAGAAGTCCTAAGTCATTGGAAAAGAGACATTGGTGGGCATCTAAGACTAATCTTGTCTTTCTTTATTGATTCTCAGAAATGAGGCAAATGAGTGTCCTCCAATGTTACATGTTCCCAAAGGTGCACTGAGCTACAAGGTGCCCAAAGTATTGAAAATAATCAGGCAGTAATAAACCCTTCTGCCTTTTTTCTGTATATGAGAGCCTTATGCATGTGTGACAAATTCTCTTCCTCTGTGCTATATCACCAGCTCACTTCTTAGCATGAGATAGTGTCTTACTAAGTTGACCAAGCTGACCTTCAAGTCACTCTGTAGCAGAAATAAAGCTTGAAGTT
Source organism: Onychomys torridus (assembly GCF_903995425.1). Taxonomy (NCBI): domain Eukaryota; kingdom Metazoa; phylum Chordata; class Mammalia; order Rodentia; family Cricetidae; genus Onychomys; species Onychomys torridus. The sequence goes on along the minus strand of NC_050444.1, from coordinate 29,246,358 downwards.
ATGTTTCCCCTGACTTGGCAACCTGAGTACCAGCAAGGATAGATCTACAGCACCAGTTCTGGATAAGGCTTTCTTATTTTTCATTTGATTTAGCTCAAGTATTTGTAAGAGCAATGAAAGTTGACTACAATAATATGAACTAGATAATAGTATCATATGTAGGCATATATAGATAATATTAGTAGTAGTTATAGATGCCTAAAATTATTTTGTAAATGTTTAAGATTGTTCAGAATAATAAATCTTATTTTTCTTTGATGTAAAATTAATTGACCCAAATTCAAAGATATGATTTTATTGCCATATGATCAATGCTGAGATTTAGGAATTCCTAAAGAATCCTATAGAATAAGCCACAGTGATACAATTTAATATGACTTTCTTTTAATTGAACTCAGTAAAGAAAACATTGTATAGAAAAATATGGTATTTCACTATCCACCAGGGTGAGTGACCTGCCTAGAATTAGAACTGTACCCTCAACCCCATTCTGTCCACTGCAACCCTTTCCCAGCCCCAAACCATCCCAAGTGATCCCTGGCCCTGATCCTTCTGGAACCCCACCCCAAATCCCAGAAGACTTCAGCCACTAAGGCACAGAAAACACCAGCCAGAATGGGTGAGTGGCATACCTACAAGTTGAATTACACCCTCACCTGGAGTCTGTCCCTTTCAACTAGTCCCAGCTAATCCCCAGCCCCATAGCTGGCTGTGCCCTCCTCTAAACCCCAGAAAATTTGTACTAAGCAGGCCCAGGCCACACCAGCCAGAAAGGGTGAGTGACCCACCTAACAGCAGGACCATACCCCTCCCTGGATTGTGTCCACCACAATGATTCCCCATGTCAAAGCCATCAGAGTTGATCCATGGCCCTGCTGCTACTGAGCCCCTATCCCCAATACCAGTGTGTTTCAACCACCGAGGCATAGACTATATCAGCTAGAATGGGCCCAGGTCACACAAGCCAAGGCAGAATTCCACAGACTCCATAGGCCCAGACACAGTCTATACCAGTAAGAAGAACAGATGCCATAGACCCACATACAGTCTGTACTATCAGAAAGAACAGCCCTAGCAGCAATACCAGAGACCAGGTTTGTCATAGGAAACCTAGAAGACTCGGGCTTTACTGTAGGACAAGCTGGATCTAGAGACTAAAGAAAACTCCAGCATTACTGGAGGCCAAACTAGAACAAGGGAGCCAAGTCCTTCAAAACCCCAGTGGAGACACCCTAATAGACCTGAAGACTCATCAGTCACCAGAACCCTTGGACACTTATGCCAGAAGACAAAAGAAGAAACAGAAACCAAGGAACCAAACACCCATCCCACAAAGACAAAGAAAGAATCAATACCTAGACCTATAATCACCCCAAATCCAGAAATCTAAATGCCAGTATAAAAACACAATAACAGAAAAGGCAATATGTGTCCATCAGAACTCGGGTATCCTATGACAGTAAGACCTGAGCATTCCAACACAGCTGAACCACAAGAAAATAATCTTAAAAATAACTTTATGATTTGCATTTTCCCTGAGGACTAAGGATGTTGAGCAATTCCTTAAATGTATTTCAACCATTTGAGATTCTTCTGTAGAGAATTCTGTTAAGCTCTGTAGCCCATTTTTTTTTATTGGATTGTTTGGTATTTTGATATGTAGCTTTTTGAGTTCTTTAGATATTTTGAAGATCAGTCCTCTTTCAGATATGGGGTTGATGAAGATTTTTTCCCATTCTGTAGGATGTCATTTTGTCTTGTTGACTGTGTTCTTTGCTCTACAAAAGCTTCTCAGTTTCAGGTGGTCCCATTTATTAATTGTCACTCTCAGTGTCTATGCTACCGGTGTTATATTTAGGAAGTGTTCTCCTGTGCCAGTGCATTCAAGATTACTTCCTACTTTCTCTTCTATCAAGTTCAGTGTAACTGGTTTTATGTTGAGGTCTTTGATCCACTTGGAGTTGAGTTTTGTGCATGGCAACAGATATGGATCTATTTGCAATTGTGTATGTGTTGACATCCAGTTATGCCAGCATTATTTGCTGAAAATGCTTTCTTTTTTCCATGGTACAGTTTTGGCTTCATAGTCAAAAATCAGATGTTTGCCAGGCAGTGGTGGCACATGCCTTTAATCCTAGCACTTGGGAGGCAGAGGCAGGTGGATCTCTGTGAGTTTGAAGCCAGCCTGGTCTACAAAGCAAGTTCCAGGAAAGGCGCACAACTACACAGAGAAACCCTGTCTCGAAAAAAAAAAAAAAATCAGATGTTCATAGGTGTGTGGTTTAATGTCAGGGTCTTCAGTTCAATTCCATTGGTCCACATGTTGACATTTATGCCAGTACCAAGTGATTTTATTACTATAGCTCTATAGTAAAGCTCAAGGTCAGGGATCATGATGTCTCCAGAGGTTGCTTTATTATACAGGATTCTTTTAGCTATCCTGGGTTTTTGTTTTTCCGTATGAGAAACCATCTTACACCTGTCAGAATGGCTATGTTCAAAAACATTGAGGATAGCTTATGTTGGAGAGGATGTGGAGTAAGGGGAACACTCCTCCATTGTTAGTGGGAATACAAACTTGTACAGCCTCTGGAAATCAGTATGGCAGTTTCTCAGAAAATTTGGAATCATTCTGCCTCAGGACCCAGCTATAACACTCTTTGGCACATACCCAAGGAATGCTCAATCATACCACCAGCACACATGCTCAACTATGTTCATAGCAGCATTATTCATAATAGCCAGAACCTGGAAATAACCTAGATGCCCTTCAAACAAAGAATGGATAAAGAAAATGTGGTACATATACACAATGGAGTACTACTCAGCAGTAAAAAGCAAACAAACAAACAAAAAAAAAACAATGATATCATGAAATTTTCAGGCAAATGGATGGAACTAGAAAATATCATCCTGAGTAAGGTAACCCAGACTCAGAAGGACAAACATGGTATATACTCACTCATAAGTGGATACTAGATGTAAGGAAAAGTATAACCAGACTACAACCCACAGCTCCAGAGAAGCTAGCTAACAAGGAGGACCCTAAGAGGGACACATAGATAGCCCAACAAAGGAGAGATAGATGAGATCTACATGAGCAAACTGGAAGCTTGTGTGTGACGGGTAATGGAGGGCAAAGAATGGGGGACAAGAACATAAGGAAATGAGAGGTTTGAGCTGGATCAGGGACAGAGTGGGAGAGCAAGGAAAGAGATGCCATGATAAGTGAAGACATCATGGGAATAGGAAGAAGCAGGGTGCAGGGAAAGTTCTCAGGAATCCACAATGATGACACCACCTTGGACTACTGGCAATGGTCAAGAGGATGCCCAGACTGGTCTATTCTGGTGACTGGATTAGTGAATACCCTGATTGTCATCATAGAGCCTTCATCCAGTGACTGATGGAAGCAGATGCAGAGATCCATAGCCGGGCAACAGACTGAGCTCTGAGAATCCAATCAACGAGAGAGAGAAGGTATTCTGTGGGCAGGGGACATTCAGATCATAATGAAAAAAAAAAAAAAAACATGCAGAGATGACTAGCCACACTAGAGGAAACCCATGACTAATAGCTGTGGAGTCCCAATAGTACTAGACTAGGCCCTCTGGATATGGGAGATAGTTGTTTAGCTTGAACTGTTTGGGGAGCCCCCAGACAGGAGGATAGGGATCCATCCCTGGTGCATGGGCAGGCTTTGTGGAGCCCAGTGCCTAGGGTGTGACACTTTGTACAGCCTTGGTGCAGGGGAAAAGGGCTTGGACCTGCCTCAGCTGAGTATACTAGGCTCTGCTAACTCCCCATGGGAGACCTTGACTTGAAAATTGTGGGGATGGGATGTGGGTTGGGGAGAACACCAAGGGGTGGGAAGAGAGAAAGAGGGATCTGTGGTTGATATGTAAAGTAAATAGAAAATTTCTTAATAATAAAGAAAAGAAAAGAAAAAAATAACTTTATGAAGGGGATAGAGGTACTTAAAGAGGAAATGCAAAACTCCCTTAAAGAAATGGAGGAAGATACAACCAAAAAAAAATGGAATAAAGAAATAAATCTCTTAAAGAATGCCAAGAAACAATAAATAGCTTACACAAACAAATAAAACTTCTAAAGCCCTGAAAATGGAAATAGAAGTAATAAAAAATAACAAACAGAAAATTACCTGGGTAAGTAAACAGGAACTACAGAATCAAGCATAACCAACAAAATACAAAAAACAAAACAAACAAACAAACAAACAAAAAACAGGAAAGAGAATCTCAGCATTCAAGATTATAAAGGAAATAGATTCATTGGTCAAATAAAATGTTAAATCTAAAAAATTCCAAACACAAAATATCCAGGAAATTGGGGCACTTTGAAAAGACAAAACCTAAGAATATTATGAATAGAAGGAGAAGAATCCCTGCTGAAAGGCCCAGAAAATATGTTCAACAGAATCACAGAAGAAAATTTTCTTTAAAAGAAGGACATACCTATAAAGGTATAAGAAGCTTACAGAACACCAAGTAGACTGAACCAGAAAAGAAGTCCCCTTACCACATAATAATCAAAATACTAAACATATAGAATAAAGAAAGAATATTAAATGCTTTGAAGGAAAAATGGCCAAGTAACATATAAATGAAGACTTAGCAGAACTATCCTGACTTCTCAGTGGAGATTCTAAAAGTGAACAGAGCCTGGTCAGACCTCTTTCAGACTCTGAGAGACCACAGATGCCAGCCCATATTACATAACTAGCAAAACTGTCAATAAGCACAGATGAAGAAAAAAACTTCTTTATGACAAAGTCAAATTTAATCAGTATCTGTCCATAAACATAACTCTACAGAAGGTACTAGAAGGAAAACTCCAACTCAAGGAAACTAGACACCCATGAAAACACATGCAGTAGATAACCCCACACCAGAGCGGAACACACACACACACACACACACACACACACACACACACACACACACATATACACACAGACACACCACCACCACTAACAACAATGGCGACAACAACAAAATAACAGGAATTAAAAATCACTGGTCATTAATACTTCTCAATATCAATGGACTAAATTCACCAACAAAAGGACAAGGATAACAGAAGAGATATGAAAACAGGATCCATCCTTGTGCTGCACACAGAAACCCACCTCAACATCACAGACATTACCTCACAGTAAAGGGTTGGGAAAAGATTTTCTAATCAAATGGACTGAAGAAACAAGCCAGTGTAGCAATCCTAATACCTAACAAAATAGACTTCAAACTAGAATTAATAAAAAGAGAAGGATATTCCATATTCATCATCAAGATGATGTTTCAATTCTGAACATCTATGACCCAAGGACAAGGGCACCCACATTTATAAAAGAAACATTACTAAAGCTAAAATCACATATTGAAACTCACACATTAATTGTGGGAGTCTTTAATATAGCCAACTCTCACCAGTGGATAGCACATCCAGACAGAAATTAGACAGAGAAACGTCAGAACTAATAGAAGTTATGACTCAAATAGACCTAACAGATATGTACAGAATGTGTTGCCATACACCAAAGAATATGCCTTCTTCTTAGTACCTCATTGAACCCTCTCCAAAATTGACCACATACTCAGACCACAATGTATTAAAGCTGGTTCACAACAAAACAAAACAAAACAAAAAATAGAAAGCCTACAAGTCATGAAAACTAAACAACTCTCTACCAAATTACCACTGGATCAAGGAAGAAATAAAAGACTCCCTAGAATTCAAAGAAAATGAATGCACAACGTATCCAAACTCATGGCACACAATGAAATTGGCATTTAGAGGAGAGTTCATAGCACTAGATGGCTTCATAAAAATTAGGAGAAATTTTGTATTAGCAACTTAACAGTACACCTCAGAGCTCTAGAACAAAAGGAAGCAAATATACCCAAGAGGTGTAGATGGCAAGAAATATTAAACCTGAGAGCTTAAATCAATAAAATAGAAACAAAGTAAACAATACAAGGAATCAATGAAACAAAGAGTTGGTTCTTTGAGAAAATCAACAAGTAGAAAAACCCTTACCCAAACTAACTAAAAGGCAGAGAGAGAATATTCAAATTAACAAAACCAGAAATGAAAATGTACAACAGACACTGAGGAAATCCATACAAACATTAGGTCATACTTGAAAAACCTTTACTCCACAAAATTGGAAAATGTAAAAAGAAATGGACAAATTTCTTGATAGATACCACATTCCAAAATTAAACCAAAACCAGATAAACAATGTAAACAGACCTATAATAACTATGGAAATAGAAGTATTAAAAGCCTCCCACGCAAGGAAAGCCCAGGGCCAGATGGTTTCATTGCAGAATGCTATCAGACTTTAAAAGAAGATCTAATATCAGTAGTCCTCAAATTATTCTACAAAATAGAAATGGAAGGAACTTTGCTAAATTCTTTTTATGATGCCATTGGTACCCAGATACCAAAAACACAAAAGACCTAAAAGAAACAGAATTACAGACCTATTTCCCTCATAAACTTTGTTGCAAAGATACTGGCAAACTGAACCCTAGAACACATCAAAAAGATATTCATCATGATAAAGCAGTGCAAGGATGGTTCAACAAACAAAAACCTGTCAATGTGATCCACCATATTAAACAAATTGAAAGAAAACACATGATAGTCTCTTTCTATGCTGAAAAAGCAGTTGACAAAATCTAACACCCCTTCATGATAAAAGTCTTGAAGAGATCAGGTACAAAATGAACATCCCTAAGCATAATAAAAACAATATACAGCAAGCCGACAGCCAATGTCAAATTAAATGGAGAGAAACAGAAAGTAATTCCACTAAACAGAGGAACAAGACAAGGCTGTCCACTCTTTCCATATCTATTCATTAAAGTATTCAAAGTTCTTGTTAGAACAATAAGACAACAAAAGGAGATCAAGGGGATTAAAGGTGTATGATTCCAAAGTATGGGAATTAAAGGTGTGTCCCACCACTGCCTGGCTCTGTTTCTCTCCTAGACTGACTCAATCTCATGTAATCCAGGGTAGCTTTGAACTCAGAAATCCAGACGATCTCTGCCTCCCAAGTGCTAGGATTATAGATGTGTGCCACCACTGCTTGGTATATATGTTTAATCTGGTGGTTTGTTCTGTTCTCTGGTCTTCAGGCAAATGTTATTGGGGTGAACAATGTATCACCACATATGATTATCCCTATCACTGTTGCTGGGGAAAGATGATGCTGATACTGTGTTTGGTTTACAGTAGAAACCCTTGCTTACATAAACTATTCAAACAAATGAATATAGTTTTCTATGATATTGCATCAAGTGGTAATCTTGAAAGAAATGGAGGAAATAAAAAGAAGAGTATGCATTGTCCACAGAAGTGTTAGGACCTAGAGCATTAAAATCAAGTGGAGTATCTGAACCTCATCACTGTTTTTAGGGATTCAATTTCTTTTCAGGTAAAAGACATTAGTGATTTAATCAACTTAATATAAGAACAAACAATACCTAGGCTTCTTCACATGCTCAGTTATATTAAATTGTACAGTCTTAATTTGATAGTCATTGTCAGATGATTACGATGTTAGACAAACATGCATAGTGTATTCCCTCTTCAAGAACTGAATGGAAACTGGAACAAGTCTCAAAATAATCTTAGAAAAGCCCAAAGCCAATTTACCCAATACAGCTCCTACATTAGAAATCTGTATCAAATGGAATATACTTTGCTTCTTTCTCTGAATAAGATGAACATAAAACTGGCAGTTTCACTCTCTTGAAAAGAAAATTTTATGTAACAATCACACTTAGAATCAATAATGTAATTAATTATAGTGTATTTCTATATTTGCATGTATGGAATTATAAAATAAGTGATTGTAGTCACATATAATTGTTCAGACTTTATTAATTACAGTACTCTTTGTATAAGACAAGAACAAAGTGTTTTCAGATAAGTCATTTTCACTTAACAGATTTGGCTTTCTATTCGATAAAAAACAGAAATTTTAAAAAATGTAATAAAACAATTAAACTATCTTCTAAAAATTGCTAAAAACATAAAGCCTGATAATATCTCTAATATTTAGCTCTTTTCTCATATTTTAGATAAATGACACTGTAATTAATAAAAATTATTTTATCAACTATCAAAAATATGTAGTCACTATATGTAACATATTCTTTTAAGGAAACAATCTTCAAAGGCCTAGGTAGGCACATAGGAAGGTGGACAGACAGATAGATAGGTGTTTATAGAGATATATAAAAATGATATGTGTACAGAACAGAGGATGAAGGACATATAGGCTATTACAGAATGGTATACTCTGATACACACTGAGGTATTCTGAATAACAGATCCTAAGCACAAATTTACCTTGGCATAAAGGCCACTGCAACTTAAGATACATTAAAAAATTATCAGCATTTAAATTTACAGTCATGTCTTCCTTGTTAATATATCTCGTGCTTAATTTTATCCAAGGGAATGTGTAACAAACAATATAGACATTGGGATAATTGATAATATGCATGAATATTTGATAATATATTAGGCATGGAGATTTAGGCTTCCAATTTTAGCACTCTAGAGGTTAAGGCAGAAGGTCAAAAATTTGGGGTCAACTTGGACTATAATAATTTAAGGATGCCTCAGTTACTTAGTATGACTCTGTCATGAGGTGGGTAATGAGAAGAGGAGAAGAAGGAAAAGAAGGAAGAGGGAGAGGAGAAGGGAAAAAATGGAAAGAGAGAAGGAAGGAATGAAGAAAGTGAGGAAGGAAGAACAGAAAGAAGGAAGGAAGGGAGGAAGGAAGGAAGGAAGGAAAAAATAGAACTGTGCTGTGGAGAGAGACCAAGAGAAAACAAGCAAAATAGCTAGTATTTAATTTTTTAGTCAAACCATTTCAATATTGTTTATTCTATCATATTTTATAATCCTGATTTACCAAACACATTCCACATTCACAACATTATGATATCTGCTACATTATTATAATTTTCATTTCCTTCCTAATTTTCTTAATGACTGTATCTGTCGTGGTTTTATTGAGCTGTGCTGCTTAAAACACTTCTCCAATTTGTTGAGGTCATATCATGGTCATGCTGAATTCTGATCTTGACATTCAAAGTGTTAATCAGGCTTTCCAATGAAAGAGAACTGTAAATTACTAAGTTCACAGACATTCCTATCATCCAAGTCATTGATGAAAATAATAAATAGCCTCTGGCCCACAACTGACCTGGACATAATAAAATTTCTGTTCACCTTGTTGACAAAGAATAATTAATGACTTAGATGGTTCTACCTATTTTGTTTCCAACAAAAAGATCTATGGTGCTGACCCAATTCTCTAAATTTCTGAATGAATCAAATTATTGATGCTTTTATAATTTTAATATTTAACATATAATTTCAAATTAAAATTAAGTAAAAATATTAGCACGAATGGGTGCTTCTTACTAAAACAGATTAATCATGGTAACAATAGAACATTAATTTTAATCCCTTCTTTTGTTTCTTTTTATTTTCCTATGTTGTTCCTACAAACTCATAATCTTGGTCACCAGCAGGTCAGTTACATGTAGTTCTTCCTTTTACAGCTGCCATTCTACAATACTTTCTTGTTGTAAAAGGTTACATTTGTAAGGGATATTAAGAAAAGTGTAATTGTACATTTAAACACAAATTCTACTGGAAAATGAAATTATTTCATTATTCTTGGTGATTGTGGGGGTAGTTTAATAAAAAATCAGTAAGACTTTATTTTGTCTCTTTCTCTAGTAAACTATTTACACTTCTGCATTCTCCTTACCAGTTTTCTCATTTCCCTTTACTCCTTCAAATATTTCCCCTGTTCTCTCTCAAATTCATAACTTCTACTGCCTTGTGTATCTATATATCCCTAAAGATATAAATATAACCTGCTCAGTCTGCAGATGTAATTTGTATGTATATAATGTCTGTGCTAACTACTGTTTCTGAACAACCAGTAGATGAGTATGTATGTTTCACTCCTCCTCAAAGAAACATCTCGAAACAGATAGAAACCATTAAAGAAACACACAACCAATCAAAGTGCCAAGAAAAAGTGACCATGTGGTGCCTAGTCCCAAATGATATATCTGTAACACCTGCACCTGAGGCTCAGGGATCACAGGGAAGTTGGGGCAGAAAAAAACAAACAAACAAACAAACTTGAATTTGATTCATTGCTTTTTGTCCTCAGTAAGTCAAGACACCTAGTTTCTAAATAGTCAGCAGAGGGAAACTATAGGCTCCTTTGAATTCTACAAATGATATCATGTTGAGTAGGTGAATAATCAAAAGCAGTAACAGGAAGGAACCTAGCATCCATTTGATTTTTAAAATCCTATATTAGGAGCATCCCTCGGTAATCTTGACTGAATATATATGATTTCTTTTGTAATTAGGATGATGTAGAATAAATTGTTTCCTAAGGATAATTATTCAGTCTTTCATTCTTAATTTTAACAAATTATAATTGAAGTTGAATTGCATCACTTTCCCCATCCTTTTCCCCTCACCAGCCCCTCCTAGCTGCCCTCCCTCAGACTCCTTTCATGTTCCCCCACTCTCACGTTGAGAGTCTCTTTTTCTTCAAGGTTATTGTAACATAAGAATGGATGAATATGAACAGATGCATATGAATACAAATGTATGTGCACAACCTTTTTCGCTGGTGATAGTTATGTGATTTCAAGACTGACCACTGTGCATTGAAAAATGAATAGTGTTTGTGAGTTCCCACTAGTTTGGTTGGGTTGTCTCTGTGGGTTTCCCCATCATAATCTTGATGCTCCTTGCTCACAGAATCCCTCTTCTCTCTCTTCGATTGGACTCCTGGAGTTCAGCCTGGTGTTTGGCTGTGGATCTCTGCATCTACTTTCATCAGTTACTGGAGGAAGGCTCTATGATGGCAGGTATTGTAATCACTGACTCGTGAACTTTAGACCAACAGCTGTGGAGCCTCCATGGGACTGGACTAGGCCCTCTGCATAAGTGAGAAAGTTGTGTAGCTTGATCTGCTTAAAGGGGCCCCTGGAAGTAGGATCAGGATCCATTCGTGGTGCATGAGTTGGCTTTTTAGAACCCACTACCTATGATAGGACACGTTGCACAGTCTTGATGTGGGTGAGGGAGTGCGTTGTTGGACCTGCCTCTACTGAAAGAAACAGGCTCTGTGAACTCTCCATGGGAGACCTTGCCTTGTCAGTGGAGGGAATAGGGAGTGGGTTGGGGGAGAATGCAGGAGGGGTAGAGAAGGAAAAGAGGGGAAATCTACGACTGGTATGTAAAAAGAATTTTAAAAATTAGTTCATAAAAATGAATAATGGGGCACATCGCTGGAAGAAACATCCTTACAAAGTAATTTTTTAAAAGTCACAGAAAATAAAAATTGTTTTTCTTGCATATTTGCAAAAGCATGTATCTTTATAGTTTTTATTCATATTATTTCATCTTTTTTGTAATTTAGAAAGAAATAAAATCAAAATGATAAAATAGATATTATAAAATTAAAAATATTTTTAATTTTGTAGATGGTATATTTGTGTGACTAATTTGAAAGCTTTCAATACCAAAGATCAAGTTCATGCTTTCCTTAAGCTTTCATGCTCATTTGGCAAATTTTATAAGAACCCCATTGTTTTTAAAATTATAATCTCAAATGTGTCACATATAACTTGTTGAATATTTGTTATGACATCTGATTTTAACTAGCTAAAAATTTCACAATTATGGGTGGTATAACTTATTTTGTTTATACTTTTTTACATGCCTTGCACATTATTTAACTTCAATAATGAATAACCTCTTTTCTTCTCAAACTATGTAACATGATTTTATTTTTTAAACTTTAAATTGGCTTTCAATATCTATTTTGCTCTATACTAGTAACAAAAATAGGAGAATTTTTAACCAATATGGAAATTAATAATGCTATGATTAATTTTAATACAATTATTTTTGTATTGTAAAGGCAACCTTGAGTTCAGGGAGGATAAAAACAAAAATCTCAGTTTTAGTTGAAAGTTATAAAGTGTAATCTTCATTGAGATCACTTAAAATTCATTTTATTTGTTCAAAACACTTGTAAAGTATAAAACATGGTCAAAACCTTATAGTGTATAGAAAATTAGTAAAAAATTTCAAGGTAATTGTGAGTATTGTCACCATTAATTAAAGATTTAAAATATTTTTAAGTAAAGGAAAAATTATGTAAAGGAAAGTAAGCTATATGTTACAGAAAAGTCAGTGGCTTATTAACTAACCCTCAACAACCATCCTCATTTCTAGATTCTAACTGAAGGATGGATAGACACAGGAAGGTATTCATTAGACATTTTAGATTTCTGAGTAAACACTCATTTTTCTTGCAGTTTTATGACTGAATCCTGATATGAGAAACCAATCAGAGCAACACATATTCACAGCATACAGAAGGACATCCCACAGTAGAAAAGCTCTGAAAAATATGCACAAAGCCAGGTAACAGGATGGACTTTAAGTCACCTCAGTGCATTCACTGCAACTGATGGCACAGAAATCCACTATGGAAAGGAACATTATTTCCACTTTACAATGAAAAGCACAGAAGGAGGCATTATTTCCACATCCCATCACCAAACCCACTTCCACAGATCCCACCTCCCGGCCACCTTTACGTTTTGATTTTTGACAGTAAGCCTGTGTATCTGCACAGCATATGATGGGGAAAATCATAAGATGACTTCTCATCCAGTTTCTCCTGCCCCTTCTGTTCGGCCCCCATTTCCCATGCTCCTAAGGAACTGTCATATGTTGTCTTAATATGAATAATTCCAATCCCAATCCTTGCTTTAATATTATAACTTGTTGAACTAACTGAATCTTTGAACTATATACAGTTGCTTTGAACCTTCAGTTGATTTTAGTGTTAACATGCCTGTACATGACACCATGCCAAGAGTATAATTCCATAAAACACCTCGGCAATGTGTTAAGAAAAACCAATCTGAATGAATGTACTGGTTATTGACATGTGTTGATACACTTGCTCTGTGTGTTTAAATCATTTGCTTTGTTTCATCACTCAGAACTGATTTTCTACCTATGATCTACTTTTTCTATGCACTCCTGATTTCATAGAGTGTAAAATTAATCATTTGTTTATGTTTGTCTTTACAATATTCAGACCCAGAAAGCATGTGAAATTTGATTCCCAACCTTGCAACTTTTTAAGTGTTTTAGTTCTCCTTGTTTTTACTCTCTCCTTATTTAGCATTATTATTTTCTACCCTTCTGCTATTGAATGTTACCCCAAGTTGGCAATTTCCGGATTAGTGTGCTGTCTACTATGGGTCATTCTATGTTTACTTTCCTCCTGAGCATTATATAATAGGCCCAATCTTGGATAAAGCATGTGTGAGAAGTTTCAAAATTATTAGTGTTGTTTCAAGCATCAAAATATCCTTAATGTTTCTTAGATGACATAAGCAGCGGAAGCCACTGAACTGAGAGTCATATGTGATGATTCCTGTTTTGCCACTCCGTGAAAAAAAAAGACTACGTTTATCTGTTCTTGAAGGAATTTTAAGAAAATATACAACTTTAATTTCAGCTGCTATGCTTCCTCAATACACTGGAAAATATTATTTTTATCTTTCAATAGGTATCTTGATGGTTATGAAACATCAGTAGACATAGAAGTTCAGTCTTAGTAAACAATTATAATGACTACAATGGTGAAAATATTTAATCACCTCTTGCATTTTTATGTTTTGTTTTTAATGTCAAATATGATCTCTTTAAATTATAGGTTACATATCTCCCCTCCCCACACTTTATATAAGTTGAGCAAGTTACCTCTGTTCATATGCTTTCTATTTGTTGTTACATTTTAGTTCCTGTGACTATTTGTTTAAGAGTAGGAAGTGGAATTTACAATGTATGTTGGGTCTATCCTACTGACTTGATGCCTCAGCTTTCTCCATTTTTCAAAGCATGAATTTAAGTGCTCTGAGTCCATGAGTCATTTAACTGGCATTCTGCTCATCTCTCTCGAAACAGCACTGTCACAGGAGAACAAAGCTAACGTCTATGATCAACACATTTCTCCATGAGCTGATGGTGTCCTACCTGCCTAGAAATGCCTTACACTTCACCCTTCACTGCTTGGCTGTCTCCTGTTTTCCAACACACTACAGTTACTTCATTAAGGATTGTCCCTAGAGATTTCCCTCCCTTAATGTGCTCAATTGTCAGTAATTTGATAAGCTTCTGGATAACACAGTCATTTGCTTTCACATTAATTTACCTTCCATAAACAAGTTTTCATTTTATATTATCAGAATATTATTAGAAGAGTAGTTAATTTACTGATGTTACATCTACAAATGAGCCCAGCAGAAATTACCAAGTAGGGCTTTATTTCATATTGCTACAACAGACAGCAAAAGTAAAAATTGTACAAGAAACCATTTTCAAGCCACACAGCAGTCTCAATATTTTTCTTAAATGCAGTAGAAGGTCCTTCACACTCTATTTGTCACTTGGGCTTTAAAGTTTTCATTTTGTTGGCTAGAAGACAGATAAAAGGGATTATGGACAGAACTGAGCCTGGTTTCTGCTAATCTCCAACTTGAATTCTTTCAAGGGTTGCAAAATATGATTCAAGTATTTCACAAGCCTTTATAACCTGAGCCAGACTTTGTCATCTGTCTGGTATATGTGCCATCATGGGTGGATTTGGTGCTGACATTTTCTATCTCTGATCTCAACTGTATAAATATTTGTTTACAGTGACTATCAACATAGTACACAGACACCTTCTCTGTTCTTCTCTGATATACAGATAGAATAGGAACAGGCCTCCAACTATGAGATAGCAAAGAGGCAAATTCCCTGTGAAATGAGATTGTTTGTGCTTTTCCATAGGCAAAGATGTAGAACACATTCTTCTCTAAAGAACTAATGTGTGTGTGTGTGTGTGTGTGTGTGTGTGTGTGTGTGTGTGTGAGAGAGAGAGAGAGAGAGAGAGATGTAGTTTTGATTATAGACATTGCACATTTATAAACATGTAGGTGAGTCTATACTTGTGAATTCACTTCCTAATCTATTGTATATACTACAACCTATTTACTTTGGAATTAAATTAATAAAAAATTACAGTTATGTCTACCATCTTCCTGGTACTAGTTGCTATAAAACTTTCTTAGTAGGTCAAGAGATACTTTATAAAATATTTAAAAAATATATATGTTATTAGATTGGTTACTATACTTGAAAATAATTACGTGAGCATTTGATCAAAATCACAATAAATGGACTGTAGCCAGAAGTTTCTCCAGTCTTGCCCAGTCCAGTGGTCCCACAGCCGCTTATAAAATAATCACTTAGAGGCTTAATATTAATTGTAAATTATATGGCCTGTGGGACAGGCTTATTGCAAGCTAGCTCTTATTACTTAACTGAATCCATAATTATTAATCTATGTATCTTCACATGTTCCATGACTTTATCTGTGTCAAATTACATGTTTCTCTTTGGACTGTAGTTTGTCATCTCTCCCCTCTCTCCTTTCTCCTCTCACTGTCTCTCTTAGATTTCCCACCTGGCTCTATCCTGCCCTGCCATAGGCCAGTACAGCTTATTTATCAACCAATCAGAGCAATATATAGTCACAGCATACAGAAAGACACCACACAGCAATTGACACAAGAATTGTTACTGTTTGCCTGATGCTATTGGTTAGTATATTCTAAAAATCTTTAATTTTGATAAGAGAATTGAACATCCCAATATTTTCGGAGTTATAGGATTTAAAAGCTTGTCATGGCACATTAAAATGTATAGTGGGAGGGATTTTAAGGCTCTTGTTCGTCTCAGATGAAAAAATGAATGCCAATGTCCACTTTTTGAAATTTGCTTTAAATTTGTCTGAATTTTCTCTTAGGATTAAAGAGATTAAGTTTAAGTTCTGATGACCACATATTCTTTTCATCTACTGGACAAAGGTTTGAAAATTTGCTTCCTGACAAACACTGGGTGCTGTGTTACAGAAATGAGTCTATTTAGTCCCTGATCTTAAACCAGGAGGCAGAAATCACTAAATCTTTGCTTACATTGATGAAAGTCACAGTGATTTGGTGAGCAATCACCATTAAAGTTCAAGTTTACTGAGTTAAAACCTTTTAAATCAAATCTGAATTCCTTGCTTTCCTTCTAATGATCTTAAAGGCAAAATTTTAATCACCTCTGGTAGAGTTTTCAACAAACAAAATGAAACATTGATAATATGACATAAATTCTGTGGCACAAGGGTGGTTTTCATTTCATTTCTGTTGTTGGCGTCTGTGAAACATAGTATATTTTACAATATGAAAATGCATTATTCTCATTGGTTAATAAAAAGATGATAGGCTGGTAGCTGAGCAAGAAGTTAGGTGGGAAAGCCAAACTGACAATGATGGGAAGAAGGAGAGCAGAGTCAGGAGATGTAGGCCAGCTGCTGAGCAAGCAAGGCATGTAAAAAATGAGGTAACAAGCCATGAGCCACGTGTCAAAGTATAAATAGAAATATGGGTTAATTTAAGTGTAATAGTTAGCTAGTAACAAGCTGAACATCAACTGAGCATTTTTTGTTCATATTCAGCGTCTGAGTCATTTATTTGGGACTGGACAGTTGGGACAGGAAATATCCATTTACAGTTGGAACTATTAAATATATTTTTTAACTCTTGAAAAAGTAGAGGAATCAATATGCAATAAAAGAGAATAATAAGAATTTTCATGTAATAGGATTACTTTTATAATCAGAATTAGAAAAATATTTTTGTCAAGAAACAATGTTAGAAGCTTTACTTATTATAAATACTTAGTACCAAGGAGGCATTATCTAGAGAACAAAAGTGTGGAGAGAAATGAAATGCCAATAATCAGTGATTGATGATAGGCAAAGTTTGGAACTCTTTATTTAGTATTAAACTACGATTATCTTCTTGTTAAGATTGAGTAATATGAATTTGGTTGTATCCTCTTGTCTTTAACAATGAAGGGATAAAACATCTTAGTCCAAGGCTTTTAGACATTGACTGGACCAGGCTTGTGGCTGGTGATGAACACTATGAAACTGCTAGTGACAAGGAAAAACTCGAAAAGCCAGTAGCACGAAGTGTACAAATAATTCAGAAAAATATTGGTGTTAAAACTAGAACAGACTGTTAATCCATAAAAGACACTGGCAGTTCCCTCGTTTTTACTACTAAAATGGATTTCATATGGGTGAAATATTTGAAAAAGTTAAGTACTTCAATTACTGGGAGAAATTTTTATGAATGCTTCAATTAAAAAGCATGCAAATATAATTTGCTATAATGTAATGCACACTCCACCAGTTAGGAGAAGAACTCATATGTCTAGTGTTGGAAGGAGAGTCCAATTCTCTTTAAGTTCTATTTTGGTTGACAAAAGTAAGCCTCAAAATGATCAAATTGTTTCTTAAATATATTCCAGAATAATATTTAAAAATAAAATATATTTAAATTTACATGTTAGTTTTGTATGTGAAACAAAATTACAAAGGATGTAAGTAAAAAGAAAATATAACACTTGAAAGGTGAAACACAACAGAATCAGAAAAATGAAGCAGATGATATAATTAGTAGAAAAAAATCTAAGTCCTATAAGTGAGTTCTATATGTTTGTGAGCTTAGAGAAAGGTATTCATAATGTAAGAGTCATAAATGCTTAAAATATGAGCAAAATTAAATATTTAGAGATTAGAAATATACTTTCTTGGGTGACATGATACAGCACTAAAACAGGAGAAAACGTAAGCACCAATTAGCTTTTCTCCATTTCTAAACTTCTTATTATGGTACAATCTGCCAATCAGCAATTTAAGTGTGAATCCAAAAGAAAAAATACAAACCACCACACTTAATACACCAATCAATCCTCATTTAACAAGTAAGATAAAGTTTATGCCTCATTCCATAGAACACAAAATAAAAGATTCATTTTAAATGTATACCATGAATTCACTGTAAGTCTAAAAGGAATAGAGTGCATTCCCTCTTTTCTATGTATTTTAGAAATGGAGAATTGTCTTCAGTTCTCAAATCCAATGATGCTTCTTAAGAAAATAGATTTTTTTATAAGTTTTTTAAATTTTTTCTCCTTTTTTTATTTATTATATTTGTGTTTTAATTTTACACATCAGCCATGGGTTCCCCTGTCCTTCCCCTCCCGCCCCACCCTCACATTTCCCCAAGCCTCTCCCCT
Organism: Onychomys torridus; assembly: GCF_903995425.1. Classification (NCBI taxonomy): domain Eukaryota; kingdom Metazoa; phylum Chordata; class Mammalia; order Rodentia; family Cricetidae; genus Onychomys; species Onychomys torridus. The sequence goes on along the minus strand of NC_050444.1, from coordinate 29,228,064 downwards.
CCATTCCCATCTCCTCCAGGGCCAAGACTCCCCTGGGAATTCAATTCAACCTGGTGGATTCAGTACAGGCAGGTCCAGTCCCCTCCTTCCAGGCTGAGCATGTGTCCCTGTGTAAGCCCAAGGTTCCAAACAGCCAGCTCATGCACTAAGAACAGGTCTGGGTCCCACAGCCTGGGTGCCTCCCAAACAGTTCAAGCTATTCAACTGTCTCACTTATCCAGAGGGCCTGATCCAGCTGGGGGCTCCACAGTTTTTGGTTCATAATTCATGTGTTTCTATTAGTTTGGCTATTTGTCCCTGTGCTTTTTCCAGTCTTGGTCTCAACAATTCATGAACAACCTGGAGGACAGTGGGAGTAATGAAGGGCAAGTTTCAAGGGAAAGAAAGGTTAGGGGAGCAGGAGATCCCAGCTGGATCAAGAACAGAAAGGGAGAGCAAGGTATAACAGACCGTGATAAATGAAGACCACATAAGAACAGGAAGAGGCAAAGTGCTAGAAAGGTCCCCAGAAATCCACAATGATACACCCTCTGTAGACTACTGGCAATGGTTAAGAGAAAGCCTGATCTGACCTAGTCTGATGATCAAATGGCCAAACACCCTAACGGTGATGGAAGTGGATGCAGAGATCCTCAGCCAGGCCCCAGGTGGAGCTCCAGGAGTCTAATTGTCGAGAAAGAGGAGGGACTGTAAGAGAGTGAATTGTTGAGACCAAGATTGGAAAAGAAAATAGATTTTATATCAATGCATCATTATGATATTACTTATTCATGTTTCTTTTTAGTCAGATAAAAACGAAAGCATGAGTACATAAATAAATTATATAGTATATAGCTCATATAATAAACTATATTAAATGCCTAGGTAACTACAAAGTCCTAGTTTCTGAACTTGGAAGAGTCCATTTCAATTTTAAATTATGTTACACTATACCATTCCCATCAAGGTTAGGTAGCTAATAAGTAAGGTCAGTGATAATGAAGGTAGCTAGATAACTTAAGTTGTCAAATATGATGAAATTCAGGTAAGCTTGGTCTGTGTGTAGTTCATAGTCAATTATTTATATCTACATGAAAATATTGCAGATGTCCTAGCAATTTTAAATGGTGAACAACCTCATCATTCCCATTTTCCCTGAAGTTTTCCTGGATCCTACAAACCAGATACTATACACATTCGTGGTTGGAAACTCATATTTCAGAATTCCATTGAAAGTGCTCTCAGAAACAGTTTCTGTTTTAAAATAATCTCCAAAATCCTTCATAATTTGTTCTTACATGAATCCTTCATGATTTAATTAATTCTTCAGAATGTTCCCAACTAATGCTTAAATATTTCAGAAAGTGACAATGTATTACGAATATAGCACTATTTATCTATATTACAAATATCCCTACTATGGAATTCCTTGGATTTAGCTGTACTTAGAGCCATCTTCTGTCTTGCCAATTATGTGCTTAAAAGATTAGACTGTGCCCAAATTTAACAAACACCATTTCCTCAGCACTATATACTAGTGAAATAAAAATTCATCTTTACAAAATATCATTGACAAAACTCTGTCATATATTTTAATATTACCTATTGTCTTACAGATTAAATAATATCAAATTTAATTTCCAACTTTTTTATAATATACCTGGTAAGATACCATTAGATCACATCTTAACTAAAAAACATAACCACTTTTAAGAAGTGAACAAAGTTCATTTCTGTGGACTCCAGCTCTCAGAAATATTACTATTATATTAAAATTTGCACTCTGCACCTTCTATAAATTTGTTTTGTCTGTTTAATTAAGAACACAGTGGTACTGCTGATATAAGATAACATGTCTTCAATGCCAACTTGACTCCTCCAAAAAGCAGGAAACTTAATTCTTCAGTTCATTGATATGGAAATTTTTATAATTAATTACTTTCATTTAAAAATTTGTATTGTATGTATTTATTTATATTTGGCAATATAAAGGATTAAATCAGGAATTGCTAAAATAAGACAAAATTATACACTATATTAAATCTCCAGGCTAACATGTAGCAGGAATCTTAAAAGGTCTTATTAATAAATAAATAAATAAATAAATAAATAAATAAATAAATAAAAATTAAAAACAGTGCCAGCCATTGGTGTAAATTCTGAAAGAACAGAGAAACAAAACAAGCCACATCCAACCTCACCTTGCCAACTTCTCAGCTGATCTTGTTTCCTCAAACTGGAAGTCTCTGAGTCCTCATCCAAATGGATCTCAGCTGAACTGCTGTTCAAAAGCCTCAAAGCTTAAAAGGCCTCTAGTTCCTGGTCCTCACTCCTTATATACCTTTCTGCTTCCTGCCATCACTACCTGGGATTAAAGGTGTGAGTCACGATGCCGGGCTGTTTCCAGTGTGGCTTTGAACTCTCGAATCTCTGCCTCTGGAATGCTAGGATTAAAGGTGTGTGCTACCTCTGCCTAAACCTATGTTTAATATAGTGGCTGTTCTGTTCTCTAACCCCCAGATAAGTTTATTGGGGTGCACAATATATCCATTACAAACAAGGATTTTGGGGTTTTTTTAAATTTTTTCAGATGAAACCATTTGTTTATTTGAGACTATATGGGTTTTTTTTTCATTTTTCTTTATTAAGAAATTTTCTACTCACTCTACATACTATCCACTGATGCCCCCACCTCCGTCCTCCCACTCCCCAACCCTCTTTTCCCAAGCAACCCCACAGCCCCACAGCCCCCAAATCTAGGTCTCCCATGGGGAGTCATAAGAGCCCAGTACACTGGGCCTAGGCAGGTCCTAGCTCCTTCCCACTGAACCAAGGCTGTGCAAGGCATCACACCACAGTCACCAGATTCCAAGAAGCCTTCCCATAGACCAGGGAGAAATCCCAATTCCCCTGCCTGGGTGCCCACCCAAACAGTTCAAGTCAAACAACTGTCTCCTGTACCAGAGGGCCAAGCAGTTATAATTAATATCAGCCTCTGTATGCTTACTTGGATACAAGTGGGAGAGATTTGTCCCTACTGGGCCAGACAGGACACAGGATATCTTCCACCTACAGAGATAGATTCTTGTTTCCCACACTGTTATCCAACCCTTTTTTTACTGCTGTGCTGTGTTCCACTGTAGCCATGTACCCTGCTTTGTTTGCAACTTGGGAATAAGATTTATATGTTACAACACGGGAATATAATTTGTTAGGAATTGGAGAATTTGCAAGCAATTACTATAGCAAGTTTATGTATTACTCATGGGTAGATTCTTAAGCCTGAAGTTGCTCAGTCTTGTAGCAGAAATACATTTAACTTTATAAGAAACTGCAAATGGCAGTGCATTCTGCAACTTCATGTCCAAGGTAGAACTCACATTTCATAGTTGCAGGTCAAACATTGGTACTAGCAGCTTTAAGTTTTAATCATCAGGGTGTGTGGAGTGGTATTTCACTACAATTCTAATCATTGCACTTTTGGAAATAGTGAGAGGCTCATTGTGTTTGTAGTATGTCTGCTTTTTTAATTACTTTCTTATGATTTTGCCATTTTGTCCCTTTGTGTTGCCTTTTTATTTGTAAGGTATAAAAATACTTTCATTTACTTTTTTCAATTTATTTGCCAATTATTCATATTGCAAATATTTTCCAGTGTGTGGCTGGCATTGTTCCCTGTCACTGCTTTACTTTTGATGCCTAATTTATTGTTACTTTTCTGTTATGGCTCATATATTTTTTTTTCCTACCTAAAAGTTATTTTCTGTTTCAAGAGTAACTATTTTCCTATGAATTTTCCTAGAGTTTCATATAGAGTTAAGTTATATGGACTGAGATTCAAGATATAGTCATGGTTGTTTCTGTGACTTCAGACTTCCACACTGATATTCAGTTGTTGTGCTAATGCTCTACAAAAGAGCTATCCAATAGACATGCAGTATAAAGTATACAATATTCTGTGTTTCCTGGTAGCTGCACTACAGCAATACAAATAAAATGTGAACTCAGTTCTAAGGATGAATTTGTATAGTCACAATTATGTCACGTATCTTTTCAACATGTAAACATATGCAAGTGTTTGATACCAAGGTAAGATGAAAAAATAAAACTGAAAGAGCTGTATAAACACTGTGCAGGCTGGGACTACAAATGCCTTTCAGCAGCCAAGAGAAAACCAAGAAATGAAATGCACTGAACTTGGGTAGTATTCTCTTCTCTAGAGAATAGCAGCAATGTTTTTAGAAGAAGAAAAGGAAAATAGTATAAAGTCAGGCAATAAAATTTTTACCAGAAACATTCCAACCAGAACAAGGGAGTGTGGAGTCTACATGGGTTAATTCGTCAAAACCTAGAGAACTATCTTTCCTTCTCTGTTTCCTTCTCCTAGGGAGACCTGTCTGCACGCTTCATCTCACGAGTGTGTTTAGTTGTCTTTTGTATGAATCGGGATACATACTGAATGTATTTTCTTCTTTTTGCTAGCTAAGACTAGATAGTATGTCTCACAACAGTTACTGCTGTATTGGCCGAAGGCAAGATGGGAAATTCAGGGCTTAGGGTTTTTTTTCCAGTGGGCAACAATACCAGTTTATATTTTCTTGACTTGTGTTTTCTTTAGTAATTTGTCTACCATAATTCACATTTATTTTAAAATGTGTCCTTTTTCTCTAAGTTTCTATCACTGACTATAGCAACTTGATTATATTATCAGAGTGGTTGTGTGTGTTTCCCGAGGTTCACTGGGGCTTACCTACTTATTTGTTTCTCACCATTTTAACAAGATTTAACCCATTATGTCCTAAATTATTTTTGTCTTTATATTTCTTCTTTGTATCTGAAACTCTAATTACTTGCAGGCTTTATCTTCATATTATACCTCAGTGAAATGATTTCCCATCTTGTAATTTTAAGATATTTTCTTTGTACTTCAAAGAATTATATGATAAAAAGAGATGCAAATATATCATTAGTAGTATTTTAGAAATTTAAAAAATGCATTAATTGACATGGCATGGTAGAATATATACATTGGTATAGCTTCCTTTTGCATAACAACTGTAAGAAAAGATACTATGGACTCACAAGAGCATGGCACATCCCCAGGAGATGCAGGAAATTAGGGAAAGCAATGAGCAACTGGACTTGGTGCTGACAAGCAAACTCAGGTCCCCTGCAAGAGGAATATGTGTTTATAACCCCTTAGTCATTTTCTATTCCCTGAATATTTCTTTTTCATGGAAAATACCTTATTAAATCTTGGAAATTTTTCATGCAATGTATTTTTGTCATATTTGTTCCCAACCCCTCCCAGATCCATGTCTACCTCTATACCCCTAACAACTTAATGTCTTCCTTTTATTTTTCACGTTTAAACTCTGTCCAGTTGTTGCTGCCCATAGCTCACCTTTTAGAACAATCCACTGGAATATAGGCAGTCTTTCCAGAGTCATACAGATAAGGCAAACTGACTTTCCCAATTCAGAAGCCATCCAGAGATCCTCAGAAAAGGATGAGAACTCATTACCTCTTTGCAACTCCATGCTAGGATTTTGACAAGCATGATCTTGTTTGGTCTTTTGCAACCAAATGAAGTTTTGTGTTCATGAGCACTGTGGTCGCGTCATGTCCAGAAGATGTAGCATGAATCTTAAACAGGTCTTATTAATAAAAATAAAACTGGAGCGAGGTATTGGGGTGAATGCTGGATGATCAGAGAAGCAGAACAAGTCACAGTTTCCTCACTTCATCAATTCCTAAGCTGATCCTGTTTCCTCAGACTGGAAGCCTCTGAGTCCTTCCTCATCCAAATGGATTTCAGCTCAACTGCTTCTTGAAAGCCTGAAAGCTTAACTATCTCTAGTTCCTGGTCCTCACACCTTAAATACCTTTCTGCTTTCTGCCATCACTTCTTGGGATTAAAGGAGTGTGTCACCATGCCTGGCTGTTTCCAGTGTGGCCTTGCACTCACAGAAATCCAGGTGGATTTCTGCCTCTGGAATGCTAGGACAAAAGGTGTGTGCTACCACTGCCTAACCTCTATGTTCAATATTGTGACTGTTCTGTTCTCTGACCCCAGATACATTTTTTAGAGTGCATAATATTTTAGGGAACACAATACCACCACAAGAAGACACTATGCTGTTCCTTTCCAAACTTTGGTTCCCAGTCTTTCTCTCCCTACTTCCTTGATTGTGCCTGAACCTTGAGAAGGTGATAATGTAGATCTGTCTCATATGTGGCTAAGCACTCTACTGTCTGTCATTCATTCCCTGTACTTGACCACTTGTCAAGTTTCTTCAATAAATACCATAGACTGTACAAAGAAACTTCCCTGATGATGCTTCTGAGATACACTATTCTACCAGCAGAGAGATTGAAAATTCGAGAGTAATTACATACTATGCCTATTTAGCATAACAATAGTAGTAGATTCACCCTTAAGGTGTGTGAGACCATGGGTTACTGGCCAAATTTATAGTAGCAGGTATGTGTTTCTTCCTGTGGGGTTGGCCTTAAATCCAATCAGTAAGTGGTTGGTTGTCCTCATATCAACGTTATTATTGCTCCCATTTGCCTACCTTGCTGTGCTGGTCATTATTATAGTTCATGGGGTTCATACCTGGATAAGATTGCAGCTGATTTTTCCTTCAGCAGCCTACATAGCAGCTACAAAGCTATGATTCAGGAAGGTCCCTTCCTGGCCAGTACCCATTTGATTTTTCCAAGTCCTATGACCAATATATTTTTAGCAGTGGAGTCTTGTAATTAAGCCTGGAACACTTGTTAAAGTTGCATGGACTGACAAATTAAACTAGAATGATCATTTGAGAATTTTTACATTTTATGAGCATTTTTCAATTGCAAGGTTTAGTAAAGATTATTGAAATATACTTAATAATTAGTTTATGGACAACTGAAGTACGAGTTTGACAAACGCTATGATTATCGATTGTCACATGGGACAGTGATTTTATACTTTTTTGTGTTTGAAGGTTAGTTACTTTCATGCCATGTGCTTCACCTTTGCTCTGGTCTAGTCAACTTTTTTGTTCTTTTCTTCTCATATTTATTTATATGGTCATTGTTATTTATTCCTTAGGAAACAAGATGAGTCAATAAATATCTTAGAATATCTAACACAAAACCATAGGATCAGGCATGAGAAATCCCCAAACTGTAGGTCAAGACAGTTCAAGTGGCTCCCAAAACAATATAGGCTATTACCATTATCTTTGTGTGCTCCTCAGAGCAGTAGTAGTCTTTTCTGCTGAAAACATTTCACGACTGCAAGCTTTGTCATTCAAGTGTAGGAGAGGTAAGCCTAGAAACAATCAAGAAAGATACATTCCCTTCTCCCAGTCTTTATAGACTACAGTTAATAATTAGTAAATGCAAATTTATACATAAATAATTTTAGGTTTTGATGAACTTGAGAGCAGAAGAAAACAATCTTCCCCAGGGAAGAGCCCCCAATAGATTTTGCTGTCATTCTTGATGGAGAATATAAAGAAAAAATTTTCAATACCAAAAATAATTAATAAATTTTTTTAATAAATGTTCAGAAAATCACTTATTGTAGATGTATAAGATTACTAGTTTTTAACATTTGATTAAATTTTGGAACACAGAAAGTAAATTCTTCCTTTATTACCCTTGCCTCTGAAGTAATAGAGAAGAAATAACACTACTTATATTTAAAAGCATATTGATTTATTTCTGTAGCTGTCAAACATTTTTATACTCATCCCCAGGAAAACATATTTTACACATGGATATAGTACACACACATCCATTTATAGACAGATACATTTAGACAGACCTAAAAAGTATGTTTCACACTGGGGAGCTTATTTTTACTTTCAACTGTGAATACTAATATTGTTTCAACTTGACTCTGACTGATATAGCCAATGCACTATACATTCCACCATTATCCACTCAGTTTTTACCAGTACCAACCAAATGGGTATCTTAGGCAGCAATATATATATAATTTGAAAATCACTGACATAATGGAATTTAGAGATAATTGTTGTAATGTTTATAAAGCATTGTTTTATTGTCTAAGGATAAAATGTGTATTTTGTGCATAGGCCAAACACTAAAAGGTTGCTTTGCCCAGATTGATGGTTTCTTAGTGATTTCCTATTTTTTCCCAGGGGCTGTGATTCATTAAATCTCCTTTAGCTCACATATAGACTATGTACATCCTTAAATTATAAGAGCAGTGTGTGTTCCAAATTGCTAACACGCTTCAAATTGGTTCTAGCAAGCAGAAGCTCATTTACCAAATGGCAGCTGATGAACTCATAGGGTAAGTATGTTGGCTCAGAAACATAATCCACATCTCTCTGAAGAACTACTGTTTTCTTCATGTGTTAATTGTGGGGTGGGAAGTAAGTTATATATCTCTTATTTCTCATCTACTTTCTCCTGCTGCCAGAATTCCTTTAAGGTGGTTACAGAACTGGGAGAAATGTTTGTGGAGCCACATACAGAGTGAAACCAAGGGGACATAGAATAACACAATGTCAAATGCAAAAAAATATAATGATTAGTTTGTAAGTGTTTCAGGGGCCAGAGAGTTAGATCAGTGGGTAAAGGTGCCTGCCATGCAAGCCTGGTGACCTGAGTTTGACCCCCTCGTAAAGGAAGAATCGAACTGACTCCACAAGTTGTCCACTGACTTTCACATGCATGTCAACACATAATTATCATATACTCCCACACACCCACAATGAATAAATCAAAAAAATCTTTGTACACACAAAATGATAATACTTTATCAATGAGACTAATAAAATCTTGAAAAGTACCTTAACACTGATTTTAAAAAAGAGAGAAGGGTTTCACTGAGATACAGAATGATAGCTATAAATTTAACAATTATGTGAATTTCAGGGAAATATTAATATTAATAGCAATACTTTATGTATTATAGGTGTGAAAAATAAAATAAAAAGAAATGTATTCTATAGTGATGAAGCATTTTCATGAGAAATTTTACCATTGATATAAAAAGATACATCATCTTTTCTATCTCATCTGTTGATGAACCCTTTTGAAAATTTCCATACACAAACAGTGTGTTTGGAGAGTGAAGGAAGAAGAGAGAGGAGATGAAGTGATGGTTTTTTTAAAGACAGATTCCAGCACCTCCTCCTGTTACCTCCTATCTCATTAGGTAATTATCAGTATCATCATCACCAGAGCTCTATCTGTCCTTTGGCTGAGAGCTCAATGGACCAGCATTTATACTGGGCAATCTATTTATTTGTAGTTAACTTTCAGATTCATAAATATGGCCAAAGGAAACAATCTGAACAATTTAGCTTCAGAATTTAGTGACTGGAATCTGAAAGACTACTGCTTACTTGGACATAGCAGAGTGAGCTACTGGTGCAATGATTTGAGTAGTAGTCCAAGACAAAAACAGATTGTTAAAGCCCAGAAGCCACTGCGCAGGGGGAGACAAAACTCAAACATGATTTATACACACACACACACACAGACACACAGACACACAAACACACACACACACACAGACACACAAACACACAGACACACACGCACACACACACACACGCACACGCACACACATGCACACACATACCACACACAAAAATGTAGGTCTTTCGTGTTATGCAAACAAATTAATATCTCATGTGGGACAGAGTACTATTTTACTCAGTGTGTGATTCACAAAGAAAAACATTCTGAGTTACACAGACACATGGGTAAATGTGGTGAGGGTTTTAGTGAAGGCTACACTTTGCATGGAAATTAAATATAGACGCTGGGAAAGTCCTTACTGTGCACACATGGGCGGCCTCCATTGTGAGCATATGGAACTCATTCTGCCTTCTGTAAACTGCACAAACTTGCTTTCTGCCTCATCTCCCATGCAGCTAGTCAGCACAAGGGGTGTGTGGATGTCACCCAGCCTTTCAGCATATTCTCCAGCTTTACACCTAAAACTGTCAAAGGCTGGCAACATGTGGATGGGCATGTAACAGCCAGACTGTCAGGAAATCTAGAAGACACAGTGTAGCAGGAAAGGGCTGCATGTGTAGAGAGTGCTGACTGGACCCACTTGAAGTCTTCCCCTGACTCCCTCACCACAAGCTTCTGAGACAGGCAATGTCACTCAGCTTCTACTCATCAGTAGCCAGAGGAGAATGTTTCCCATTATAGCTGCTTCATGACAATGCCCGTAAAGATACTTTAGGTTTCCATTTAAAATATTCTTGGCAATTTAGGGATAAAAAGTAACATATTGGGGTTTATAAAGTTAGATAATCTGATTAAACAGAATTCTTGCTGAAATAATTAAGCAAAGAAACTGACAAAAAATTATCCATTTGAAGAGAACTGAAATAAATGTTTTGGGTATTATTGCATCCAATGGAGTTAACTACCTCATAGACATTAGTTTTTCTACTTCTTTATAAAAAAAGAAGAAGAACTTAAGTATCTTGGAAGGAATAATACAATACACGACTAAATCCTCAAATTAACATGAAACCAGTAATTACTAAAATGTGGTAAGTTCTCTGCTCAGCTTAACCTCACTTCCCACCAACAAATCAGTTTCCTTTTGATTAATTCAGTACAAGGGCCAAGAACTGCATGGGTCTATTCCCTCTGGGGCAGTGTGAAGGTACATCATTTCCAAATAGCAGTATGTGCTTATGCAATCCAATCCATTCTTAAAGCAACATTGAAACCACAAAAACATACTATTCCATAGATATGTCAATTCAGCATTCTTTACCAAAAACACACAAGTAGTCAAAATAAAAAGAAAGATGTCTACCTCGAGATTTATTCAAAGATTTTACCAAAGCTTAACAAAGTGGAATAAAGCATGGAAGGAAGGGAGATACATGGTGCTTTGACTAAAACCTAGGTCACAGGGCGCTGAATTGAGTATCTGGTTTAATATGGATGTGTTAAGAGCATTGGCTGCTCTTCCAGAGGACCTGGCTTCAATTCCCAGCACCCACATGGCAGCTCACAACTGTCTGTAATTCCTGTTCCAGGGGATCTGACACAGACATACATGCAGGCAAAACACCAGTGTACATAAAATATACATTTTATACAACTTTGTACAACTTAATTAACCTGTGTGAATCCCTTTATCTATCATGCAGAATTAATAATCAAACCTGTATGATTATTTTGTGACAAATAAACATTCACATAGTATGGATATTTGTGTGTGGCCATAAGACAGACTCTATACTCTTTCACATTGACTACTCTAAAGGAATCAAGACAGGGTCGAAATTTGCCCTTCTTGTCTGATAGAGAGTATATATAAAAATGATAGCACTTTTATGTACTGAGTTTACAATCTTTTACAGTGATATGACTAATTTTACTTAGTTCATTATGTCTTATGGCCACACACAAATATCTATCTTCAGAAGTCAAGGGTTGTTTCCTTCAAACTCAGCTCTTCATGGTTCTTTAGGACTATATATTCATTCTTCAGGAGGCAAGGACCATTTCCTCCAATCTCATATTTGCACAGTTCTCCTCCGTTTGTATGTCCTCCATCTGTAATTATAATTCATTTTCCTTTGGTTGTTTTTCTTTGTCCTCAGTTTGGTCCCACAGAAGTTACCTCAGTGAATAGCAATGGTTACAATAAAATTGTTGGTAATAGTCATAAATGTCTTCACCATCATTTTCTGTGCATTAGCCATAATCCTGAGTAATAAAGCCATCTGGTACTTAAAGATTTCCTTTAAGTACCAGAAACTGGAGAGCTCAAATATCTATGTAACATTGATGTTGGCATTTCTAGTAGAATATAGCAATACTAAACATTGGTAGTGAGGGACATCAGATATGTTATTATATGGTTGAACTTGGTAGTGCTTTTCCAGGTGACAGTACCAGTGCAAATTCTAATTGAAGTGAAGAGTGTTGTGTGTCTATCATAGGGAACAGAATATGGATGTGAGAAAATAATAGCCTTTGGTCTCCTAGTCTAGTTGAGGGGAAAAAAAAAACATAAAATTATTTAGAAGCCAATTTAGAAAAGTTAAAATAACAAAAAAAAAAAACAACTAAGCACATAAGGCTGATAGAAAGGCACAAGTGTTTATGGGATTACTCTGCCAGTAAAGATGAAGGAAGGTTATTCTGGGTCATCAGCCCCTCTCAATATTTATCTGGGAGATAAAATCTTCCTTGACCATAGAAAAGATTCCATAGCTCATCTATTTATGTTGGTAAGTGATTATTGTGCAGTTACCAACGTTCTTCCTTCTGTCCTCTCTTCTCCTGTGCCTCTGCCTTCCTCCAGCACTAGCATCTTCTTCTTCTGTCTTCTCTCTAAAGGAAACAATCAACCAACTGATTAGGGGTACATTTGCACTTCGAGTGTGGAATGGTCTTGAAATAGCGAAATTTATGATCTAGATGTAGCTTTTCATTGTGAAATTATAAAAGTAAAATCATATGTGAAACTATTTGTCAATACAGAAGTGACATGGAGTTTCTAAACTAGTAGCACAAATATGTTGGGGGAATTAGGGCCGAGTGTTATTAGAGCATAATCACAAAAGTGAGTCATTTTAAAACACCCAGAGCTGCCTAAATTCTGCCCAGATTAGGCCCATGAACTTCACAAATTTCTTAAATGTTAGTGGCTAATTTTCCATCACAATAAAATAATTATTTTTCAACAATGTTTCTTTATGCCTGTATGGAGGTTGTATTCATAAACGTCATCAAGCTCACATTCACTTCACATAATATGTTGAGTACAGTGTATTGCTGTTGTTCAAAGAATAAAATAGAAAAGGTAATTGTCCTCCTGAGTTTAAAGTCATCAAAACAATATTAAGTGTAATAAACTTGCTTAAAATATGTAAATACTCTAAGAATTCTAAGATATGGAATATGGCAAAGCATTTCTTTATTCTTTTTGACTCCATCATTTTCTCTTACTATTTCTCATGAATTCATTTAATCAGGTTCTTGACTTAATTAAATATAGGGGGTGTGTGTGTGTGTGTGTGTGTGTGTGTGTGTGTGTGTGTGTGTCTTTTCCATGTATGGACAAAATCATCCCTTCTGTAATATGTGTAATTTGTAAGAATGTAGTAAATGCCTCAAACAGACTGAACCATCACCACAAAATAAAAGCATTGTAGCTAACTATGCACAGAACCCACTAAACTAAAAGCAGCCCTTGCAAAACAAACCATTCTCTTAAGCAATCAGTGCAAATTGCAAAGGCAACAAACATTTAAACCCCAGAAGAAGAAGCCACAGACTGTCCACAAAAGCCTCATATGAAATCTGCCACATATTGCAGAATTAGAAGAAACCATTTGGTGGTGTTAAAAGGTAACTTCTCTCTAAAATGTACCAAAGATTCTGAGAACATTCAAATGCATAAACTGTAGACATCAGTCATCATTTTAGTGGCACTGTAATGCATTCTCTACAGAGTGGAGCATTGGAAGCATCTTTATTTAATTATAAAATGCAATCATTAGGAAATTATGAATTTTATTTTTAAATGTATATTAAGAAATAATATAAAAATATTGACAAGGAATTTACTACAATTTGGAATTTAAGCTGTATATATATAAGAATTATTTGGGGGGGTTGGGGATTTAGCTCAGTGGTAGAGCACTTGCCTAGCAAGCGCAAGGCCCTGGATTCGATCCCCAGTTCAAAAAAAAAAAAAAAAAAAGAATTATTTGAAAATATTGGCTCTAAGTCTAAAGTAACAATGGGCCTACAGAACCCCAAACAATATTATCTATATTTAAAAATAATACTATCTGTTAGAAAGGCCATATCAGAATTCATGGGGTTTTATGTGATAACATAGAAAGGATATCTATCAAAGCATTTGAGAATTTTGAATAAGGAGGCAATGACATCAATATTTGGATTTTAAGCAACTATTCTTCAAAGCATTAAATATTAAAAATAAAAATCCAAGGTTATAATTCAAATTATTATAGGTTAATAAATACACCTCATTCATAAAATGTGAATATTTAAAAAAAATAAGCAGAGCCTTTTAAAATTCCAAGTCTTCTCAATTTTTTACCTTTTACTGAACATTCAATTTTATTTTAATGTGAAAAATATGGTCTTAGAGTTACTATTGCTATGATGGGATACAATGACCAAAAGCAACTAGGGCAGGAAAGGGTTTATTTGGCTTGTCCTTCCACATCATTGTTCATTATTGAAGGAAGTCAGGATAGTAATTCAAGCAGGGAAGGAACCTAGGGCAGGAGCTGGTACAAAGGTCATGTAGGAGAGCTGCTTACTGGCTTACTCCTCATGACTTACTCAGCCTGCTTTCTTGTAGAACCCAGGACCCACCAGCCCAGGGATAGCACCACTCACAATGGGCTTGGACCTCCCCATCAATTACTAATTAAAGAAATACCCTGCAGGCTTGCCCATAGCCCCATCTTTTGGAAGTCTTTTCTCACTTGAGGCTCCCTGCTCTCTGATGACTCTAACTTGTTTCAAGTTGACATAAAACTAGCCAGCACAGCTCTTTTCTTTGGTACTCATGTGAGCTCTCTTTCTCTCTCTCTCTCTCTCTCTCTCTCTCTCTCTCTCTCTCTCTCTCTCTCTCTGTCTCTCTCTCTCCCTCTCTCTCTCTTCCTCCCTCTCTCTCTCTTCCTCTCTCTCTCTCTCTCTCTCTCTCTCTCTCTGAATGTGTGTGTATGTGCACGCACATGCATGCATGTGTTCATGTGTGCATGAGTGTCTGTCTCTCTCTGTATGTGGTCATATGTATTTGAATATGTACTTATTTTTGTGTGAGCACACTTGTGCATGGAGCTACATGTCCCTATGCATGAGTTTGGAGAGTGCAAGTCAGTATTACTTTCTTTCTTTATCACTCTCAATCTTATTTTTTAATATAAGTTCTCTGACTGAACTTGAAATTCATTGATTTGACTAGACTAGCTAGTCAGTGAGATGCAGGTCTTTTCCTGTCATTGTATCTTAGCACTGAGATTATCAGCCTATGCAACCATGCTGGCTTTCACAAGTGTTATGGAGATCTGATCTTTGTCCTTGTGCAGAGAGCACTTTAATAACTAACCCATTTCCCTAGCTCCAAATTATCATCTCCATTAATTGATTTCTTTTGAAATTTTTCTTGGTACTTGGCTTATGTAATTCATGCTATAGCCTCTGGAAGAAAGATAGAGGTAGAGAAAAACATATTACTAAAAGTATTAAAATCCTAAAATCCTAAGAAAACTCACTCAAAAACCATTGACTATTGTATTACCTAGAAGTGTCTATTTATACAAGGTGGAGCACTATGCTTTAGAGCCTTGAAAATAGACTTGAACTTTACACAATGTACAGGACAGATGGATGATATCGTTTCAATGATTTATGAACACATAATCTGTTACTGTAAGCCTTGTAGCATAAAATAAGACAATGGTAACTGAGCACTATGCAAAAGAGATCAATCCTATAAACTCTCAGGCCCAAGGATGAGTATTTTCCTAAGAACTTTCAATCTTCAGGATTTTCTCATTTAACTTAAACATTTCTCAAAGCATTTTTGTAGGTTGATTTGTTTCAGTTACTTTGGAAATCAAAGGATTGTATGTATTAATACCAGTCTAAAATGTTCTGCTATTGTGGTTCAGGTGCTTCATTCTCTAAGTTGTCAAGCATTAGAAATGTGGAGCTGTTGAGGTGCACTTAGTAAGCAAAAGCACACAGATCTCTGTGAGTTTGAGGACATAGAGTGAGTTTCAAGACAGCCAGGGCTACACACACAGACACTGTCTTGAAACCCTCCTCCTTGCCAAATAATAATAATAATAATAATAATAATAATAATAATAACAATAATAATAATAATAATAATAAAAATAATAATAATAGGAGCTGGAAAGATGGCTTGGAGGTTAACAGTACTGACTGCTCTTCCAGAGGATCAAGGTTCAATTCTCAGCACCCACATGATAGCTCATAACTGTCAGTAACTCCAGTTTCAAGAGATCTGACACTTTCACATAGACATACATGTATATAAAACATGAATGCACATGAAGTAAAATAAATAAATTATAAAAAAGAAATTTGTAGAGGTGGTATGTTGCATTTTGATGTTTTGCTGAATTCAGTCAGAACAACGACAAAAAAAGGATGTGAAACAAATTTTTCCTCCAAGGTTCTCTTCTCAGTTATTTTTTTCTAGAATAAATATAAGAATAAAGTGACTCCATGGAAAAAGGATAAACAAACTCAAAACTCATGGAGGGAAGAATATACTTTAGGATGTTTAGTTACTTGTGTAAGCTATAACATGAAAATCCAAAAAAAAAAAAAAACTCATAAAAGGAATGGTGGCAAGAACATGAAATTATGTTACAAAAGCATAAAATAATGTAGGAAAAGATAGAAAAATACAAGATGAGAAAAATATGGAATGAAATTACATGTAAATTTACCTGTTACATATGACATACTAATATTATGAGCTCACTTTAATTGATATTTATGTTGAAGAAACAGAAAGGAGAATAGAGTAAATTTACACTAAAATGTAGTAAGAAGTTTAGCTAAATAAGTGGAAGCAAAGTGGGAAAATATGTGGAAATAGTACAAAAGAAACATAATAATGCATGGGAGGCATTACAGAAAAATCTGAAAAATGATAGAAGAATCCAGCAAGTTTTTTTCATTCTGAGTTGCATGTGATCATGGCAAATGTTATCTCAACACACGGGAGCACTCACAAGCATGCACACACATACACAAACTATTGAATATATTATAATTGAATATATTTTAAATAACTCTGTCAGTAGATAAGAGTGAGGTTCATTGATATCTATCTCCTGTTATTTGCCCTGGCATTATTTGCTTCAACGCTCCTTTGGAGGATATGGGCATGTCCATATGAGTCCATAGCTACTGTCAGAGAAGAACAGCAAAAAGGAGTGGGAAGAGATATCTATTCCATACACCATGGATAGAATGGCCAAGTTTGAGCCTACTGCCAATATATACATATATATACAATTTTTTCATCTTAAATTACCCAAGCCAACTATAAAATTATATGTTTCTCACAGCTTTACAAGTATGATTTGCATAATATTTTAGATTATGATTGCACAACAATTTTAGAATTTTAGCTTGGTAAAAATTGAAAGGAGCAGCATGATCATTCAGAAAAACCTAATTACAATGAGATGATTATCCAAGTACTTCTATCTGCTTATGGGACTTTATCATTAAAAAAATGGGCAGTGGTTAAGAGTCTGTTTCTTAAATATGAAGGAGTGATGGAAAACTGGTTATTTAATATCATTAGTAAAACTCAGACTATCAGACTGCTCTCCTGAAGAAAACACAATTTAGTAGAAATGAATGTGGTTAGAAACTGAGACTAGGATAACAAGTACTTTCTTTAGATCCACCCAAGATTTACAGTGGCCATTCCAATTAGCATAATAGTCAGTGTTCATGGGATTGGAGGCATTTTCTTTGGGATGACTCCTAATTAAAAGAGCCTGTTTGAAGTGGGATTTAATTTTAACTTTGAAATGCCAAAATATGACTGGAAGAGCCTGCTTTCATTTCAAGAATTGTTGGTTTTGCATTTCCAAGCTGAGATAGTTGTCATCAGCTGTCTATAAGGCACATACTTAAGACAAGAAAATGGAGTGGCAGGATATGAACTAACAGACTTAAACTGCTCTCTACTCAGGTTAATTTTATTGATCATTTATTATATCATTAGTCCTCATATTTACAAAGGAAGTACATGCACTTACAGGAACTCGAGACCTCAATATGAAAGTTACAAGGAAATCAAGAATGTATTACCAGTAAATTACTAAAATGTTACAAGGCATTTCTGAAGTCCTATTGAAAATGAAGCTTGTATTTCTATTGTGCAAAAATTGCTACTGTCAGGCAGAAATGTTGGTTTATTCAAGAAAGCATTTACAGTGCAAGTATGAGGTCTGACACTGGGTTACCAGCACCCAGGTGAAAAGGCAGACATGGTACCAAAAAATGTGATCCCAATGCTGGGAAGGTGGAGGCAGGATAATCACCAGGCTTGCTGGTCAACTAGTCTTGCCAAATAGGTAATCTCCACGGCCAGTGAGAGACCTTGTCTCAAAGAGGTAGTGTAAAGTATAATAGAGAATGGACATGACATCTCCTGTAAACTACACAGCCATGAGCATACACACAATGCACACACAAAGAAACAAAAAGACACACATGCAACACACACACACACACACACACACACACACACTTACTGGTGTTAAAACCATTTACATGATTCCAAGTTGACTTTTAATTGTTATTACCACCCCATTACTTGTTACTTATAATAAGATGCATTTTCAATGCAAATCAGAATATTAAAAAAAATGAAGAAATTACTGAAAGATTGTAAAAGGATTTTACATTTTAAAAAGACACCAGAGAACAGAAAAAGATGCCATTAGAAAAATGTGGTGAGGATTCATGTAAATATAAAAATGTAAATATTTCTGTTAAATATGGAAGATACACATATTGTGAATTCTATCTTATTAATATGGTCTATTGAAATTTACAAAGAGAAATGAACAAAACAATACACTAAAATCTCTTCTGGGATGGCAATTTTGCATACCACCAGCTAGGCCAGCACCTTCCTCTTGCAAAGGCTTGCCATGTTCCCTAGGGCCTTCTCAGACAGGCCCATTTCTACCCTACAGGATAGTGTCCCAACCCTCCTGTTCTGCTATTAACCCTCCCTCCACCCATTAGGTAGGCTCTGCTCCTTCCCATCACTTTGATATTGCATCATCACTGCTATTCAGCTTCCCTGACTCATTGGTTGGGCATCATTCTCCCCCATCCCCCAATAGGTATCCTAATTCCTCTGGGAACTTACCTCTAACTGCTACAGATCACCCAGATCATCTAGGATATCCTGTCCTTCTGATATAAACTTGTTCTACTCCTTCCTATTTTATAATCTACCCAGCCCTCTAGGATCTCAACAATCTGTGCAACCCTAAAACTCCTAACCTCACAGTCCTTATGACTAAAATCTCAACTGTCCAAGATCCTCTGCCCCCAACCATCAGTCTACCAAGATTTTCACAATGTATAAAAACTAGACTTGGAGAGCAATATCAGGAGGCAACAGACAAGAGGACCATAGAGGAGTGTGCTGACAGTTGGATAGTGTGGTGATATTGTGTTCCCCAAAATACTGTGCACCCTAATAAACTTATCTAGGGTCAGAGAACAGAACAGCCACTAGATACAGAGGCCAGAAAATGGTGGCACACACACCTTTAATCCTATCACTAGGGAGGCAGAGATCTATCCGGATCTCTGTGACTTTAAAGCCACACTGGAAACAGCCAGGCATGGTGAATCACGCCTTTAATCCAAGAAGTGATGGCAGAAAGCAGAAAGTTATATAAAGCATGAGGACCAGTAACTAGATAGATCTGTTTAAGCTTTTAGGCTTTTGAACAACAGTTCAGCTGAGAACCATTTGGATGAGAACTCAGAGGCATCGAGTCTGAGGAAACCGGATCAGCTGAGGAACTGGCTAGGTGAGGTAGCTGTGGCTTGTTCTGTTTCTCTGATCTTCCAGAATTCACCCCAATACCCTGCCTCAGGTTTGATTTTATTAATAAAACCTGTTAAGATGAGTGCTACAGGATAGTGTCTGTTTATGAGGACAGAAATAGATAGTAGGAGACTAGTGATAGTCTCATTTTGATTACAAAAGGACCTATAGTTCTCTTGATACAATTTCAACAAAAAATGGAACATCATATATCTATTGCAATAAATCTTATACTAAAGGCTGTACACACCCACACTGAAAGAAGAAAGATACAACTAACAAGCTACTTTAGATGCACAAGTCCCAGAAGAAAATAAAAAGTAACGTGGGTGGAAAGAAAAAACACAAAGAGTCCCACTAAAACTTACTAATCCCGTGGTAAAGAATCCTAATGAGAATGACCTGGAAGATATGCCAGACAAGGAATTCAAAAGAATGATTATAACTATGTTGAAATAACTCAACAGGATATGATTATTCTTTAAGATAACAAAAGTAAATTGCTGACTTAAATAAGGAAGTCAGTTTAAGTTATGAAAACAAAAATCAATAAAGAGAATTTCTGAAGAAAAGCCAAACTGAAATGTAATAATCCATATAAAAAGCTCTGTGAAAAGCCTCACCAACATGAGGATCATGTAAAAAAACAAGATCATAGCTGGAAGACAAAAAGAAGTATTGGATAACTCAGGAAAAGTCAATTATAATTTTTAAAACTATATAAATGGAAAATGGAGGAGCTTTCCCATTCCAATAATTAAGAATGAGGTCACAATGGGGGTAAGATGTAGATCTAACAGAAAAATACCAGATCCTATAATTCCATGTCCAGTGTCTGAAATTTTAATTTCAAAGTGTTTAGATAGCTATATCACACCAGCTTTGTAGGCAGCAACATAATCTTTGTGCCAAAATATCGCACAAATGTCTGACCCTCACCATTTGCATTATTCTCAGTACTATTTCCTTCCTGGTTTCTACTATATTGGCTCATTAAATTCTGATAAAGCATTCAGCCACTCTTCCAAACAAAACTTCCAAAGTTTCAAAATGTCTCTAAAGAATAAATTTTAAAAATATCACAGACTTAATATGGTCATCTTCTTCACAGCAATACTCCATTCTTTATTTTAAAATGTCTGTACTAGTTACTTTTCTGTTGTGATAAAATTTTACAGCAGAAGCAAGTTCAAGAAAAAGCTAAATTTTCCTTATAGTTGCAGAGGGAGAGTCATAATGGAGCAGGAGGCTAGCAAGAGGCTAGCAGCAGGTGGCCAGAACAGGAAGATAAGTGATCACATCTGTACCACAACACGAGAGTCAAAGATAAGACAGGAAGCAAGGCAAGTCTATGGACTCTCAAAGACCACCCCGAGACATCTTTCTTCCAGGAAGGCTATTCAACCTAAAGGACATACTCTTTCCAAACATTTCTCCAGTATAGGACCAATACTGAGGTACATGATCCTGTGGAGAATGCTTCTCATTCAAACTACAATAGATAGTAACACATAATAAAAATCACATCTGATATTAATGAAATTGAAGACAACAAGCCAGCAAAAGAAAAATACAAAAAAAAAACAAAAAGCTGACTCTTTTATATTACCAAGATTGACAACCAAATTAATCAAATGACAGAGAAAAATTACACAAATTAATAAAAATCAGAGATGAAAAAGAAGACACTACACAAACATGGAAGAAATTCAGAGAATCCAAAGATATACTTTTAAAAGATTTTCCACTGAATTGGAAAATCTGAAAAAAAGAAATTATGAATTTATACTTTGTCAAACTTAAACCAAGATAAAGTAAATAACGTAAGCAAACCATGACAACAAACAAGATACAAACAGTAATTGAAAGTATCACAGCCCACAACAAGATGAATGTGGCATAGAACTCAACCATAACTTCAAAGAAAATCTAATGCCAATGCTTCTCAAATGCCATAGGTTAGGAAAAGACAAATATCCAGATTCAAAACCCAAATAATGATGAAACAGCAAAAATGAAATTATAGGCCAATCTCTTTGATGAAAATAAGCACACAATTATCAGTAAGATTCCTCCCAACATAACTCAAGAACATATCAAAAATATTATCTACCACAGTGAAGCCAGCTTCATTTCATAGATACCAAGATGACTCAACATATGGTATATCAATAAATAAGCAACCACATAGATTGACTTAAGTACTGAAAAACACTGCATGATTGTCTCATTAGATGAAGAGAAGGCCTTTGGAAACACCCATAATACTTTCATGAATCTAGGGATTCTGGGGCCATATCTCAACCTGATCTCAATATATTAAGAGCAACATGTAGATGAATTTCTAAATGGTCTTATTAAAAAGAATACAGAGCCAAATATAGGGGAGAAAGCCTTAGATCAGGAAATAGGGAAAGCCACAGCTAACCTTACCTCACTGATTCTGCAGCTTCCAAATGCGAGTTACTTCCTGTCTACCCACACTTTTATTGGCTTGCTGTTCTGCCCTCTTATTGACTGTCTTACCCACAGATACCTCACTTCCTCTTCCTACACAGTTGTGTCACTTTCTGTCTGTCTATACAGACCTCCAAGCCTCTATATTTGGTACTAGGATTAAAGGCATGTGTCACCATACTTGGTTCTGTTCCCTAGTGTGGCCTTGAATACACGGAGATCCTGCCTACTAAGGGATTAAGGGTATGTGCTGCCTGACTTCTTGTTTATTTAAAATGGCTGGCATTTCCCCTCTGATCTCCAGGAAAGCTATATTTATTAACATTCAAATAAAATATCATCACATTTCAGCACAAATAAAATATCACAACAGCAATAAGCAACAAGTATGCAACTAATGGCATGCTAATACGGAAGCACTAGAAGCATTTTACTAAAACCAGGAAAAGTAAATAAAAAAATATTTATGTCCTTCACTCCTGTTCAACACAGCACTCGGAGTCTTAGTGAGGGTAACAAAGAGAATAAAAATAAAGAAATACAAACAAGAAGGAAAAAGTCAACATATCCTTATTTAGAGATGGTGTTATTCTATATTTAAATGAATTTATAGACTCTACAAGAAGACTCCCACATCTGATAAGTACATTCAGCAAAGCAGCAGTAAACAAATTAACACACACAAAAATACTCAGTAAGTCAACAACAAAATAACAAAATAGAAATCAGGGGAGCAATGCTGTTCATGATAGTCTCAAAAATAAATATATAAATAAGTATATCTTGGATTAAATCTAACCAAGGAGATGAAAATTTGTACAATGAAAATATGAATACCCTGAAGAAAAAAAAATAGGGAAGATATCAAAAGATGGGAAGACCTTTAATTGCTCATTTATTTATAGGTTTAATATTGAAAAAAAAATAGCCATCTTCCCCCAACTGGATCAGGCCCTCTGGATAAGTGAGCCAATTAAATAGCTTGAACTGTTTGGGAGGCACCCAGGCAGTGGGACCCTGACCTGTCCTTAGTGCATGAGCTGGCTGTTTGGAGCCTGGGGCTTACACAGGGACACTTTGCTCAGCATGGAAGGAGGGGACTGGACCTGCCTGTACTGAATCCACCAGGTTGAGCTGAATCCCCAGGGGAGTCTTGGCCCTGGAGGAAATGGGAATGGAGGGGCTGGGCTGGGGAGAAGGCAGGGGCGGGGGCAGGAGGGGGGAGGACAGGGGAACTCATGGCTGATATGTAAAATTAAAACACAAATATAATTTTTAAAAAATAGCCATCTTACCCAAAGTCATCTACAGATCCAATGCAATCACCATCAAAAATTTAATGAAGATGAGGAGAAAAGGATCTGGTTTTATTCTTCTTCTCCATGTGGCTCTTCTGTTTGGCCAGCACAACAGTCTCACCCAATTGAGAACCTTACGAGCTACAATTATTACTTCCCTGGCAAAAGATGCTCAGTGAAGTAAGCATGGAATAAATGTTATAAGAATAGACATGTACTTTCTTTTTGGATTTAAGGCCAACTCTATAAGATGGAATTGATGTTTAGTACTGTTAGCAGAACTAAACAAAATAAACCAAAATAAAAATGTGGCTGAATAGGTTATAGTCCCTATAGGAAAACCGTATACTGCTTGTTATCCTGCTAAATGGACATAGTATCAACTCCACGTAAGTTACTTTCTTCATCTACATAGGGTAGTGCATCTCTCAATGCTCACAAGACTACTCTTTTTTTTTTCTACAGTAGATAGCAGATAACATAGAGAGCCACAACTGATTAATGTGCAAAGAATAGGAGACTTTGAAGTGCCTATCTATAAATGGGTGGCTCTATCACATTCCCTTCCCCCAAAGGCTCAAGCATCATCCCAGAAGAGGGGACAGAGATATTTTAAGAGCCAGATATTGAAGATGGCTGCAGGAAAACACTATTTGCTACACAGGACAGCCTAATTGCAGACATAAAGTTATAGTGGTTGTAACTTCATGCTCAAAAGCTGAGTAAGATCAAGTGTGCCAAAATTCCACGATGGATAGAAAAGGGACTTATGATTCCCTATCCCTAGCTGAGGAGCTTTTGGCAGTTAATGACTACTGGGGGAGGGAGACCCAGTTTTCTTCAAGGATGTGGTCAGTTAGAGTCTCCATTTGCTCCAGTAGATGGTGTTACACTCATTCCCTTGCAGGCAGCACCAAATGAACACGGGGGGTTAAAAACAGCACATGAACAGTACAGAACACTGTGAAGGTGCTAGGGGCTGAGTTGGAGGGGTGGCAATAGAGGGTGGATTTGGTCAAAATATGCATGCACATGTATGAAATTCTAAAACAGTTAAGTTTTTTTAAACAACAACAAGACAAATCGATAAGCTAGAATCATTGTTTTATATTTATAAATGAGACAGCTCTTTCAAAACCAAGCTTAAGTCAACAGTAAGTAGATGATGCAGTCATGATTAAAATAAACAAGGTCCCCTTTCCCTGATCACATCAGGGGTGATTTTCATCAGACAACTTTTAAAAGGCTAAATTTTGATCAAGTTTATACAAAATTATCAGGAAAAAATGTCTTCCAAAAATTTAATCTCTTAAGAATCATCCCTGTACTTACCAGGTTACAAAGAGTACAAGCATGTTTGCTATGGTGGGCACCCTCAGGTAGCTCCAATGACCTAGACGTATGGCATCCACTCCCTTTGTAATACTATCCTCAACCCTAGTGAAGACTAGACTTAATGACTTGTTTCAATTACATCACCAAGTTATTGAAATTCGGAAATCATTTTCAATCTCTGAGTTGTAGCTTTCTATATGTAATTTTTATCATCTCTCCTGTGGTATGAATCAGGAGTTGAAGACAAATTTTCCTCCCATATCCTAAACAGATATTGACCTGGGACCTAATATAAATAAGACACTGTAAGAGAATACTTGGTGTTGATATTGGTCTGGAGTGAGCTTGAAATGAAGTTTAAGTAACTAGTTGAAGGTTATTTTTAATTTGGTCAAGCTTTTAAATTCTGAAAAGTTCTCTGGAGGAAAGAAAATGTAGAAATTCCTGAGAACTTGTAACAAAATTCTCTAGAATTGAAGAATAGCAGCTCAGCAAGAGACACACTTGAATGACTAGATGATGTGAAAAGGGAATTAGACACATTGATTTTGAATGTCATGACCTCCTTGTGTCCAGAGGAAGGCACTTACCCCTTCAAAAGCAAATGCATCCAGAGTGAAACATGGCAACTCTACCATGAAGCCACCATGACATCAACTTTGGACTGAGTTCTTTGGAAGCAGTTTATTCCGATGTCTCATTTGGAAGTGCTCATGGCAGTTACGCTGGATAGGAAACAGGAAAAGCAGCATCAGAAACAAGCAAGAGGTTGACCCTAGATAGATATGGTAAATTGATGTGAGGCCTCAATCAATTATGGAAACTGATGGCTCTTCAAAAACATCCCAATTTCAGGCAATTGCTATCTTTGTCCACTGTCAGTCAGTGAAGGGACATCCCCTATAGACAATCCAGTACCGTGCTGATGCAGCCATGCCCGGAGAGAGAGAGGTAGCTCTGAGACATAAGCAATTTAATGATCCAGCAACTGGCAAGAGGCAAAGTCAGTCCTGACAAAAGACATTTGGACAGATCATTATGTCCTCTACAATCTTTCCAAGAGCTAATGAAAGTTTCTGATTGGAAGGGGGAGAGAAGTGGGTTAAAACAAAAGGCTGAAATAGAAGAAAAAGTGAAAGAGAATCCTGCTCAGTCACTGTGATACTCAGTGCTGTAAAGTGTCCTTGCTGAACTGTGTCGTCAGAACTATGGAACCACCATTGCCTAATGCAACATCCATTCTTTTTAACTGGACCACCATCACTGATAATTTAATCAAAGATACCACTGTTGGTCCTGTAAATATGGATCACCAGTTAAGACCACTGGATACACTTCCAGAAGACCCAGATTCAATTCCCACACAGAGACTCACACAATCCAAGTCTTCTGGACTCAGGGTGAAATACCTGTGATATACATGTACTTGGTGCCTAGATAGCCATGAAAAAAAAAATCCCACACATTAAAAAACATAATCAAATAATTTAAAAACAGTAGAAACTACTAGTGTTACCTTGTTTCTCCTTCTCTACCTTAAATATTCATCATCATCATCCAAGCATTGTTTAACTTCATAGAACACAAAAACGCTTGATTTTTCTACTTTACACACTGCTTCATCTTCCCTCTTTACTTGTTGAAAACTTGCCTCATTTACCTGCAAGTCAGACAAAACATGGTTATAGATTAACATGATTATAGATCATGACCATCAAAGTTACAAGGAGTGACAGAACTTCAGTCCCATCTGATTTTATAATCTACTGCTTTACATTAAAGACAGGACACATGGCCATAACAAATTAAAGTGGCACAGCCATATTTGCCTGCATACTTGTCTATAGATTATATTGGTCAAATTTTAAAATCTGTTTTATGTACTATATATGAGTGATAAACATGCAAGCTTTGAGTAATAAATATACAACCTTTGGGATAAGTGGTAAGAATAACCCTCTGACTTCCACTGAATTCGATACAAAAAAAAACCATGGAATTTCTCTAGACTGGGTACATTTTCTTTATAGAAATATGTCATAAAAACATTACAAAGATTTATTCTTTAGTATCCATAGTGACATGAAAGGAACTATTTTCATTTAATTCTCTATCACAACATTTTAACTTCAAAACAACCCTGTAAAGAATTCTTAGTTTGTTGTGTCAAACTGAGGACAAATGAAATACATTGTGTTCATCAGGTCATAAACAACATAGTGTAGACCATCTGCCCAATGAAAGTGCTATATTTGTGGCAATTACTCTGCTTTAAAAGTTGGCTTTTTCTAAAAGTTGTATGAGAGCTGAAACATTTAATTTTAATGAGAACAGTAAACATTAAAAATAAATATAGTTTGCTTAACTTACTCTTTTGAAAGATTCTGCATTAAAACTCATGAAAGACTTAGAAATTACATTAAGTATAAATATAGTTTGCTTAACTTACTTTTTTGAAAGATTCTGCATTAAAACTTATGGAAAGCTTAGAAATTAACTCAGAAGGAAAATATTTGCTTACTATGTGTTAGGTTATGGGCTCAATCCCCAACACTGTGGGATAAAATATTGAAAAATACAGTGAACACTTTCTTCTCACTCCATCCTTATTCTCTAGTCTCATCTATTACAATTTTTTTGTAAAAGCATGATTTATTAATTTATAGGTGTTTGTTGTTTGCATAAGTGTATGTATAGTACATGAGTACACACAAGTATTCAAGGAGGTCAGCAGAAAGCATTGGAACTTCTGGAACTACATTTACAGGCAGGTATAAACTGTCTGATGTGGGTTCTAGGAGTTGAATCTGGGTGCTTGGAACTGTACCCAAATCTTCTGGAAAAGTAAAATGTACTCTTAACTACTGAGCTATCTCTCTACCTCAGTAGTTATCAACCCACGGACCAAGACCTCTTTTGGGGTCGAATGATCCTTTCACAGGGGTTGCACATCAGATATCCTTCATATCAGATATTTACATTATGATTCATAAGAATAGCAAAACTAGAGTTATGAAGTAGCAATGAAAATAATTTTATGGTTGGGGGTCACCACAACATAAGTAACTATATTAAAGGGTCACAGCATTAGGAAAGTTGAGAACCACTGATCTTTTTCACAAAATAATTATTTTTTATTGAACTTTTGGTGTGCCTTTATATTTTTATACTAATATTTCTAAATCTCTTCTAAAGATATCCAAACAATATAAAGTCATGCTCATGGCTATTTTTTTTATGGTTTCCCAATGGACGTTAGCACATTACATATTCTGAGGAGGTTATTTTGACTTTTAAAATTAATCTTTTTTACTTAAAATATGTATTTGTTGCTGGGCAGTGGTGGCACACGCCTTTAATCCCAGCACTCGGGAGGCAGAGCCAGGTGGATCTTTGTGAGTTTGAGGCCAGCCTGATCTACTGAGCAAGATCCAGGAAAGGCGCAAAGCTACACAGAGAAACCCTGTCTCGAATCCCACCCCCCAAAAAATGTATTTATCATAGTCTTTACCCTCACCCAAATCTTCCCAGATCATTTCTACTGTAGTACTCACCAAACAAATCAATAAGCCAAAACTAACAAAACTGAAATACCAGATAAAGCCTTTAGAGTTCTTTTCTGTTGATATACCTAGAGGAACTATATTTTATAAAACAGACTTTCCCTTTGCCAGCAAAGATATCAATTGTGAATACCTTCTTGGTTAGAGGTCAGACTTTGTGTGAACTTCATCTTCTCAGTGTTGGAATTTTTGTCTGGTTTGAACTAATGAAGGTCTTGGGCATACATTCACAGTCTCCTTGAGTTGAGATGTGTATTGGTCCTGATGTATCTGGAAGACTCTTTTGGTTTTTTTTTTTTTCTTTTTTTTTTTGGAGTCATCTCCCACCCCTGTCTCCTACAGTCTTCCTGTCTCTTCTTCTGCATAGAACCTTAGCCTTGAGTGAAAAGATTTGGTCAACACATGCCATTTAGGGTTGAGTGCTCCAGTCTTTCATTCTCTGCATATTGCCAATTTGTGCATCTCTGTGTTAATTACCATGCACTGAAAGAAGAAGCCTCTCTGATGAGGGTTGCGCTATGTTGTGCTCTATGGTTAATATGTGTCTTAGTTAGGGTTTCTATTGCTGTGAAGAGACACTGTGACCTTAACAACTCTTATAAAGGAAAAACATTTAATTGGGATGGCTTTTGTTTTCAGAGGTTTAGTATATTGTCATCATGCCTGGAAGCATGGCAGTGTGCAGGAAGATGTGGTGCTGGCTACATCTTGATACACAGGCACCAGGAAGTAGACTCAGTGTCACACTGAGGGAAGCATGAGCAAAAAAATAGACCACAAAGCCCACCTTCACAGTGACACACTTCCTCCAACACGGCTACACCTCCTAATACTGCCACTCCTTTTGGGGGCCATTGTCTTTCAAACCACCACATTCCTCCACTCCCTGGCCCCCAAAGTCTTGTAACCATATCATAATGCAAAAATACATGCAAACTTCAAAAGACCCTATACTCTATCACAGTCTCAAAAATGTCTTAAAGTCCAAAATTTTAAAGTCTATTCTGAGATTCATGTGATCTCTTAACTGTAATCTACTATAAAAATCAAAATACAAAAACAGTACACATACTTCCAACATATAATGTCACAATATATACATTGCCATTCCAAAACACAGGGAAGGGAACATAACAAGGAAATACTGGACTAAATCAAGACCAAACACCAGCTGGGCAAACTCCTAACTCTGCCTCTTCTTTTCGGATGTCAAGTGCTCTATGGATCTCCTCCCACTCCTTTCAGCTTTGTTGACTGAAACTCATTTCTATCTCCTTGGCTGATTCCACTCCCTGTTAGCAGCTTTCCTAGGCAGGTATCCCATGACTCTGGCATCTCCAACATCTTGGGGCCTCCAAGATAATCCAGGCTTCAACTTCACAAATTCACACAATGACCTCTCTAGGCTTTCATTCAGGGACACCACTGACACATGCCTGGCCTCAGCAACTTTCCTTATTCACAGAGGCAAATTCCAGGGCCCCTTTCTTCTATCCTTAACTCCCAAAGCACACAGCCAAAGCTGTCAAGTTCTGCTGCTTATTGGTGCTGGAACATGTCCCCCTTGTTCAATTGCATCTTCACCAGCTTTCTGTCCTCTGCATAAGCTTGGCTATTCTGCAACTGGATCTCTAGACCAGGCTGGCCTCAAACTTAGAGACCTACCAGCCTTGGCCTCCCTTCCTATTGTTGGAATTAAAGATGTGCACCACCACACCTGGCTCTAAGTTTTTCTTTAATTCCTTTTCACAGGTTGGAAACTTAGCTGGGTGGGATCTTGCCCTAAGCTCACCACTACTTTTATTTTATTTATTTATTTTTATTTAAAAAATTTCTTTCCCTTTACATACAACCCCTGTTCCACCTCCTACTCCTCCTCACATACCCCTACCCCATCCCCACCCCCTCCTCATAAACAGTATGGCCCCTTTCATTTCTTGATCTGTTTGTCTCCTTGAACACAGGATTTAGCTCTCTTCCACTTCCTGATGCTCCTCTTCTCAATCTGTACATTTCGTATTTTTATTTTCTAAGCTTTCTCCTTTTCATTATAAATCTTCATTAGAGTGACTACTAATAACCACACAATAAAGTCTATGCCAGGCTGTGTTGACATTTCCTCTGCCAACAGAATTCATCCAAAACTCTTCACCAATACTATCGCAAGAACTATCTCTAGGTAGCATACTAACATTCTTATACTCTGAAACATCTTGAGCCAGCCCCCAACAGTTAAAGTTACTCTTAGTACCCACTGTCTTCCATGCTCCTACTAGTGTGGACCATTTAACAGTAATTAAAGCATTCCACTGCTTTCCAAACCCAAAGTACCAAAGTCGAAATACCTCCAAATAAAAACATGCTCAGTCTTAACCCAACAATACCCCAGTTCCTGGTACCAAGTTCTGTCTTAATTAGGGTTTACATTGCTATGATAAGAGGTCATGACCATAACAACTCTTACAAAGTAAAAACATTTCATTGGAGTGGCTTACATTTTTGGAGGTTTAATTCATTATCATCATGGCAGTGTGCAAGCAGACGCGGTGCTGGCTATATCTTGATATTCAGGCAGCACAAGTGAACTCAATGTCAAACGGAAGGAAATGTGAGCTAAAGAGACAAATAATAGGTCAAATAATAGTATTAGAGCCCTACTACTATGTTCTTAACCACTTTGATAGGGCAAGTTTGAGTTCCAGCTTATGGAACTAAATCTTACTAAACAGTGTTTGATTCCTCACATAGTATTACACACTGTTGCACCAGTATGTCTTACAGGTAGGCTGCTGCTATAGGGTGCAGGGTTTGTAGCTGGATAATACTGATGATTATTGCTCATAGTGTATTAAGTGCCTTTCAGAACCATGAACACTTGCCAATAGGGTGAACCTTCTAGTTAGGCACTAGTTTGATTTCTCCATGTTTGATAACATAAGTAAGGAGTGTCTTCAGCAATATGGTTTGACTGTCAGTTTGTGGAGGATAACCAATAGCCTGCATGTTTTAGAAGTCTATGAGATACCTTTGTCTGTTGACTGAACAAGATATAATCTATTCTTGGCATTGGAGGTTTTACATGGTACCATAAGATGTGTAGTTGGGGAATTATATCCATTCACTATTATAAGGTGACTCCAATTAAATTCCTTTCATAAATGTATGTAATTCAGGATGTTTTTACTGTAGTGGGTTTCCATATGTAGCTTGTCAAAAAGCCTTTGGTGTTAGATGAACATGAGAAGGACCAACCAACATTCTCCTGTTGTAACTTAGTATGTTCTGGAAATGTTTCCATTTTAGTATCTATAAGTTATATTTAAGGAGCATATGATCACTTAATAATAATTCATTAATCAAATTTCTTATTATCTCCAAATTTTCCATGTGATCAATCTTGCCTCTGTGATTTTCATGCTACCCTATACACAGGGGTAATTGGATCATGGGTTTACAGCTTTCCGGATTGATAAGCAAGTCACTAAAGTTAATTACCTATTTGGTGGATGCGAAAGGAAAAAAAAAAAAAACTTAAAGTGGGGATTTTTCAGTTTCCCTTAGTTCTAAGCTCTTGACATTCATGTGTCTAAAAAATGAATTTCCTATAAAATCTCATTTAATCCACACAGAGAATACTTTTAGGACTGAAAGCTGATAATTCAGATGGTAGTCACAGGCTTAACTTGCTGCCTATAGGTATAATCTTTTGGATGGAACTATGGAATAAAGTCAGAAGTTATGTAGTCCTATGTCTTGATCAAATGCCATCATTAAATAGCACTTGAGGAGAGATCCTTTAAAATTGAAATGAATTTCTATTTAAAGACACATATGTTAACTGGCCACATGTAG
Organism: Onychomys torridus; assembly: GCF_903995425.1. NCBI lineage: Eukaryota > Metazoa > Chordata > Mammalia > Rodentia > Cricetidae > Onychomys > Onychomys torridus. The sequence goes on along the minus strand of NC_050444.1, from coordinate 29,195,947 downwards.
CTTTCATGGTTATTTTATTACCATTGTCATTCATAGATAATCTCAGCTACAATGATCTACAAGGAAGTGTGGCTGTAACATAAGAAATAATCTTCCCACTAATTCTCTAGTGCTGGACGCCATGTCTGAAATTATGAAATATTTGCTTATCTTAATTGAACCCAACCTGAAGTTTCTGTTGGAATAGGCTGCAATGCTTCCTGCAGTATCCCTCCAGGTAAAGCAGCTAATTGGGCAGGACAGGGTCGCCAGTTTGTATTCCCAAATTCCCAAATTCCTTTCACAAAAGTGTATAGGGAGTAAATAGCGTTCAATGTGGCATTTACCAGGGGATAAGCATCACCCAGCTTCTTTGACATTAGTATTGAAATGTGTGTATTGAGACAGGGATTGCTGTACCAACATAATTAACAAGGAAAGTCAGTGTTCTATGTGAAAGTTAGAGATCAGAAAGCAATCCTCCAAAGCTTGTATAAATATGAATTACTTTTTTCCTGATGTATTTATCAAAGGAAAATATGACAGTTTAATATTTATATTTACACAGCCCATACACGACAGGACAGAATCAAGCATAAAACCCAGGTTTTCCCTTTGGAGACCAGCACTAGGAGTTAGTTGCCAACTTCTAACGTGACTGAAGAGTGTTGATCGACCAAGGGATAAGATCCAATCACAAAGAATTCTGTCTTATCTGGATTCAATTTTAGAAAAATTTGGCAATTGCCCTATATCAAGTCAGCCAGCCAAATAAACAGATCCACTGAAAAGGGCTTGTATAACATTTTTTGCAGCAGAGCGAGTGATCTGCATGTCATCTGTGTGTATGTGGCTGAGCAGAGCGTGTCCTCCAGAGCTGTGCACATGTGGGTGTATAAATCTCTGTAGCATGCAGACCCAAGCCAGAGGGCCCTGAAGATGCAAGAGACGCGATCTGTTGACAACTCCTAGCTGAAGGAAACTGGAATTAAGTAAGAACAAAACAAACAATGCCAGATAGACTTTTGTAGGGTTGAAAGGCATTTTAATGAATTTCCTGTTGCAAGGCAGAGGAAAGACCCTGCAGAAGCAGGGCTAGAGAGAGCCAGAAAGTGTCCACTAGACAGCCAGACAGATCCTAATACTGAGAAGGGCAATTTATGTGCTATGAAAGGACAAAAATCCTGACTGAAATTCATTCTAGATCTGATGACAGTTAAGATATTCCTAGAGCCGCCTAGCATTGACTCCCTTCTTCTGCTCTTAGCTAAATTAAAAATAAGGTGATATATGTTAGGCATTTTGTCCTTTGTAAGAAAGACTTTTTTTTCTCAAGGAGAGTTACAATTGCAGATTCCAAATATGATGGCAATTTAACAGAAGTCAGAGATTAACCATGAGGGTTAAGCTAAACCAAGAAAACCGAGACAGCCTTTTGCCAGTGAGGAAGGCCACGGATTAGGGACTGGAGGTGCTTGTCTAAAGCTCTGGGATAATATCATTTAAATCCTCAACAGAAAGCAAATTAAACTGCAAGAAATCTTGATTGCCAGATTTATATGGACCAAAGGATACCAAGTGAATTCAAAACTTCTAAGAATTCCTGTGTTGAGAATCAAGAAATGTCATCAGAGTAAACATTGAAATCTCTCAGAATAAGCAATTTCAGAGACTTTGGGGTGACAGATACAAAACTAATTGACAGAATTCCAGAAAAGAGGATCAGGCCATCTTATGAGCCAGAGAGACTAGAGAAGCTGCCCAGGAGCGAGCTCTTAAAGGGGCCTCATTACATTTATCTCCCAAACAGATGCTGATTTTTGTTACAGTTTGTAGGCTATTTCACATTCAAATGAAAACAATTATCCATGTGCTCCCTGCTTCTGCATCTGGAATAAAGCAGGTCTGTCCAGTGTTCAATGTGATTTCACCTACCATTCTGGAAGAAAGAACTACAATAGCTCCATGTGTATCTTACTTGTTCTTATTTCCCCATAGAAGATGTCTGACATTATGTCTCTGACACCCAACCTTTCCTTACAACTCCGTCCAAGTGGACTACAGAGCATCATAAGTATGGCAAATAATGGCCATTATTTTAAAGGCACAGAATTCGAGTGACAGAAGCCTGGATGTTTTAAATGGATGTCTAGTATGTAGATCTAATCACCACCATCTGACTCCATAGGTAGGATATATTTGGTGAGCAAAATTCTTGACAGATTTTTCTTTTAAGTGTGAAATAAAAGCCTGGTGTTCAAAAGAGCCATGAGGACTAATGGAAATCTGACTGATTTTTTTACACTGGAACAAAAGAGATCAGTGAGGCTGTCACCTTTACCAGCACTTCAAGGGACATAGAAAAAAAAAAAAAAAAACACTCTTAGGACAAGCTTCAGGACAAGCTAAACATATCATGCCAGTTATCAGAATTACAGTCAATGTTAAGAAATCCCCTCTGAGCTTGGGTTGGATATGGTGTGCCATTCTATGCAGAAGCTCAGAAAACTTCATTCAACAGAGCTGAGTCAAGCACACATTTGTCTCCATTAGTCAGGAGACATTTACAGAAAATACTTGGAGATAGTGATTTAAAACTACAAATGTTTGGATGTTATTCCCAGGTGGAAATACTAGAATGCACGAAAAAGAAGACAGGTGAAGAGGTATGTGTGGATTGTTAGCTCAGGTGGTCCTATATAATTTGGATATTTGAAACTGAGCAAGCGTCCATCACAAACTGAGACAGTTATGAGTGCTTAACTGATCTTATATAGAACTCTGATGTGAAAAGAAATGTGGTATTTTGTGACACATAAATGCCAACCAGAAGCTAATGGTGAGAGTCCAATTTATTCTGTCACATGGCTTGCAAAAAATTACCCAATAGAACAAAATGTTGGAATATTGTATGCAAACACATACTTTAACAACATGGTACAGATATTAAATATTTCAGACGGGGTGACAGACTTGAAAACTAGCACTTCCTGCCACTCTGTGGAAGAGAGTAGGAGAGTGGCAAGGAAGAAACCATGTTTGTAACACTGTGGTGCTCACTCCTGCCCCACAAGGCTCCTAGAAAAAGGCAGAAACAAAGAGTCGGCTTCCCCAAGCAGCTCTTCTTCATATTCATCCTAAATCGAGAAAACAGCGTGAGTAAAAATCCAACCAAGGGTTAAACAGAAGCCCCAGCTCCTTAGCAAGAGAGCAGTAAATCCACTAAATCCCAACCTAGCCGGGAGGACTGACCCAGTAGCTGCAGGTTCCTAAGTCCGAGCTCCTGAGACATGTTCTTCCAGAGCACACTAGACACTGTAACCCCAGTAGGAGGGGCATAGCGGAGTTTGTTGAGACAATTAAAACTAAAGTTACCCAACGCTTTTCATTTCGTTTGTCTTATACAAAATTTATCATGGATGAAATGTTTGTTTTATTTTCATTGTGTCCTGTGGGGTTGTCTCCTAACATCAGTTTCCCAAGCCCCCGGGGTATTTCGGTTGATTCCAGTGACACCTACTGGCAGAAGCAGAGATTCTCCCTAGCTGTCTCATGGCAAAAAACAATAACAACAAAAAACAAAAACAAAAACAAACAAAAAAACCCACACTACATAGGTTGCATTTGGACCTAAGGGGAAACCTCTATTTCATACCACACACATACCCTGATATAATGCATACTAGCACATTAGATGAGTCATACATGATTTCTTATAAATATCACAGAATTGGTTAATTTTGCACCATTTCTCTTGTCAGTATAATCTTTGCCACAAGAATGGCTATGTTCTGAGAAATGTTCTGTCCTCGGTGCAGTAGTCATTGTCATGTGAATGAGCTATCATTCAATCCTAAAGCCTAAGATGTTTTATTCTTACTTCTGCGACATTTGTATTTCAGGGACAAAGGGTAAGGCAAGAAAGGAAAATGATACAAATTCCATTCAGCCTTTATCATTGTAAATTCTCATTTTTGAGCTTCTTTCACACCTAGTACTAAAAAGTAGTTTTTCACATAGTGAAAAAAATAATAAGAAACTGAATGAAGAAAGGAAAGGAAATGGAAAAATAACGAGTTTATGAAACCAAACCTCTGCTGTGCCCTCTTTTAATGGCTTACCGTCACGTTTAACACAGGGTACATTGACACTGAAGACATCAGAGCAAGAAAGGGCCCCAGAGCCATTTCTGCCCACTGATCTACAACAGAAGTGATGCTTTGTTAAAGTTGAGCTGCGATGCAGGGCATGAGTAGTACACCACTGCAGAATGGATTACAGAGTATAACAAACCTTACATCCAACACAGGATGAGAGGATCCACACACTCAGTGTAACCATCTCTGACCTACACTTCTCAGAAGTCATTCAACATTCAAGGCAATATATTAAATGATTAAAATCTCAGATGTTCCACTACATTGTCTTTCTTCTCTTTTTTTTTTCCAAAGCATTTTCATAGTTCCAGTAAGTTGGGGGTTAGTATAGAAGCAAGTAGCAAAGCCTGAAACAGCATTTTATTTTTTTCTTTATAAAAGAAACTAAAACTTAAAATATTTTGTATATGTGGCACAATTCTGAGCTAATTTAAATGTATAGGTATTTTTAATAAAACTCTATATTTTCAATATAAGTTCCTAGATGTTTTATTTCTTAAAATTTGTTCCCATATACTTACATGACTGAAGTGTAGCTAATGTTCAGGACATATAGTGTCTCTGAAGCATTCTAACACTTTCAAATAGAAACATATCTCACAGGTTATGTAGGAGAAAGCAATTGTTATTAAAATATAAAATCTAAACATAGGGCTGATACTTTAGGAAAATAGATAGCCTGCAATGTTAGAAATATGTTATTATAGAATTGATCTGAAGAAAAGAAATTGACACAAAGGCATTAAGTATTGATCAATCCTTGACCTTCAGTTTTACTATTTATCCTAAAAGAGAAATATTTAAGAATTAAAAATTCTCTTTCACAACATTTCTAAAAAATGGAAACCTCAAACACATACATATGAGTAACAGATGAAAATTTTCCATCCTACTGTATATTTATCAGAAAAAAAGCCTATTATTATATAATGTATTAGGAGACTCATTATTCTCAACCCCTGGAGAAAATGACAAACAGAATATTTTAAGACTGAAGATATTTCTGTACCTGAAAGTTCTCTGCTCATTTCTTTCAAAGTTGTAAAGCTTTAATGTCAACAAATGATCACTGAGAGCAATATTCATAGGCCTGGAGTACTTTCATTGATCAAATGAAGAACATTGCTTAATTTTAAAATCCAATGTTGTAAAAATTGCATCCTTTTTTCTATACATTACACAATGTCTGTCGTCCACCTCCTTTTCTTGGGGGATGTGTGCAGATGTGTAAGTGTGTGTGTGTGTGTGTGTGTGTGTGTGTGTGTGTGTGTGTGCTTTCTTTATGTCAGAAAAGAATGCTTTCAGTCTCAGAAAAATACTACACAAGTAGATAGAGGTGCAGTTAGATTCAGCCATTTAAAGATACCAATATGCTTTAAAGTTTCACTGCAATCCCCTAAGAATTAATTTTGATTTTGCAAAATTAAAAAACAAATATCCATCCAGTTACATATTTGTTTACTTACTTAAGTAATTGACTTTACAAAAATGCAAACAGAACTGGGACAATGTACATATAGTCCAATTTAGGTATGGTGCTTCTTAATACAATTTAGTTTAAGAAAAAGGAAGATCTGTCTCATTTATGCACTAATACTCAAACCAAAACTTTAAACTAAACTGACACAAGACTTAGAATTCTGTACCCATGCTTTGCAAGTGTTTGCTCAGCATTTTGGCCATACAGCATTTTCAGCCTTGTCTATTATGAATACATTATAGATCAGCAGTGGATCCCCAGAAAATATTCTGGTATCTATTTGGCTCATCACTCAAGACAAAATGCTTAACTAGCCAATGGAAAGAGGATGAATGCACTGCTCCAGTTTGCAGAAGCAGTGCTGCTGCCCCCTCCCATTTGCAATAGTTTCTCAGGTAACTCTCCATCAGCAAGGATAAAGGAGCATCACATGTAGGAATGAGCAAGATCAGCATCCAAATTCCCCCATCCATCCTAAGACAGGCAGAGCATCCACTGAGAAAGGGAAAGCCTTCTGGTATGCACACAACAAACATGTGGCTTGTATTAAGATTTCTCTGACTCAAATGGACAAAACAAACAAAAAAAGTGAATGAATTTCATCAAAGAACAGTCTGAAATCAGTGTCTGACTTTGTCACTAATAAAATTTTTATCTCTTAAGCAAAGAATTAATCTCCCTAAGATAGCTAATGAAGACAAACATCACATATAATTGTCACAAAGCCACTGGATTTCTCAATAAGCAGAAAGTATTTGGGTGCATATATTGCATTTTATCAGCTAAAAGTAATACAGTGGGAATGTATACTCTATATTTTAGCATTATATTTAAAATATAATGATAATTATATTTTATTTTCACTATTATTTACTTACTAGAAGATACTAACATATAGCAAATAAATGGTAAAAAGTAATATCTGGACAGAAAAATGTAGAACACAACATTAAAGTCAATAGGGGAATTAAATTTTTTAAATTAAGGGAAGCTGAGAAATAAATCAGAACTGTGAAAAAAATATATATCCATAGGATTCAGTTCAACAAGACTGTAGAACAAAAGAAACAAAGAAAGCAACATACATTTTAAGAAGAGAAATAAAAAAATCAAGTAAGAAAAGACCCCACTGAAGAAACACATCAACTGAGAAGCAAATATTTAAGAACAAAAGAGACAGCAGGCATATTGAGCAGACTGCTGGGGTGGAGAGAGAAGGAAGAACACAGAGTGCCATGCGCCTGGGGGATGTTCAGAGAAAAAAAGGATCAAGAAAGTTTAAAACAAGGAAGGAAGGAAGGAAGGAAGGAAGGAAGGAAGGGAGGGAGGGAGGGAGGGAGGGAGGGAGGGAGGGAGGGAGGGAGGGAGGGAGGGAGGAGGAGGGAGGAGGAGGGGGAGGGAGGGAGGAGGAGGGGGGAGGGAGGGAGAGAGGGAGGGAGGGAGGGAGGAGGGAGGGAGGGGGGAGGGAGGAGGGAGGAAAACCTGTGGAACTGTGGTGAGAGACACAAAGACACAGGAGGAACAGGACACAGGAGGATGGTTAAGAACAAATGAGAAGTAGAAACAAAGAAGTTGAGTAAAAAAAGTTAAAAAACCACAAACTTTATTTAGTCATTACAGAAAAGGACTCATCTGTATGTGTGTGGCCTTTGTGCTATAGTAGCAATTGCTCTGGTTTCTGTAAAGCTATTTAGAAATATGCTCTGAGTTGATATGTGGAAATATTAAAAATATGAGCCATCTAAGGATTGACTACATCAACTTTATGTCTTTCATTTTAATGGGTGTTTTTATGGAAATAGCAGGTTTTGTAAAGGTGTTTGAAACGGCAAGATTAAGTTGAATAATTTTGTGAACACTATACAGAGTTAAATGTAGGTGCTATTGTTTATTGATTTTGTGGCTTCTCTTGATTCCATTGTTGGCAAGGAATGGGTTGATCTCAAATGCTAAAATAACACCAGACACTATAAATTTTAAGGAAATATCAACAAGTAAATAATCCTATATTGACATTTTAGCTTTGACAATTTTCTCCATATAATTGATTAAGAATATTTTGTGAATAATTTGCCATGTATTTTAAATAGAGATTTTCTTGGTATGTACTGATTAAATATATAATATGCCTACATATGTGCATATGCATGTATGTAAAATACAGATTGCTTAGACACAAATCATTACATTTTGGATAATGTGTGTTATATTTTATTTGTGTCATCCTTCACATGTACATTTTTATGATGGAAACTAGTCTTTCATTTTTCAAAATATCTTTAATTATCCAGCCAAAACAGTCATAATTATACAGTCCTATTACATATTTGTAAAAAGAAAGGATATTGCCAGAGTAATAGTAATTGGATGGATGTTCAGTTGTATCAAAGGGAGACTTGATCACTCATAGATATAAGTAGTATTTTTGTCCAGTAGAAAGGTATTGCAGGGGAGTAGATAAATGGAATATTCTGATCATGCCTTCATCATCTGTCATGGAATTGTTTACTATAGCTTTTCAAATAGTTTCTTATTTATTGTCTTCTTTTCTGACTTCATTCAGTATATTCAGCTACATAAACCAGTCTAAATGCTGGAATCCAAAGCGAGTTTCACAGGAACTTGACCATGACTTCATTATCTTACAACTTCTATCTTTAAAGGATTGTCTAGACTGCATTTGACATAGTAAGCATTCAATTCATGTAGTTAATTAAAAATGAACTATAATAGAAAGCATGTAAAGCATTCTTTCTTTCAGTAATTGTACAAGTGAAATATGAGAAAGAACCATCTTAAAGTCTATCTTGGGCACAAAATTCAAAATGGGTCAGCAGAGTAGTTTAAATTTTCTTTTAAAAAAATGCTTCCCCTCCAAAGAGACACACCCAGACACCTAGTGACCAGAATAGATATGCGACCACCTGAGTTTTCTGAGCACAAATCAGAGACAGTTTTCAGTATGTGACATACTCAAATTTCTGTCTGACACATGTGAGCTGTGTCTGGTAAAGAAATGTTTTACAGATTTTTGAGGAAACTTCCCAGGACTTCAGGAAGTTTAGTCTGAAGAGGGGCTCTTATAAACATCAATAATTTATAGATAGATTACGGAATACATTTTTTTCTCTGTCTGACATTGTGGAGCTGAGCTAAATAACAAAAAGCCGAGTATCTGCTGTAGTCAAGCCCTGCCAAGCAAATTAAAGAGAAAAGCATAGCACTCCTTCAATACATGCCTGAAATTGTCACCTACTTGGTATCATTTAATCTTTAAACTGCCCTGAAAACAAATTGGAATCATCTTCTGGGGAAAATAAGGTTTGATGAGAGTATCTTAAAAAGAAGTATTTATTGGGTGATGTTATCTGCCATCAGGAATTTTGAATTGAAAGGAGTGGAGTATCTGGTATGAGAAAATGAACGGTCGCTTGGCAAAAACAGAAAGAAAACACAGGTATTTTTTCATAAGATTACCTAACATGCACAGGACAGTCACCACAGATGTCCCTTTCATTTATTTCTAGAAATATAAACTTTAAGGGTACACAAAAATTAATAAAATTGAAATCTAACATACTAATTCCTAAAAAGTTGAATACAAGACCCCAACACACACACACACACACACACACACACACACACACACACACACACTGGAAAGAGGTAAAATATATATAAATTCTGCAAGCTGGCCTCATACTTTACTGTTGTAAAGACTTACAATAGTTCTCACACATTTGATGTACTTAATATATTTGTTAAATTAATATTTTTAAAATATATGATACTCTTTAAAATGATGATAATATAAAGAGCATAAGCTTGTAGAAAATTTAAAAATATCATGCAAGGTCACAAAATTCTTCAGGTATTTGATAATTTCACTTAAAATCATATTTATTGAATATGGTACATGGTAAAACACGAGCAATAAACAGTTTCAAGTTGTGTGAGTATGTGCATGTGTAAGTGTGTGCATGTGTGAGTGTGTGTGTTTGCAACTGGCTATAGGGGTCTGTATCAGGAACTAAGCTGCCAAAATAGCACAATGATATTGCATGGGCAAGAATCTTTACATAACACATTCATAAAGACATTGTAGGAGAAAACTGGATGTTAACTTTCAGAAAGCTTGTGTGAATTCAGCTATTTAATCTTTAGTCAACCAGGTGTAGCAGAAATAGATTTTCTAATTCTTGGTTGTTTTCAAAACAGAAAACAAGAAGGACAAACAGCAGTGTGAATGTTCAAGATTTAAAGGGTTATAAATATTCTATATGACATTTCCATACCACAAAACATGAGGAAACATTAAAGTGTGTATATATATATATATACACACACACACATACAATGCTACTACTTATAAATTACTGCATTTCCAACTAATAAATAATATTCCAAAGAATCAAGAACGTAAGACTAATTATTTTAGTTATCAAGGCATAACTTCTTAATATATAAGAATGAGTATAAACACATTTCATAAACACACTTGCAAGTCATTAGAAATCAGAGTTTGCATAGAGTCCCTAAGCTGTATTGTGCAGGAAGGGAATTTCTAACAGAGTGTCAAATGAAGATATTCAAATAGAAGTTCCATGAGCATCTAGCAAAGAAAGTCATTCATGAGCAGGCATCAGCTTCTGACTGTTTTGTTTCCTGTAGAAACCTATTTTTTTTTTCTGTCTCTTTTTTTTTTTCCCAGAACAAGGAATAGAAATTAGTAATAGAAAGTGTTCAGACACACAAAGGTGACTATTACTGATATATGGATGCAGCATGATGTGTATAAGCAAAGGAAAATGTTCTCTAAGGATAACATAATTTTAGGTTTGGTGAACTAAGTAGATTTGCCACAATTTGAATTGCAGCTTGGGTAGTTTCTCCTGTCACACTAGCAGAATCAGAACATGCTTAAGCATCACTGAGTTATTACAAATGAATGGACATGGTCCACAGCAGAAGGCAATATTGGAGCACTGTAATTATGCAGTGAAGAGATTTTATTTCTGAAACTATAGTCACTGTCTATTCAAACATTCACTAAACTTAGTCTTAAACACTATTAAGAAAAGTCTTGAAGAGAAAAACATGAAACTTTAGTTTCCATGCTTAACATCATTTTGTCAAAGCTACTACTATCGGCAGCAAGGAGAAAATTTAAAAATGGATTCTTGTAATTTCCAATGATGTTGGAAATAACAAGAATCTCCTGGGGTGGGGGGAAGAAAATTAACTTCATGTGAAATCATTTTGCCCTGAAATCTGTAACCGGTAACAGACCTGAAATTTTTCAAAGTAAGTGAAAGGAATTCAAAATGGCACCTCAAAGATAAGTATTCAAAGCTCATATATTCTCTAAAATAGTTAACCCTCCAGGCTGTATCTGTATTACATTAAAATGTAATAAGCCTTTGCTTTTCATATTTCTTTGTTTGACTCAAAATATTTTATTAAAAGTAGACAGAATAGGTGGAAGTGAGCCCTTTTGTCTATTTACTAGTCAGGAACACTTTCTGAAATATCTTAATGAATTATCTGTCTACTCAAACACAAGCCGTATGCTATGAGAGAAAGCCAGTGGAATACAAGAACCCCTAAGACGTTCAGATGCTCGTGAAAGATTGAATTATAGGGCTCTGTTCTAAACACTCTGAAAAGTGGAGCTCTGTGTGAGTAAATGGAAAATGAGATATCATTCCTGAGACTAATTGTGCAATCTCTCTCTCCAGTACATCTTTTTCCTGCTTTGTGACAAGTCAACTCACAGTGTAACACTGCCCTCTACCAAACTGGAACCAAACTTTCTCCCTTGTTCTTCATTGTAATTCTCAGTCCCATAGACAGTAGCATCGAGTTCACATGAGATTCATTAGAAATCTTCTTCTTTATTAAAAAAAAATTAAAACAAACAAATACAGACTCAAACTGGAAACTTTTCCTTACTCTTTTGCTTCCAGAGAAACAAAGCAGGCTAGAATATTAGACTGAATGACACAATGGAACTTAAGAGCAGAAAGCATTTTTCACCTGGAATTCTCTTTAGCTAGCTTAACTATATAAGAGAAAGAACAGAGGATATTTTATATTTTAGTGACTGTCACTGTTACATTCCTCAATTTGATGTGTAGCTATTATTTTTCTTCAAAGCCTAATAAATTTTCTAAGAATAATACATTTTTTAACCAACAGTTCTGGGCAGATACAGGTAAAGCTCCCTCTGTTTTTATGACTGAAACATTAGATATAGCAGAGTCCAATGAGAATTAAATTGACCCATCTCTGCTGTGACCAATTTAAAATTAGATAATAACAAATTTACAATGTCTCATTAAACACAACTAGCTCTAGTTTCAATCACTAACTGTCCCTAGCTCAATCTTCTATTCAAATCAAATACAAATTATCATAACTGATAATCTTTTATGAAGAAATTGATTCAAATATTTCTAATCGTCAAAAAATATATTTATTATTTACATTAATACATGCATTGTGAAGAGGCGAAGCCGAGATAAATAGCATATATTACCTCCTCAAATTACCATTTTTCTTTGTCATAAAAGCACTTAGAAAACCTGACAGCAACTTCAAAAACACAGTACATTGCTATCATCTCTAATTGCCATGTTACAGAGCAGATTTTCAGATCATGTTTTCCTAATTGTATCTTGTATCCTCTTTTCAATATCTCCCTCTAACTATCCTATCCCATAGTAACCACTATTCTATTCATTCCATTTGTGACTATAATCTATATATGGGACCATGAAGAGTTTGTCTTTATATGTCTAGTTAATTTAATTTAATTAATATTTATTACAAAATTTAATGATTTAATTTGACATGATATTCTTCATGAGGATTCATGTTTCTGGAAGTGACAGCATTTTCTTATTTTTAGGGTTGGAGATATCCTGTCATGCATATATGCCATGTTTTCTTTATCATGTTCTTCTCCTTGTCTTGATTCTACATCTTGGTTATTGAGAATAGTCCTATAGCAAATGTGCAGATGCAAACATTTATCCTTTCATGATTCTACTTTCATTTCCTTTAGATATATATGCTATCATGGGATTGCTGAATCAAGTCATAGTTTAATATTTAATTTGTTGAGGAACTGCTGTACTCTCACATAATAGTCCCACATTCCTTTCCCAAGCATTCCCTTTTCCCAGATACTTACAGGAACTTACTGATAGTCATCCAATAGTCAAATTTTATGCAATCACAGAATCTGCTTCTCTACATATTGCTTTTATCCATTCATTTAACATGCTTGTTTTCTGCTATGCAAAGAACATGCACAGAAAATGATTCAAAACAAAGCAGTTTTAATGTCTAGAATTATGTAACAGTAGTTACTACCGCTTGTAAGGTTTGAATTTTAATTACTTAAAGTTAAGTAACATTAAATCCAGTTTCTCCGCTGCACCTGAGTGATCTGTGGCTAGTGCAGATTAGAGAATACTTTTATTATGACAGAGTTTCATTGGGAACCCCTGGTCTAAAGGGAGAAACAATCATGCTAAAAAAAATAAATACCCCTTTTAAATAAATCCCAAGGTCATGTTCCAAATATTAGGGTAGATAGAGTACATACTAAATGTCTATGGCCTCTGGATAAATACAGTTCTGACAGTATTTAACATGGACTCCTTATATCCTTATGTAGCATAAGGTCCTATCATTTTAAGCTAATATCAGCATTTGATGGATGATAACCTAATATTCTAAGGAGCTTTAGAGTAAACCTATAAATAAAAAGAGGTTTTGGCTTGAACTGTTTGGTATGCATCCAAGCAGTGGGACCGGGACCTGTCCTTAGTGCATGAGATGGCTGTTTGGAACCTGGGGCCTATGCAGGGACACTTTGCTCAGCCTTGGTGAAAGTCCCCTAGGAGGGGACTGAACCTGCCTCCACTGAATCTACCAGGTTGAGCTGAATCCCCAGGGGAGTCCTTGCCCTGGAGGAGATGGGAATGGGGGGTGGGCTGGGGAGGAGGTAGGACAGGGGAATCCGTGGCTGATATGTAAAATTAAATTAAATTATAAAATTTTTAAAAATACAATAAAAAAGAGGTTTTGGATTTCTGTATAATGTTCAGCCATTTCATGAAGGTATGTATGCAATACATAGAAATAAGATCTTGGGAACATACTTTAAATATAATTACTCTCTTCCCATTGGATGGGTGAATATGTTGAGTACACAAGTGTGACTAGATGGGTGGCGGGTGTTGTGAGCTTGGGCCTTGGATTTAGTCAGATCTATGTAAGGTATAAAATTAAAAATGCATAGAGGGCTACTAAGATGGGTCAGTGGGTAATAATTCTCAGTGCCAAGCTTGGCATACCCAATTCACCTCCAGGACCCATGTGGTAGAAGAATGGAACAAGGTAAGCCTGAGCAAGAATCTGAAGAGGTTTATGCAACATATCCTCCATCTCTCTCTGTGCAGAGCCTAGATGGTTACCTTTTAACTTTTGAATCAATCACACCAGTTCTGGGTTGGCTGTTGTAAACATCAGTACAATCTAAGCAGATAGCAATGGATGAAATGGCGCTCACCTAAGACAAGCAGGGTGTAGCTGGGATCTTGGTAAGCAGCATCTGGCACTGGAGTGCCATGCTGAGGGCATAGGCCTGAGTTCTGTGGCCTCTTGGAAAGAACATAGATGGTCACCTACTGGAAACAGGTCTTGTGTTAGAGCTTCTGAGTATTTAAAAAGAACCTGAAAATCTCTGTGAATATCACTTTTTTGTTTTTGTTTTTGTTTTTTTGAGACAGGGTTTCTCTGTATAGTTTTGGTGCCTGTCCTGGATCTCACTCTGTAGACCAGGTTGGCTTTGAACTCACAGAGATCTGCCTGTCTCTGCCTCCCGAGTGCTGGGATTAAAGGCATGCACTACCACCCAGCTATGAATATCATTTTCCCTCTATTTAGTGTATGTACACAAGTGCATGTCATAGCATGTGTATAGAGGTAAGGAATCTGTAGGAACTTGTTTTCTCCTTGTATCATGAGGCTCTTGGGGGTGGGTGGGCAGGATGAACTTGGATTGTCAGTTTTGGTAGCAAGCACTTTCATCCACTGAACCATTTCACATGTCCTCCATGTATGTCCTCTAATATTATATGTGTGCAACTACTTCAGTGTTTGAAGTTACCTTGCATACCTGCCTACCATTCTCCCTGTGAGTGATGTCTCTACCTTTCAATATGCACAGTAGTGTTAAGAATTTCAGACTCTTCTTAACCATTATAGCCTTAACAGCAATAGAGCTAATTCAAAAAAAAAAAAATTAAGAAGGCTTATAAACCCTGCCAAGTTTCCAATCTACGTCACTTTAAGTAAGCCTACTGATATGCAAAAATGGTGGGGCTTTCTCTGGAAACCAAGGGGACATGGAAACACTCATTGAGGGATGCTCTTTTAAGAAGTGTCTAACATGGCAGTACTGTCTTGTGCAGCATACAGCACACTGCCAAGGTCAAGTCCATGGCCAGTTTGTTATCAAAGACATATAATAACATAAGCAATGTTTCCCACAGTATAAAACAGTATCTGTGTGCAAATACGTCTCTTACCTAGACGGATCGGATTGTTCTTTCATTGTTTAGATTTACTTTTTATTATTTCTAAATTATGCATTTATGTGTATATTTGTGTGTGCATATACATCTATGAGTGTAGGTTTCCATGGACTCCAGAGAAGAGTGTCAAATACTCTGGAGCTAGAATTACACCTGATGTGGGCAGTGTGAACTTAACTTGGGTCCTCCGCAAAAACATGTACTCTAAACCACTGAGCCATTACTCCAGTCCCTTTTTTCTCTTTTAAGGAAGTTTAATGTTTCCATTTAATAAGTATATAAATTATGTCAACCTAATTTTTAATAAATATGTCTATCCTCTGAGAAATATAGAAGAGTCCAGTTAAACAATTTTATTACAAATGTGAATCCAAATGATCTTTTAAATTTTAAAATCTTACAAGGAAAAATCATGGTATCCCTCCAGTTGCTTATCAACATGGAAGACTTTAGTGTCTGAAATTATAAACAAAGGGCATTATATACTTAATGTTTCAGCTACATTTATTTCCCTATGGTCTGAGTGTATGACCAATACAGTATTTCAAGATAAAAAGATTCTATTTCTATTTTCTGTCGCCATTACTTGTCTCCTGTTGTGAATGTTTATCATTTTTATAGTTGCGAATGCATTAATAAAAAAGACCATATTTTGTTGATGCCACAGCTATTTCCCCCTCCAGGAAACACAAAAAGGAAGAGGTTAAAATGATTTAATTTTCTCAGAATCCCCGGAATGATAACTTTATATGTTTTTATGTTTCTAGCAGGGAGATGTTATGGAGAAGATATAAGTGGAATATTGTGACTAGTAACTTCCTATGCATAATGAGCACAGGACTCTATACACAGACTCTTACCCACTGAATTCTAATGAGAAACTTCGATCATATCCTACAGACATGATCGGACAGAAATGGGTCAGATATGTGCTGCTCTGATGATGAGCATGTGGGCACAACTTATATATGTTCTCTGGTTTTACAAGGAAATGAGGAAGAGGTTTGAAAAGAAAGAACAATGAAGAGAGATTTTCCACAGCTAATTTTCGAGCCATCAGTCACCTTATCATTCCTTATAAAAGCTGCTGAGAAAGACAATTGGGCAGTTTCTATAATAAATATAGAGTATTTTTAGATGGAAGAAATTGTATATGAGGTTCACGGAGAAGATCACAGAGAAGGATGATGATCAGAGTTGAAAGGTGAGCAGAAATCACAGGGTCAGAGTTTTGAAGGGAGCGTGAATGTCATTGTGCCCAGAACTGAAATAAATATGTTGTGCCGTATATTAAAATATGCAGGCTTTTTAAAACTATGTTTTACATTATATTTTAATTCCATAATTTTAATAATCATGACTATGTTTTAAAGCACACATGTGTGGGTGCATAAATCATAAGAGGGAAATCAGATTTAGAATTTAGGGTAAGTACAATAAACAGCTAGCTGCTTTAAAAGGATAATTTTCCCTTCTTTGTGTATTTTATTCAGATATGAGCTAAGCTGACATAAAGAAGCACAGAGTCCTGGTCATGGTCACTGGTGTCTTTCTTGTGTATTTTCTCCACCCATCATTCCAGAATATGACCATAAAGATACCATAGGACTGGACTGTGCTTGTCAAAGTCATTGGTTTTGCTTCCTGAATCGATTGCCAACAGCTGCAGAATAGGTAACGTGGGAACAGAAACAGAAAGACTCTTCTAGCAGACCACATCTCCTGCCCATCAAGTGTTTAAAGGACAGGTTTTGTATCAGCAATTATACCATGGCAGAGTCCTCCACTAAATTAAAAATTAAAAATCAAGTAAAGTGTTCCCTGAATAGGTGAGGCCTTTATGAGGTTTAATGGAAAATAAAGAATGTGTAAATTTTTATACAGAATAATTATTTCTAAACAAAGATAAAATAGGGAAAAGGTTGAAACATTAAAAAAAAAACTTTAAAATTTTATGGCTACTGAAAACACACATACAAGTATTATCGCTTATATTTACTGAATGAGTTACATTTCCATTATATATGCATATATGTATAAAATAACAATTAGTGAAAAAGAGGCTATAACTTTGAAGGAAAGGGAAGAGTATATATTTGAGGGTGGGCAGGGAGGAATTATATTATAATCTCAAAAATAAAATTAAAATGTAAAATATTAAAAAGTCTCTTTAAAACATTACATTTCTCATTTTCAACTATTTTGTTCTTTTTATTTTTATTTCATTATTTTTTTCATACAATATATTCTGATGATGGTGTCTCCTCCAGGTTTTTCCCTACCTACCCTCCCATCTGTATGCACACACTCTTTGTTTCTTATTATAGAATAAAGAGGCATCTAAGGAATAATATAACATAAATAAAGAACAAACACATTGGAATTGGACTGACAACACCAAAACAGCAGAGTAAGCCAAAGAAAAATATAAATGCAGAGACAAACACATTTAACACTCATGAATCCCATAAAACCCCAAACCAGAAGCCATGATATGGACACAAAGAAAACAAACAAAGCACCCTGACTTAACATTATAAGACAAAAACCTCCAAAGATGGCATTGAATTTATTTGGGCTTATTCCTACATACCTGTAAACATCACAGCTTGGGAAGCATCAGAGAGTTAGCCACACTTCAAAACTTATTAAAACATATCTAATGTGAATTTTAAACAGTGCAGTTGAAAAATCAAAGTCAATAACAGTTATTCAATCCATCTGGTATAATAAAGGAAATTTAAATGGAGGAGAAAATGGTGGGAACTGTACATTTCTCTACACTTCATTTCTTAGATGTGTGTGCCAATTCTGCTTTTTGACTGACTGGATTAGCAGTTTCTCTCTTCCAAAGGATAGAGCAGGAACGTTTCTATTTGCATTCTTTAACCATGGAGAAAATAGATTTGATTTCAAGACTATACCTAAGCATAAAGGAATTTTTAAAAATTTCAAGGACCTTAACAGATTTATGTTTTATGTTTATTAAATACCTACACCCCTATTTCAACCATGATTGGTATTCCTGTCATGTACTTTCTTATGAGATTGAGGTAGAATTTATACTCAAAATCTTAATTGTTATCTCTTTGTGCTCAAATGCTCAAATCCAATATCTGCACCATCTTTGATAAAACTTATATTGTGTCCACTGGGAATTTATAAAATGTTCAAATTAAATCAGTTTCAGATTTTAGACAAAAAAAATCAGTCCTTCTATTTTAAAAGAGAATGAAATTCATAGGCACAAATGTCAGATCTGGATATCATTCATATATTTCTCTAAATATACACTTCAATAAAGATTGTATTCAGCTGAGATACCATGGATCAAGTTAGAAATACAGCAGAATCAATACTTGGGATAGAGAGGAAAATATGTAATAGCCAGGAAACATATTTAATATTGATATATTTGGACTCACTTGAGAATTCTAAAGTATTGCTCAGTCCATAAGAAATCTAAATTAATTTCAACCACGTGCATGCTTATGTAGCATGAATTATGGTATAGACACTGTAAGAAGGTCTTCTAACCTAATAGTGACACAGCAGTCTGTTTAGGATAGCCTTGTGGAATAACACTAAAGTATATGAGAAAGAACTGATAAGACCTAAGAAACATCCTGCCCAAAAAACCTAGGAGAGCAGTTGATGCATTTGGCACACTCAACTTCAGGGAAAAGATCTCATAGAGATTGTCTATACATAGGGGAAATACATATATATTTTCTCAACATGCACTCAAATTTTCCTGCCTCAGTAGGTCTAATTGCTTGTGGGATAAATTTTGTCTTATGCTAGCCTTCCATCAAAACCTTCAGAGGTAAGTGCTATTTTTTCATGTTAAGGGCAAAGTCACCACTTCCTTGGGAGGTGTGCTTCTCCCAAGTGTTTCCTGTCTTTATTCTCCTCGACTTCTTTATAGAATTCTGTATGTCCATAAGTTTTGAATGCCTGGTGTCTGAATTTGATACCTTGATGTTAATGTTTTCCAGTGCTTGTCAGGTGGACCTTATATATCTTTTGAGTTATTGGCTTAATTAGTGGCTTGTATTTGAATTTGTCATTAATCAATTTTGTCCAACAAAGACAATCTCTCTTAGAATGTATAGAGAGCTTTGAAAGTATGGTATGACATTGGCCTGATTTCTTTTCCTTCACATGGTTTCTGAATGTTGCTTTTCTCCGTCATTCTGTCACATGTTTCTCAAGGGCAGTTAATCTGCATGTTAGTTTGTATAATTTTGCTAGACTTGAGCATATATATATATATATATATATATATATATATATATACATAAAGTGCTCAATCAACATTTGTCCATTGGTTGATCTGGGCAACTGAAGAAGGTTTAAATGAAAATAAATATTTCTGTGACAGAATGATAATAGCAGAAATAATAGACTTTAACTGAAATTCTGAAACTATTGTTCACTAAATTGGAAATATCTTAACCTCATTAAGATTCTTCTTCTTTTTATAAATAAGTAACTCCCAGGATAATGCTGGCTCCATTCCACTGGCAGGATGATTCATAAATGATCACTAAGACAAGGGACATTTTACACAAAGTCACACATATTTTAGGTGCTTTTCTGCTCATATTAAGCATTGGGCAATACACAAAGAGAATCTGAAACATTTTGAAGAGAAAATAACAACAAAAGTAATATAAGGAACATTTAAGTAGACAGAGGATATTAATTTCCATGTCTTTCTGTCACAGTCAAAGGACCAGATCAGCAACAGCCTGTAGACCATGGTGTGATATCAAAGAGAAATGTGTATAAAGCCTCTTGAGGAGGAATGAGTGGGGAAAGCCACCTCTTGGAGGGAAGATTGAGCACACAAACCCTTTATTGTAACAAATGAGACAAGATTTTTCATATGCACTATTTAATCTCTAAATTTTGTGCATATATATAATATGCATATATTTGCATTAAATATATTTCTAAGCCCTTTGATTTATTTTTTCTTACTGCCCTTTGGACCAAAAGTGCAAGAACTTTTCATAGTCACATCTACTACACAATCAGATATTAATCAGGTAGCTGAAAGTTATTAGTAAAATATCCAAAACCTTGAAGTTGATCAATTACCAAATGTGAGAGTTATATGAAGCCAACTGCAATAACCAGTTCCAGACATGAGGCTTTTTGATGACCTACTTGCCCTGGAAGTTTTGTGATGGTGGTAGCTAATAGCTCTGGTCTTCATTATGGTTGTCTCAGCTTACTGCCCTGAAGAGATGAAGGATACAAGAGGTGCTAATCCATGAAGTGAAAATTCCTGATGATTTACACCAGAACTGAAAGAGTAGCTTTTCCCTCTCCTACTAGTTTCTCTGTTAGTAATTTCCTTGATAAAGTACAGCCCATATGGAGACAGAAACATTGCAGCAGATCAAGGCAATGCCATAGTCCCTTCTTAAGTTTTGATAGGAGCTAAGGTAGAATTCTGCCTTTGTTCATTCATTCATTCATTCATTCATTCATTCATTCATTTACACATCGATATTGAGGTCAGTGTTTCAGAAAGCTCCAAAGAAGGACGAATAAATGATATTACCACAATTTTTTTAGTCAAACATAATCATAAGCCATTTCAATGTGATACCAATCGGAAAATCTATACTTGGCCTTGACGGAATTTTATATTTAAACAATGCCAGGTTTCAGAGGAAAAGCCATGAGAAATTTATTTCTGTGACTTCTCAGGAAGGTAAACATAACTAGAAACACTTATGGATGTCTGACTTTATATGCTAATGTGGAGAGTGCTGACCAAATCAGTCTTCCTTCGTCATGAACCCAGGACAGTGCTTCTGACTTGGACGAGGAAGAAAATGTGTTCAGATGTCATTTTTTCTATCGTGGTCTTTTTTCCTTCTCTTCTTAGTGAAAAGAGAGTATCAGCATTCACAAGGCTCCTCAATCCACACTGTTCTTATGCAGCTGAGCACAAATCAGGTTTCTTTGTTCCCTGGACAACAGCACAACCTAGCGGAAGAAAGAGCCCTGCCCTTCAGGGCCAAGTGAAGCCAGTCATGAGAATTCTTTGGTAAATTTTATCAGTTGAAAGTCAGCTCATACTTGATCGGTGCATCTCATCTTATATAGCAGCAAAAGGTGAAGGAGACTTGTCCCATGACTTTCGAACAGTTGTTATACAAAGGGTCCATAATTTATTTTGAAAATAATAGATTTCAAAAAGCTAGTAGGGCTGGAGAGATGGCTCAGCCGTTAAAGGCTAGGCTCACAACCAAAAATAAAAAGCTAGTAACTGAATACTCCAATGAATGTTTCTGAAGTATATTTTTCTGTGACCTTAATTTAAAAATGATGAGTAAATAACATGAAGGAAAGCACAATTCACATATAATCTACTCAGGGTAGCTTTATGTTGAACATCACCTCTTATAATTTTGTCAAAATTGGATGCCTATGGAAGTCATTTCAGATCCCCAAAACATCCTGTTTGACTGAATTTCACTCTCTCTCTCTCTCTCTCTCTCTCTCTCTCTCTCTCTCTCTCTGTCTGTGTGTGTGTGTGTGTGTGTGTGTGTAGAGAAAGAGAGTGATGGGTGTGTAGAGATGAAAGAAAAACATAAACAGAAAACAGTGAAAAGAAATGCATCTAGAAACCTAAAAAGAGAAACTACACACATATACATGTATATATGTATGTATAACACAAACATGTAATATAGTGTGCACATTAAGTGAAAATTTGGAACTGAAAGGCTATTTTAGTGCCTACATATGTTAAAATCAATGCTCCTGAATAATAAGTCCAGATCTTCCCAAAGCGCCACCTAAGTTCTTCCTCAAAGACTCAATTTCAGGATAATTCTCACAAGCTAAAGACTTAATAGTTGTAACAGTTGTTCTTTCTGTTAATTGGACTGCTTTTACAGCTTGTTAGTACACTAAACAAGATCATTACACCAGTGAACTCCTCATGTCTGCAAAGTTTTAAAATACACATTTTAGATTAAAACATGTAAACATAGAAGTCTCAACTTTATAAAGCAAGGGAAAAAAATGAGCTCTTGAGAAGGCAGGCATAAAAATCTAATAGTTTTTCTTCCAAAGCAGAGGGTGGAGGGTACATGATTCACTCTTCTTCTTTATAGGATATGCTATGGTAAGAATTAAATGTAATTTAGTGAGACAATAATATCATCTCCACACTGTGCTGTTGTGTTCAGGATGGATTTGGGGTGATTAAATGTGTAAATCACACTGATCTAAAACATTTTTTTCTCTCCTTCTTTTTTAACACCTCTTTAGATGGCATCTTGATCGTGTGTGCCCTATGAACACAGAAGGACTATAGGTCAGCCCTGAAATTATAGCTAAACCTCAACTCCTGAGGTCCACAGGCTGTTTATATCGATGAGAATTTATGATGTCTACACCCCGAGTCCCTGGCCTCTCTTTTACATTGACTTCTTTACAATTTGCTGCTTTATTTTATGGTGGTCCCTTGCCCTCTATAAATATATCACAGTTACTTAACCCCAGATCCCACCTCCGACTCCAGGACTTCAGAAAGGATCTATTTGTTACTTATTCTGCTACTGGGTGTTTCATAATCCTCCACATTAGCAGCTATTATTTTATAGCAGTTTACATTTTCCAAATTCTCATCACCACCTGATGGCTGGTGCTCTAACTACTTAATAAGACTACTCTTAGAACTGTGGTTTAGAGATACACTGAAGTAGAATTTTCTCTTTAAACTCACACAAAGATTGAAGTATTATCTATTGAATATCTATTTGTTGAAAAATGAATACATTTAACTGCAAAAATTACATTCAGGCAAGCTTAATTGCCTTGTGCTACCTTAAATATAAAAACTTATAAAAACATGACCTAATCTTAACAACATGCCACTGAGTAATTAAAGTTTTCTGTGGGTTAGATTCCAATAATTATCTTGTTTTGACTGAAATCCTTATTCCAGTTCCTCAAAATAAAGCTGGAAAATAATAAGGGATTACAGTTTTGCAAAAGCTATTGTCTGATATTAAAATTGTTAAGAAAATATGAGTAGATATTATGCAAATTCTGACCTAATCCCAGCAGCATTCTGGTAGGTAATTGTGTTTTTTCTTTAAAGGAGGACAGACCTTACAATAATTATGCCTTGTTAGTGTCTGCCTTGCTACATTTTTGATTTATGTATTTTTCTGGGAGTTGACAGATAAGCAAGAAAAATTGACATATTATAAACTAATAAAAATAAATAATATCAGAATGTGCCTAGCAGCAGTCTGCATTGGGAGGTTAAATCAAGGCATTAATCACACAAATTTTTGAGCAAAATATATTTTGCACTAAAATTTTAAATGGCATATATCAAACACAGCTCAATATTTAAATTGCTATGCATGTTACAAAGACAGTGATTGCTAAGCTGCACTGCTATATCGAGTATAAAAAAGCCATTGTTTGTCTTTTATCCTCCTTTGATATTTTTAGGAAGTCATGTTCTTAGACTCTTCCCTACAGATGTAACATTTCTGTCAGATTTAGCATTCCAGTTTTTCTCCAAAGAATATTTCTTAATGGAAAACTTGGCTAGTGGACTCTTTCCAATGTTTTCATACAAACTCTCATTCCTTAAAACACTGCCACTTGAAAGCTTTCTGTTATTTTGTATTCAATATCAGGTAAAAATAAAAGTGTAAAGCTCATGCAGTCACTTGTACTAAAAAGATTCATGCCCCAATGCACCTCAGGCTGGACAGAGAGACAAAGGAAAGATGCATCTGTGAGCATAGCCTTTGGTCAAAGGTACTGTGTTAGTGCTGCAAAGCAAGAAAAAGCAAGCTGGACAGATGGTGCTGTCTGACTTCACACTGTATTATTTCCATTCGTTCCTTTAACTCTGACCCGAGTTTTGCAAGCAAATGCTTCACAAGTAATCAGTCCAATAATATGAGTGATGGATTAATGTTGTTTCTTTTCTGATTGAAACAAAATCAACATTTGGCTTTGTATTAAAATTCCAATTGTTATCAAGTGACCTGAGCTCCTGGGGACGCATGGTCTCTGAACCAACAACAGTTAAGGAGCCTTGATGGTACTAACCTAGGCCATTTGCATGTGTGTGACAGTTGTATAGCTTGGTCTCTTTGTAAGGCTCCTAGCAGTGAAATCAGGACCTGTCCCTGGCACTCAGCTGGCTTTTGGAAACCTGTTCCCCATGCTGTATTACCTTGCTCAGCCTTGAAGCAAGGGGAGGAGCTCAGTCCTGCCTCAACTTCTTGTGCCCTGCTTTGTTCAAGTCCTTGGGAGGCCAGTCCTTTCTGAACAGAGATGGAGGAGGAGTAGAATCAGAGGTGAATAGATGGGAAGCTGGGAGGAGGTGAGGGGGGAGACCCAGGAGGAGAGGAGGGAAAGCAAACTTCAGTCGGTATATAAAATAAATTTTTAAGAAGTTATTTAATGAGAGTTCTACCATGACAGTTAGGGGGGTTGGCCATCAGATCACCAGATGGAAGCAGATACAGAGATCCATGGCCAAGCCCCAGGTGGAACTCCTGGAGTCCAATCAGCAAGAAAGAGGAGGAATTGTATGAGCGAGAGATGGTGAGACCATGATTGGAAAAACCACAGGGACAAATAGCCAAACTAGTGGAAACACATGAACTATGAACTGAGGAGCTGAGGAGCCCCCAACTGGATCAGTCCCTCAGGATAAGTAAGACAGTTGATTAGCTTGAACTATTTGGGAAGCCCCCAGGCTGTGGACTGGGACCTGGCCTTAGTGCATGAGCGACTTTTTTTTTTTGCCTATGCTGTGACACTTTGCTCAGCCTGGTGAAGGGAGGAGGGGACTGGACCTGCCTCGATTGAACCTACCAGACTGAGCTAAATCCCCAAGGGAATCCTTGCCCTGGAGGACATGGAAATGGAGGGTGGACTGAGGGAATGGTAAGGGGACAAAGGAGCGGGAGGAGGGATTACAGGGGAATCCATGGCTGATATATAAAATTAAATTAAATTATAAAATAAAAAATAAATAAATATAAAAGTTATTTAAATAAAATAAAAATCTTTGATTTAAAAAGTTTTAATTGTTTCTACTCTTAAAGTAGATAGAATTTTAAAATCAAACTAAATAATCAAATTTTAGAAATAAAGGAGAGTTATTTTCAAAATGTATATGGATGTAATCAACAAAAGTATTTGTTCCACAAGAATGGAGAACGTAGGTATCAATATTTTATGATAATTTGGTCATCAACTTAAAAAACTGAATCTTTTCCAAAATGTACAAGTCATCAAATCCAGCCGAGCCGTCGTTCAATTAACAGGACTGATAAGCACATGAGTACAGCTGATTACAACATATGAACCCCTTTCATCAGAACAGACTATTTTACACTATAGATGTAACCGGCTTGTTAAATAAGAAACACAGAACCAATTGCAGAGTTAAAAACCACGAGGTCAGAGCCAGAGCAGAAAACCTTACCCTTCACTGCTTCTGCTGTTCTTCCTCTCCGCAAGAGAGCTACCTCTCTGTGTCCTATCTTTTTTATAGATTTTCTGTTCTGTTTTCTCATTGGTTGTAAACCCAGCCACATGACCTCCTCATCACTGCCTGTTTGTACAGACCTCCAGGTCTTCTATGGTTGCTATTGAGATTAAAGGTGTATGTCTACCATGTTGGCTGTGTCCTTGAACACACAGAGATCTACCTAGTTCTGCCTCCCAAGTGCTGGGATTAAAGGCGTGCACCACTACCGCCCAGTTTCTGCTCAGGCTTGCTCTGACCTCAAGGCAACTTTATTAACATATAAATAAAATCACATTTCAATACAAATAAAATATCACTATATTTCCCCTTTTCTATTTTAATAAAAAGAAAAAAAGGAAAAAGTTATAACTAATATAAGAAAAAACTATATACAAAAGTACAATAACTATATATACCATAATACAAACAAATACCTAAACAATGTCTAGTCCATTTGCATTTGACAAATTCAGAGAAAATAATTCCATTATCTATCCTATTTTGGTAACTCCAAAATGTACCTGATTCACTTTCTATCCTAACTTATATTGCTAACGGAACTGTCTTATAACATCTTTCACATTTATACACTTACAGCTCTTAGTGAGTTTTTCTGAAATCCTTAACAATGATAATTATAACTATAACTAACTGATCTTCAACTCCCTCAGAGACCCAAGAAGGAAATAATATTACCTAATAAAAAATAAAAACAGGAAGTGCATGCAAGCAGCTTCAAAAAAAAAAAAAAATGTGAGTTGACAGAAACAGCCAGGTGCCTGGAGAGTCACCTGAGGTTTCTCCACAGTGTTGGGGCATCATCTTCAGCCTATAGGCTTAGCATATCTGACAGACTCTTTTGTGAACTAGGATGTATACAAGGTCAACAGTTTGACCTCACATTTGGTGAGAGCAGTCCATGTACCAGAAACACCTGAATTCCATTAGTGTCATGCCATGATTCAGGATTTTAAATTCTGGAAATAACTGATGTTTCTTCAATTCAGCTGTCCATTTTTCTTGGCTGTGTATATGTGGCTTCATCTCAGCATCCTGTTCTTCTCCACATCCCTCTATTAAACGCCAGTCTACTATTGAGAGGGGTGAGCTTAGTTATTCTTCAAAAATAACTGTTTCATCTGCTGTTCCATTGCACATCAGAAGCCATTGGCCCACTCCCTGTTCAGCTGCCTTGGAAGAAAAGGGCACAGTACCTTTTACAGATTGCAAAGGTCACTCACTTCAGGGATGGTGCCATATTGTCCTGGCTTCAGAAGATGCCTTTTGTTAAAGCCACAACCACACTTGTTTTGGCAAGAATTGGTAGTCCTTGGTTTCATGTCCTGTCTGTCCTGTTTGCCAGTAGTTGATTAGAGGTTATTTGTTGTCCAGTGGCTAACTTTTGCCACAATGAAAGTTAACTCCATATGCAGTTTCTTCAATGCCCACATTTTCTCTGAAGTAGATTGGTACTGCCAGGAGCCAACATGTCTCATAGTCATAGCAAAAAAGAAAAATTCCTAAGTTATTAAAACATTTTAAATGCCATATTCTGTAGATCTCTGAAGGGTTTGAAGATGACCTGTCTCTCTAAAATATATCTGTTTGATCTTGAAAACACACCTAATATGACTACAAGTTCAATTGTAATGTCTAACCACTAATTTTCATTTCTATATATCCTAATAGTTGATAATACTAACATTCAAGGATTAGTAAATTGCATTACATTGTTAAATGAATGGTATAAATACAATATCTCGAGCAAGATTAGAAATATGTGTATGGTATATTCTAACAATCTCAATCTCAATAATAATAATTTGTATACAATATAAAACAATCCAATCGAATGTAAAGTATTTAAAACTAGTAATTGTCTTTTTCATTTTTCTTCCTTTCTTTTTTTTTTAACAAGCACCTTTTGCCTAGCCCTTTTCCTAACCCTTAACAACAACTTGTAACCAACCCTCCTAAACAATGAAAACTATCCCAGACCCAATACCCATAAAAAGACCAAAAAACCACCCACCCCACACCACCCCTTTGGGAATGTGGGCGTCATATTCTTAAAATTGCTTCCAGCTGGGTATTGGCGAAGTTATCTTTATTCTGAAAAGAAAAATTTTGGGTTAATTGACAAATTCTAGGAAAGGTAACTATATTCTTTGTTATCCATAATGCCAAAGTTCAGGGTTTATCTCAAGTCCTTATTCAAGTAGTCTTTGAAACTGGATCATCTCAGCTAGCCATCTCAGAATTGTTCTAAGCACTTTGTAGTCGAAAGCTGATCTGTAGATGATATTTGTCAGCTTAGTGATATTATTTTCCACGTGGAATTGTCGTTGTGGGGCCCCATCTTCTTCCTGGAGATTTCAGTTGAAGTTAGGCCTGGCCGTGATTTCCTGCAGAAAACTGAAAAGAGACTCGAACACAAAGACATGTATAGGCAGCTAATCAAAGCCTTTTCTCTAGAATTAATTAGTTCTCTATATGACCATTATTATCTTAACAAAGTTTAAAATATATATATATATATATATATATATATATATATATATATCTTGTAAATTTTGATATAAAATTCATACTTTAAGAAAAGTTTAAAGAATCAGAATAGAATCAAAGAATTGAGATTAGTAATAGAATAGTCCCTTAAGTAATTTGGTTTTTCTCCTGTCCCATGTCAGAAGATGGCTCTTTCTTCTGGTATGATACAGGGAGTTTTCATTTTCCTTTTAACAACATGCTTGAGTTTAAAGGAGGAGAGAGCCATTCTCCAACTCCAAAATCAGCTTGAAGCTTTAATTGAACTGGGACTACAAGAAGACCAAGAGTATTAATTTTTTAGAGAAGAACAGAAACAAACATTTAGGAAAATTTATGAAATTTTGTAGATGATATACCAGTAGGCCATTTTACTCTTTTTCTTGGGATAGATGATTTGTCCTTTTTCTTCTGCTGTCTCATTTGTCCAGTGTTCTTCACATTCCTTAGCCTTCATTCTCCTAAAAGACAAAAACAAAAAACCTTCCCCAAGACTAATTTTGGGGAGGTTCCCTTTGGTAAGTTACATCTGATTAAATGAAAAGGCATGTATTAATGGTATAAGTGAGTTTAAATTTGATGATCATGTTGGTTGATGAACTATCACCTCCTCTAATTAAGAGGTCTCTCTTGTTCAAATCGAACCTTTATCAATTTTGATGGTACCCACAGCTTATCTTCTCCTGCAGAAACAAAAGCAAAACCTCGTCCCCATTGTAACATATACCCTGGTTTCCATTCTGAGGTCAGCACATCCTTGAAGCATATAGGCTGATTTAATTCTGTAGTTTTTTCTATTAACCAATGTCTCTCTGCAGCTGTTGTTCCTTTCTCATTAGCATTGAGAAAATTCAAAGTTAATAGAGCATTGTGCAGTCTATTTCTGGGGGGTTTTGTTACTCCTTTCTGTTTATTTATCATGTCCTTTAGAGTTCTGTTGGATCTTTCTATAACTGCTTGGCCTGTAGGATTATGTGGTATACCTGTAATGTGCTTTATATCATAATAAGCAAAAAACTGTTTCATTTTAATAGAGACATATGCTGGAGCATTGTCAGTTTTAATTTGTGCAGGTATACCCATGATGGCCATAACTTCTAGCAAATGAGTGATTACAGAATCAGCTTTTTCAGAACTCAAAGCACTTGCCCATTGAAATCCTGAATAAGTATCGATAGTATGGTGTACATATTTCAGTTTTCCAAATTCTGCAAAGTGAAACACATCCATCTGCCAGATTTCATTCCTCTGAGTACCCTTTGGGATATATCCTGCTGGTAATGGTGTCTGATTGTAGAAGGAACAAGTAGGACATTTCTTTACAATTTCCTTGGCTTGTTGCCAGGTTATGGAAAAATCCTTTTTTAAACCTTTACTATTGACATGATGTTTCTTATGAAATTCTCAGGCCTCCAGCACATTTCCTATCAATAATTTATCAATCTCATCATTACCTTGTGCTAGAGGGCCTGGCAGACCAGTATGAGATCGTATGTGAGTTATATATAAAGGATGATTCCTTTCCCTGATTGTATCTTGTAGTTGAATAAACAGTGAAGTTAATTCTGAAGCATCAGGGATAAATTCTGCAGTCTCAATATGTAATACCACTCTTTCAGCATACTGAGAGTCAGTAACTATGT
Source organism: Onychomys torridus (assembly GCF_903995425.1). Lineage (NCBI taxonomy): Eukaryota > Metazoa > Chordata > Mammalia > Rodentia > Cricetidae > Onychomys > Onychomys torridus. The sequence continues at coordinate 29,165,990 of NC_050444.1, read as the reverse complement.
TGAGAGGTTCTGAAAAATCCATTAATAGCAACAGAATAGCATACAATTCCAATTTTTGAACTGAATTATAAGGACTTTGAACCACTTTACTTAAATTTTCTGATTTGTAACCTGCCTTTCCTTGTTTGTTGGCATCTGTGTAAAATGTCCAAACTCCAGATATGGGTTTTTCACGTACATTTCGAGGCAAGATCCAATCAGCTCTCTTTATAAGATCAATTCTATTGCTTTTAGGATATTTGCTGTTAATTTCTCCAAAAAAAATTACTACAAGCTCTTTGCCAAGGTTCACTTTCTGTCCATAATTTTTCAATGTCCTCTTTAGTTAAAGGTACAACAATTTCTGCTGGGTCTATTCCTGCTAATTGACAAAGTCTCAATTTTCCTTTCAAAATTAAGTCAGAGATTTTTTCCACATAAGATTTTAATTTTTTATTTGGTTTATTTGGGAAAAAATATCCAATCCAATATAATACCGTCTCTCTGCATTAATATTCCTGTAGGAGAATGCCTAGAAGGTAAAATAACCAAAATGCAATCCAGCTTTGGATCAATATGATCTACATGTCCTTCATGTACTTTTTTTCTACCAAGGTCAATTCTTTCTCAGCTTCAGGTGATAATTCTCTTGGACTATTTAAGTCCTTGTCACCTTCTAAGATTTTGAACAAATTATTCAGTTTATAATTTTTTACCCCAACAATAGTTCATAGACGAGAAATGTCCCCAAATAATCTTTGAAAGTCATTAAGAGTCTCTAGGCGATCTCTCCTAATTTGTACCTTTTGAGGTCTAATTTTTTGTAGCTCTATTTTATATCCTAAATAATTAATAGAATCTCCTCTTTGTATCCTTTCAGGAGCAATTTATAATCCCCAGCAAGGCAATATTTTCTTTAATTCTTCAAACATTCTTTCTAAAGTATCTTCATTTGAGTCAGCTAGTAAAATATCATCCATGTAATGATAAATTAAAGATTTAGGAAATTTTTTACGTATCACTTCCAAGGGCTGTTGTACAAAATATTGGCACAGGGTTGGACTATTCAACATTCCCTGTGGGAGGACTCTCCATTGAAATCTTCTAACCGGTTGAGAATTATTGTAAGTAGGCACCGTGAAAGCACATCTTTCTCTGTCTTTTTCTTGTAAGGGTATTGAAAAGAAACAGTCTTTTAAATCGATAACTATGAGAGGCCATCCTTTAGGTTACAGAGTAGGCAAAGGAATCCCAGATTGTAGAGAACCCATTGGCTGAATTACTTTGTTAATTGCTCTAAGGTCTGTTACCATTCTCCATTTACCAGATTTTGTTTTAATAACAAATACAGGAGAATTCCATGGGCTAGTAGATTCTTCAATATGGTGAGCATTTAACTGTTCTACCAGCTCTTCTAAAGCCTGGAGTTTCTCTGTTGTTAAAGGCCATTGATGAACCCATAGAGGCTTGTCTGTTAACCATTTTAATGGTAGAGCTGTTGGTGTCTTTGGAAGATCATCAGTTTTTGTGCCCTGTTCTTGTATAATATGGATGGCTGGTGACCACTCATTAGAATAATACCTTCTAATATTTCTCTCAGAAACATATGCTAGTTTATTATTTATTTCTGAGGTTGGAGGGATGTTAATCTGAGTATTCCATTGTTGTAACAGGTCTCAACCCCACAGGTTCATGGCTATGTTAGCCACATATGGTTTTAATCTGCTTCTCTGTCCTTCTGGGCCTATACATTCGAGCCATCTTGCACTCTGTTTCACTTGAGATAATGTTCCAATTCCTAACAGTTGAACTTTTACCTCTTAAAGAGGCCAAGATGGATGCCAAAATTCTGATGCAATTATGGTAACATCAGCACCTGTGTCTACCAGACCAGACAACAAAACACCATTTATTTTTATTGTTAATTTTGGTCTTTGTTCATTTATAGAAGTTTGCCAAAAAATTTTCTTTATGGTTTCTCCTGAATTTTCTGTTCTCTCTGTCTCAGTTGTTCCATTACTCTGAGTAGCCTGGTTTATTCCAATAGGTATTTGGTCATTTAACTGCTCTGAGTAGGGGTCTCCTCTACGATTGCAGGAAAGGTCTGAACTGAATTCACTGTAGGGGCCTGCCTGAGGTCCCTCTGGGATTTTCCCGAAGACTGAGGCAAAGTATTACCTTGTCTGTCCCTTGTTGATCTACATTCATTGGTCCAGTGTCTTCCCTTACCACACCTTCTACATACTCCGGAAGGAAGGGGCATTCTGTTGCCATTGTTCCTTGAAGAAACATTGTTTCTAGAAGTGCCCTGTTTACAGTCCCTTTTCAAATGTCCTTGCTTTCCACATCCAAAACATCTGACATTCCTCAAACCTCTTGAAATTGCTTCTCCTACCCACATATTATCATGATCATGAGCCTCAACATTAACCGTGTCTCTAATCCAATCTTCCAAGGGTGCAGATCTTGCCTTTAACAGCCTGATTATTCTCTTGCATGCTTCATTTGCGTTCTCAAAAGCCAAAGATTCAATTATTATCTGGCTAGCTTCTGAATTTGGGACCATTCTCTTTACTGCTGAAGTCAGTCTTTGTAAGAAATCTGTGAAAGATTCTTTTGAGCCCTGTATAACCTTTGTAAATGACTCAGTTTTCTTTCCTGGTTCCTCAACTCTGTCCCATACATTCAAGGCTTCCATTCAACATAGAATTGTAGTTTGGATATCATATAAACATTGTGTTTCTACTGCAGCATATTGGCCTTCTCCAACAAGCTGATCCTGGAAGATTTGTATGCCTCTACCCCTACATTGTTTTGCTGTTTTTAGCTTCCTCTTTGAACCACATTTGCCACTGGAGCTGTTGTCTGGGTTCCAGAACCACCTGTGCCAGCTCCCGCCAGTCCTGTGGTATAATTCTATTATAAGTTGACCAGGAGTTTAACATTTGCTTTACATATGGAGAATGCATGCCATAAGATACTATTGCTTCCTTAAACCTTCGTAAGTCTAACATTTCAACTGGAGTCCAAATATTTTGCGTATTCCCTTGACCAGGCTGCTGTTGTATGGTTACCAGATAAATTAAGGGTGATTGTGTGAAAACAGACCTTCTTTCTGTAACCTTATAATCCAATCCTGAAACAACTTCACTGTTAATTTCTTCTGTCTGAATCTGAATTCCTCTATAATTCATTTTAACAGGTTTAACAGGTTTTTCTAAAATTTTTATCCTGGCACTTAAATTGACTATCTTTTTAAATAGTAAAATAAGGATAAGAAGAATAACAATGTACATAATTCGATCAACATTAATCTCATATAGTTGTTCCATTACCATACTGCCTAAAATTTCAAACAAAGCCCAAATTTCTTCCAATGTACACATAAAACCCATTTTTTTTAATGTGGAAAATAATCTCTTTTAAATAGTTTCCTTTAAAATATCTGATATAAATGACTTACCAATTCTGTGTAGAACAGTAGAAATACGAGGGAATTTCAAAACAGCTACCTAGTGTCCAAGGTGGGAATCCAGAGAGAGAAAGAAAGAGAGAGAGAGAGAGAGAGAGAGAGAGAGAGAGAGAGAGAGAGAGAGAAAGCGTAGCCACGTTCTGGCTAAAAGCTTGAATCCAACCGCTTCAATGTTCCTGTTTGAGCCGAGTCAAGCCTGGGTTCTGGCTTCCTTAAGCTCCGACCGACCATGTGCGCTGGCGTTTCAGCCAAAAGCAGCCTATCTGCAGTTGCATGTAGCTACTGCAATTAGCGATAGCTTCCAGTCTTGAGTTGTTTGTAGCACCGGCTTTTTAAGCAAGTAACTCCAGCTGCGGCGATAACTGCTTGTAGTTAAGGTAGGTTGGGCCTGAGTCCTAAGATGAGCTAGGCCTGGGTTAGACCGGGGCTAAGCCGGAGATAGGGAGCCAGGCCCGCCCGGGCGGGAAGCCGGACCCACTGCCAAGGCAAGCGGTTTTTTAAAGAATTCTTGCCACGTTGGGCGCCAAATGTAGATGTAACCGGCTTGTTAAATAAGAAACACAAAACCAATTGCAGAGTTAAAAACCATGAGGTCAGAGCCAGAGAAGAAAACCTTACCCTTCACTGCTTCTGCTGTTCTTCCTCTCCGCAAGAGAGCTACCTCTCTGTGTCCTATCTTTTTTATAGATTTTTTGTTCGGTTTTCTCATTGGTTGTAAACCCAGCCAAATGACCTCCTCGTCACTGCCTGTTTGTACAGACCTCCAGGTCTTCTATGGTTGCTATTGAGATTAAAAGTGTGTGTCTGCCATGCTGGCTGTGTCCTTGAACGCACAGAGATCTACCTAGCTCTGCCTCCCAAGTGCTGGGATTAAAGGTGTGCACCACTACCACCCAGTTTCTGCTCTGGCTTGCTCTGATCTCAAGGCAACTTTATTAACATATAAATAAAATCACATTTCAATACAAATAAAATATCACTATATTACACTGCTGTTGTGTTGAAGGTAATATTTCAGTATCCATAAGCTGCCTTAGACCACAGCAACTACTTCCACATGACAGTGCATGTTCATGGTCAGGAGTACTCAAAACACTAATTTTGTTATTTCACTTATGTACTAACATCTCTTTTTCAAATATGCAGGCAAAAGTGGTCTATAAACTCAAGAAAAATCAAGAGTGGCAATTAAAGAATATTATGACAAAAGTTATATATTAGAAATCCCATAAAAGTTAGATGTAGAGAAATAGCCAGCAGATCCAAGAAATTTAGCTAAAACCAAAAGAGGTGCCTATAGCTCATCTTTTATCTTATGTAGCACCCAGTGACTAGAGTAAGCACAGTAAAAGTGCTAAAATCATCAGCTTTCACATCTGACAATGATGTTGCAACATCCAACTGTCCCAAATAGAGACAAACAGCATTGTGATACTCACTGCACATAAACGCATGCATGCACATGCTCGCAATATACAAACAAGAATACACGTACATGTGTGTGTTTTTATGTGTATGAGTACATACAATCAATATATATAAAAGGTTTGAATAAATATATTTTCATACATGTATATCACATCAATAGTATGTTATTTGTGTGCATATGTATTTTATGTCTGAAGATATAGACATTTATTTATTTAAGGCGTGCAATGTGGTAGATAAACTCGTACTAGAAAAAAATAGAGCATATTTCTAGAAGAAATATACTCATTTTATCTTAAAGCCTCAAATATTATTTATCATCAATAAAAATTCTTGCAGAATGAATTTTATTTTTTAGGTATAAGTTAAGCACTATCCACATTCTAAACTCAAGCATATAACTCTAGCTGTTGATAGATGAGGTATACTCTGATTCAAGAATTTTATGATATCATAAGCTTTAAACTATGTGTTCAATGTACAATATTAAGAATGTAAACACAGAAATTGAGGTTTGGAGTAGTCATTTTTATATGTATAGTCACCACCAGCTCTCTAGCCAGAAGACATAATATTAATATTTCACTTGATAGTCCCAAATAATTTGGACTAAAATATCCATATTGTAAGAGATAAACATTAATAACATGTGGTTACTTTTCAGAAGTTAAGAGAATTCCAATGTATTTTTGTTAATTTCATCAATCATAGGTCTTTAGATTGAGAGGACAAGATATTATTTGTTTCTATGCTAAGCAAAAGTTGACTTTTAAAAAGATAGCAGGTGTTCAGGTTAATTTAGTAAAACTTGGAGTTTAAAGTAGCAAAGGGAAAGACAGAAGCAGAAACTGTCACTGTGGAGAGAACAGGGACCACATGCCACCATTGGGAAAGATCACAAACATTTTGATTCTCTCAGTTTCTCTGACCAGTTTGCCAAACTTGGAAGAGATCTTTCTAACAGGATAAACGATTGGCAGAGCAATGCAAGTAGCACAGGGTGGCTACAACAAAGAAAGGAAAATTGAGCTGAAAGCACTAGCCAGGCCACAAGAAGTCAGAAAAATTCAAAAAGTGTCTGTGTTCTGTGCGGTCTGGCTTCCATACAACAAGATGGCCCTGATTTACAAAATATCATCATCCCGAGAGCTGCTTAAAAGTAACTCACCAACTGCGAAACCAACTGAATAAAACATACTGTGAATGGGAAGTCTCACAATTTCGTTCTTCCTTTTCTGTTGCTTTAGAAAGATTTGTTACATAAAATAAATACAAACAACACAAACAATAATTTTAAAAAATAAAACTATGAAAATGAATGCAGGCTGGATGTGAGATACATGTTTAGTTTGGCTCCTAAATTTACCTTCTGGATCCACGTGATAAGATTTAGTCCCAAGAGTAGTACAATTGGGAAGTTGCTGAACCTGTAGAATGTGGGGTCTATTGAAAAGAGTTGGGTCATCGGGAGTGTGCTCTTGAAGAAGAGCCCACCCCTGCTGTGGATATCGCTTTGTGTAAATAAAGTTCTGATTGGCCAGTGGCCAGGCAGGAAGTATAGGCGGGACAAGACAGTAGAGAATTCTGGGAAGTAGAAGGCTGGGGAGAGACACCACCAGCCGCCGCCGTGAAAAGCAACATGTAAAGACACTGGTAAGCCACAAGCCAAGTGGCAAAGTATAGACTAACAGAAATGGGTTAATTTAAGATAGAAAAAGTAGATAACAAGAAGCCTGCCATGGCCATACAGTTTCTAAACAATGTAAGTCTCTGTGTGCTTTCTTGGTTGGGTCTGAACGACTGTGGGACTGGCGGGTAAGAGAGATTTGTCCTGACTGGGCCAGGCAGGAAAACTCTAACTACAAATGGCTCCGAACGTGGGGCAAGAGTTTCCACCTAAAACCTGAGAAAAAAGATTCTAAAACAGAGCTAAATACAGCTTCCTAGTTGTCTCTCTCAAGTTAGTGGCAGCCTGCCGGTGTGAGCTACTATGGCGGGTTCCTGGCCTGTGTGTCTGACCTGCAGTGGGGCGGGAATGAGGAGTCTACAAGCGGCACTTTACTCTGCTGCATGGTGGATTTAGCCTTTGCTAGTTAAAAAAAAGAAAAGAAAAAAGAAAAAGTTTCTGGGCTATGCACTCCTTTGATAGAACTGCTTCTGATAGTTGATGGTACACATGGCTCCAGACCCAGAGCTGGTGGTAAACTGTACCACCACCATGTTGGGAAGCTGAGGTGGGCGGAGCCAGCAGCCACAGCAGCGTTTCAGTCTTACAAAGATGGATATTACACAGAGAATCTGGTTTGTCTTGTCTTTGGGATTTTTAACTGCAGAAAAAGATTTGATCGTAAAAGCTGTTGAGTTAAACAAATATGTAAATTTTAAAGGTACCTTGACTTCAAAATTTGGATATAAGGACATGTTGCTTTGAAAAAGAGTCTCTGCTTTTGTTTCCACAAAAAGCCAGAGGCTGTGGATTTGTTCCAGAGTAAGATACATCAGGTTTGATCAGCCAAGACCACCTGAGAGGTCTCCGATGACACCATGGCCCAGATGATCCAACATCCAAAATGGTTTCAAGGCAACTGGTTCAGAGGTTTACCCTCACAGACTACTCCATAATCCTAAAATTTTCTTTATGTCCCCATAAGATACAGCGCCCCCCTCCAGCAGGAAGTAGTAAGAAAAACTACGCCCAATTTCCCAAAATTATCAAGCTGGCTTTGGAGATGGAATTGGCTCACTCCTTCTCTAAATCCAGACATATTACTAAAAAAAAAATGGTTAAGAGATTTTTGTGTCCCAAATCAGAAGAGCCCTCTGGTGTGGGACAAAAAAACAAAAAAAAAAAAACAAAAAAAAAACAAACAAAAAAAACAAACAAAAAAAAACAATATTTTTATTTAAAACAGGTTGATTATAAATGTGATCTCTTTCTTAGGAAGAAAATGGGATATTATATAGATATAATAGGATAAAAGGGGAGATTAATGAACTTACTTCTAAAGAACAACAACTTGTTTAAAATGTTTTACATTGGTATAGATTTTAGTCTATTGATACAAACAAAGCTAATTTTATTATACTGTGTGTATATTTCTACTCTTGTTTAAGGTATTATGTTTGTACAGCTCATTTAAAATTGTAATGGATAATTAAAAATAGATTAATAGTCACATATGATAATCATACTTGTAGCCATGTTAGTTAACTTTTCTAGGTATGCATAGATATATTTCAGATAGACAGGTAATCTTCAAACACTTCAAAGGTCTACAAAATATGGCATTTAAAACATTTTTAAAATTTAGACTTTCTGGACAGTGAGACATGTCTGCTCCTGGCAACACCGGATTTACTTCAGTGGGGAGGATGGGCATTGAAGATACTTTATATTGAGTTTATTTTCACCTTGGCAAAAATAGCCATTTGGGCAAGAAACTGTTCTTGCCTGGACTGCTTGATTGACTGGACATGCAGGACCCATAGAAAGGTGACCACTGAACTTTGCTTGACAAAATGGTCCTTCAGTTTCCTGCTTCGCAGAGTAAACTGCCAGACATTCTACAGGACACTGAAAGAAGTGACCAACAGACTCTAGCCCTGTGGGCTGAAGACAAATGCCCCAACTTTACAAAGGAACATTAGGTGACTGTTCAGGCTGCCCAGCTGTCTCTGTCTCCCCTACAAGACTCCTGAAAGTTACTTGCATCCTTCTCCCGGTTCTCAGGTAATATTATATCCTTCTGAGGTCTTTGGTGTGGTTGAAGACTAGATAGATATAATTTCCTCAATTATGATAAAAGATAGGTTAGATATAAAACCTTAGACTCACAAATATAAGATAGATAGGATATCTTCTTTAATATTGTAACTATAATTCTTGCTTGATAATTGTTTTGTTATATGTAATTGTAATATGTAAAAGTTAAAAACTTCCTTTAAAAAAAAAAAAAGTAAAGGGGAAGTGCTGTGGATATCGCTCTGTGTAAATAAAGTTCTGATTGGCCAGAGGCCAGACAGGAAGTATAGGCAGGACAAGAGAGAAGAGAATTCTGGGAGGTGAGGGGCTGGGTGGCGAGAGACACCACCAGTCACTGCCATGACAAGATGTAAGGTACTGGTAAGCCACGAGCCATGTGGCAAAGTATAGACTAACAGAAATGGGTTAATTTAAGATAGAAAAAGTAGATAACAAGAAGCCTGCCATGGCCATACAGTTTGTAAACAATGTAAGTCTCTGTGTGTTTACTTGGTTGGGTCTGAGCGACTGTGGAACTGGTGGGTGAAAGAGATTTGTCCTGACTGTGGGCCAGGCAGGAAAGCTCTAACTACACACCCCTTACTCAGTGTCTTTGATTCCTGGCCACCACCTTGTGAGCACTTTCTGTGAACACTCTGTCCTGCACTGATACACTCACTATGCTACCACATGCCCTAAGCATTATTATGATCAAGCAGCCATGGCCCGACTCTGAAACAAGGAGTCAAAATGACCTCCCAGGTAAGTTGTTTTCAGTGTTTCACCATAGTGATAGAAAACTACCTGATACTACTTGTCTATCAATTACAAATGCCAATCAAGCATAGCATAAAGATCTAAACCTTCAAAGGTAGATCTAAACCTCCAGTCCACTGTGCCTGAACAGAGTACAGAATTGAGCTGATCCCTTGCTAAGTGTCTCCTCGTGCTCTTTCCACGCTTACTCCTTGACATTTACAAAGGGCCCTTCAGTTTTTGTCTCAACATTCATTTGCACCTTACCACAATTCCTTTAATATTCTTGCCCAGCCCTGGTCTCCCTGAGATTCAGTCCCCTGGATGCATTGCTTGTACCATCTGTACTAACCTCCTGAAAAACCTAGTGGCTCCATACTTCTGAACACCTTGCTTTTGCTACTGGATAAGCCTTTAAGAAATGTTGAGATGGAATTTCCAAGGAGAACCCACAGTAACCATACTTGCTGGGGCTGACAATGAAATCCCCTTAATATGTCTAAGTCTCCCTTGATGAAGGCTGGCATATATTCTCTTATTAGATTTTTTATTAAGTTTATTTCATTTCATAATCAGTCTTTGGATCTAATCACTTAAAGATGAGGACAGGTCTCATGCTAATAATCCCAAGTCACCACCCAAGTAATAGAAACAGTGAAATCGTAAAGAGTTCCTTTGAGCAAAGAAGTATCCTTTCATAATTTGAAAAACCACAAAACAAGCTTATGTCTTTAACATAGTTTTAGGAAAGCCACAAAGGGATAATTTCAATTACATGCCATTTACACTTTGAAATGGAACAAATCAATAGTCAATAACAGTTATGGGACAGAGAGTTTTCAGGGTTCTCTACTTTTGAAACTATTTTGGGAGTTGAAATAACCCCTGTCTCTTAAATGCTGAGTTCTAGGAAATAATATGTAGTTGAAGATCTATTTATCTGAAAGTCCAAATTCCAAAGTCCTTAATTTTATAGTAAAGAATCAATATGGTAAAAAAAAAAAACTCTCTATGAATAGTGATATATTGGATTCACATTTATTTTGTCATTTTTGTTGTTCTACAATGTCTCTTACAAAACGTGTACCTTCTAGATATGACATGAAGCTATATTCATGAAATCTCAACTATATGGTTTGCTAAGCAAGAACTGAACAATATCAATGCAAGGAAACATGCCAAGATCAACAGGATGTATTTCAAACAGTCCTACCTCTAGATGTTTTTTGTTGTATTTTTCTCTTTCTTTGGGGGGTTGCTCTTTTGGGGGCCCTGCCACCCAGCTCCCCAAGAAATCACACACATAGGCTTATTCTTAGTTACCAATGCCCAGCCTTAGCTTGGCTTGGCTTCAGCTTTCGTAACTTAACTTATCCCATCTACCTGTTTGCCTCTAGGCTTTTCTTGTTCTCTTACTTCTGTATCTTACTCTGACACTCTGTGGCTTGCTGTGTGAGTAGCTGGGTGGCTAGCCCTGCATGTCCTCCTACTCCAGCTCCTTACTCTTTCTCCCTTTTCAGATTTTTTCATCCACACATACTCTCTGCCTGTTCGCCCTGCCTATCCTTCTCCTGCCTAGCTATTGGCCAGTTCTTTATTAGACCATCAGGTGTTTTACACGGGTACAGTAACACAGCTTCACAGAGTTAAACAAAAGTAACACTCCTTAAAATGATATTCTACTGCATTTCTGCTTTTTGTCTAAATAAAAATGAAAGTGTTTAAACTTAAACATAGTAAGACTATATATAATAACAATTATCAAGTAAAGATTACATTTACAATATTCTGTCCATTTGTAGTTAGCATATTCAGAGGAAATAATGTATTATCTATCCTATCTTAGTGAATCCAAAATTTTACACCTAATTTACTTTCTATCATAACTAAGGAAAACTGCAGTTATAACTATTCAGTCTTCAACTCCTTCAAAGACCCAGAAGGATGTAATATTACCTAATAACAGATATATTTGGCTGCCTGGACAGTCACTCAAAGTTCCTTTGCAATGTTGGGGCATCCATCTTCAGCCTACAGGTCTAGAGTACTGGGAAAACTTTTCTATGAAGCAGGAATTTTGGACTGTCATGCCTTGTTTTGGCAAAATTCCTCAGTCAGTTTTCATGTCCTGCAGAATGTCCTGCAGTTCTTCTGTGAAGCAGGAATTTTGAAAGACAGTCCTGCCTTATATTGGTAAATTTCAAAAACACAGGTTTGTGTGTGTGTGTGTGTGTGTGTGTGTGTGTGTGTGTGTCCTACATGTCCAGTCTGCACAGCACATTGTCAGCATTCAAAGGCAAGAACAGTTTCTTTGCCTAGTGGCTAACATTGCCAGAATGAAAACACACTCTGTAAGGAATCCCTTCAATGCCCATCATCTTCTCTGAAGATGTGTCTCATTGTCATGAAAATCCCTAAGTTAACAAGATGTTTTTACAGTGTGTTTAACAATGTGCATACGCCAAAGAAAAGGAAAAGTGTATAGTCATAGAAAAAGTGAATAGTTTATAAAATAAAGAATTTAAAGAGAGAATTAAAAATAATAAGCCCCATACAGATAGGAAATACACACGTAGTTTGGATCCTATATGTGTTGATTTTGAATTTTCTGACTGTTGAGATGCAGAAGACAGCTGCTAGGACACATGGGATTGTGAACAGGACTGCTAAATTGAACCAATCTTGATATTTTAGAAATGTCTTAACTTTAAAAAATAAGTCAAAAAATAGATTTGTCAAATGGAAAAAAAAAAGTGCGTTGGAGTTTTGTTCCCACAGGAGATGAGAGGCTGTGGATTCCTTCAGGGTTAATATGGACCAGGTTTGATCAGATGAAACCTTCTGAAAGTTGGCAGGTGATATCTATCAGCTTGGTCTTCCCTGGACCTGGTCATTATCTCAAATTTTCTTTCTGTGACCCTAAAGATACTTTTTCTACAGATGTCAGGAAAAAGTATTGAGAAAACTCTATCCACATTCCCAAGAGTTGCGGGTATGGGTGGCCTTTGGTTATTTGGTGAGTTATGGATATTTATCATTTAGAGGAATATAATATTGATGCAAATTTAAAGATAGTTTTATTATACTGTATGTGTATTTCTACTTTTATTTAGGGTATTATGTTTATTCAGCTCATTTAACTCAGCTCTATAATTGCAAACTTATGGTCATGTTAGGTGTGTTTTCAAGGTCATATAGAGACAGATAATCTTCAAGCAATTCAAAGACACACAGAATATGGCATTTAAGATGTTTTGAGGATTTAGACAGTGAGACATGTCTGCTCCTGGCATCACCAGAGGATGATAAGCGTCAAAGAATCTGTATACGGAGGGTTTTTTTGGTTTGATTTTTGTTTTACTTCGTTTTGTTTTTTTGGTGGCAAAAGCTAGCCATGTGGGAAATGAAAATGTTCTCGCCTGGACTGCTGATAGAATACTTTACAAATTGGACAAGTAGGGCACAAAAGAAAGTGACTGCAGAATTTTGCAAAGACAAGGTGGTACAAAAATCCTGCTTCACAGATCAGTCTGTCAGATATGCCAGGATTATAGGCCAAAGACAGATGCCCCAACGTTGCAGAAAAACTGGGTGACTGTCCAGGCAGCCTGATGTCCCTGTCATCAGGTAACACTGAATCCTTCTGGAGTCTTTGATGGAGTTTAAGACTAGATAGTTATAGTTTTCTTTAGTTATAATAGAAGATAAGTTAGATATAAAACATTAGACTCACCAAGATAAGATAGGTAATTAAGTATTTTCTCTGATTTTGTCAAATGCAAATGGATTGGATATTGTTACTGCAATTATTAAATTTTTTATTTAACTATATTAAGATTAAAACCTTCTTTTTTAATTAAACAAAAAAGAGAAAATGGAGATGCTGTGGGATAATGCTCTTGTACACTGTAAAGATTTGTCACTCAAATTGGTTTAATAAAACACTGATTGTCTGGTAGCCAAGCAGGAAGTATAAATGGGTCAAGCAGAGTAGGAGAATGCTGGCAAAAGGAAGGACGTAGTCAGGGAATCACCAACCAGATTCAGAGAAATCAAGATGAAAATGCTGAACTGAGAAAAGGTACCAAGCCACTTGGCTAAACACAGATAAGAATTATACGTTAATTTAATTGTAAGAGCTAGTCAGTAGTAAGCCTGAGCTAATAGCCAAGCAGCTATAATTAATATAAGATTCTGTGTGGTAATTTGAGAAGCAGTTGCTGGGTATTTGGGAGTTGCTGGTGGAACAAAAACTCCCACCTACACCTAGATGAACATCTACATGCATTTAATGGCCACTAAGGAAGGGAGAATGAGTCTTCTAAAGAGATAGACTCCTTCATAGGTGAATAGATCCCAAGTGGTCAGCCCTAAACACGCATATATGGAAGCAACACTAATGGGATTCAGCAGTTCATATGTATGTTTGTGTGTGTGTCTGTGTGTCTATGTGTGTGTGTACATGTGTGTGGGTGTGTGTAACCATAATGATTAAAGAATAAGAGGCCATGAATTTGAAAGGAAATGGATGGAGATATGGAAGTGGTTGTCATGAGGGGAAGGAGCTAGAAAAATTATGTTCATACAGGACTCATATATAAAATTCTCAAAAAATAAATATTTTTATAAATATACATAATATACTTAATAATGTATAATATAATATAAATATATAAAATAAATATTAGACCATCACTGCCAAGTAGTGTAGCCATTTCCCACTAAAGTTTTTGAGCACTTGAAATCAGATGTATTATGTGAAGTTGATATCAGACTTCAAAGACAACATGAAAAACAAAAAAATTTAAATGACAAAAAATATTTCATTGACCACATATATACTGAAATGCTAATAAATTAATACATGTTATTAAAATTTATTTCATCTTTCTCATTTTTAGTTTTTCAGTGTGACCATGAAAGAACATCATGTCTGTGAATCACATTGTAATTCTAATATGTATCATCAGTCTCAAGAAATGTCTTCTAAATTTTAAGCATTTAAGAAAGTTTGATATCAGTAATTTCCACAGTTGTAGCAAATTATATTTTTTTTCATATTTCAATTCTTTATTCTGGTTTCTATGAATACCACTGAAAAGTTCTCTCCTGTTAATGAAATTGGGAAAAAGAGAACTTTGAAAGAATTACCTCCATTTCAATAAAAATGTCCAATTTTTCTATTTTAACAATATTTGGAGAATAAAGAGAAAAATGAAAAAATAAAATTACAGCACAGATAAATCCAGTCAGAGTGAAAACTAAATGGCTTATTGAAGTTTAACTGTCATGTTCAATTTCTGGGTTAGAAGATTTTGAATCACAATCGCTGATTGGAAATTGCCAAAGTCATATGACTTATAATATAATACTTGGAGAATTATTTTTGCATGTTCTAAAAATAAAACCAGAATAGGAAATCTTTTATATATTAAAACACATATTTTTGAGATATCAACATAGGTAACAAAGATTCTAAATTGAAGTCACAATTATTGATGGAATGCATCAAAATATGAAAACCTTCAATCATGCTTTATTTTAGACAGGTCAGATTGCCTCAATTTGGTATTTCCCTCAAGATAGACAGAACACTGTATCTATGTATCTCTGACAGCCCTTATTACTTTTAGATAGTTATGTTATACCTTTTTCAGCTTCTACTTGAGTCTAGGTACCTTCAGGTTAAAACATGTTATACCTGCAACCATGCCTAACATAAAACCATAGGTGTTAGGAAAAAATCTTTAAAAAACCTCTTAGTTGAGTGCATAATTATTTTTAATCCTGAACTAAAATAAACTTTCTATAATTGATCAGTTATTAATTCTGAGACTGACAACTGGCCCAAAATACTATAAATATGACACAATTCCATGACACTCATGATATATCATATCCATTAGATATAAATTTCCAAAATATCAGAATCGAGTAATGCAAAAATAATGACATTACTACATTGTGCTACGGTTTCTTTCTTTTTTCTCTTTTTCTATTCCCTTACCTTCCATAGAAGTTGACCTGTGTCTCATTTGGGTCATATGATCTTTTCCGATTTTACTCAACTGGGTTTCCCATTTCCAACATCTTATCATATATGGCCTGATCTTCAAAAGGCATTTCATTATGTTATATTTTTGATGTGCATTGTGCAAGCTTAGTGTTTGCACTGTAGTATTCACCCTAAAATACATATTCACGTGACAGCCCATAATATCCTTGAAACAACCATTACAGTCTGTCAAATAAATAATGCGCATTTTAAAGATGGTCTTTATGTGGGATGGCTCTCCTGCATTTTCATGAGGCATATTTTTCTTTTATTCTCTAGGAAAGAGAAGCACACAAAGGAAATGAACATGCAGAAAGATATGTTAAGGTAGAAGTGACACAAGCAGGAACTCTGAGCATCCCTCAACATCCTGCTCTTTTTACTGCTCGCCATTTTACCCTGAACATTTTACGAAAAGACAGCAAGATTAGATTTTCTCCTCTGACCTTCTGTATGTGGACACTTGAAAGTAAATGTCTTAGTTTTCTTATTTTTGTAACATCCTGCAAACTTTGCATTTGATGGTGATGAATTATTATTTGAAAATTGTCACTGACTTGACAAATTCAGTGACTACAAGAAGTGGCATCTCAGCAGTCAGCTAGTAAATTTTTCTCTCTTTATCTAAAAGTGAAGATTCTTCTGTGTGTTCTTGACAAGCACTGTTCTGGATGTGCTGTCCTCTGTGTGTTCTTGACAAGCATGGCTCTGCATGTGCTTTCTCTGTTTGTTGTCCTTAACAAGCATGGGTACAGGTGTGCTGCCTCTGTGTGTTCTTGACAAGCACAGTTCTGGATGCATTGACCTTCTAGCAATGTTACCTGAGTTTATAGGAAACAAATGCTTATGTCTCTTTCCTGCAATAGCACCTTACCCTTGACTATAATGGCTATGAAAACAAGAAGAATTCAAATATTTGGTACTTTCTATGGGCCAGGTCCCAAAATGCATGCTTTTAGTTTGATCCCTAAGACAGTTGGGGAATATAAATGTAATTTTTGTAGTACTATATTCAATGTCTTTTTCACAAAATATTTTTACTTTATATTATTATTTTATTTCATAGTTATTGTATTTTAATTTATAATACAGTAATGTCTTGAGTAAGAATTCTGAGATAAATAAGAACCTGCTGTTTAAGCCAGAGCAGATTGACTTAGGCCTCTTATAATATACATAGACCACTAACACGTAAAAACTAGGTTTCTTTGTGCAGCCTAATACTCCCAAATAATCAGAGAAGATATTGCAAAGGATTCCCTTTTAAAGATCTGAAATTTCATATTAGCTTTCAAAAATCAAAGAGTGTTAGATTTGAAAGAACTTAACCATGACTTATAATCTTTAAAGAAATGTACCTTTGTGGAATGTGCCATAGTGCCTCGGAGGTCCTACCAATGTACAAAGCTCGAAGATTTAAATTGAAGTCAAGGATGGTCACATGCAGAGTGTCCTGAATACAGGAAAACTCTGTAAACAGAATACCCACCCTGCTCCAGGTCTGTCTGGAGCAATAAGCTTTTTTTTTAATAAGCTAGAAGACATGACTAACCATTTATACACAAAGCTAGTAGTACTAATAAGTTAAAAATCAGTTTCTCTTTCACAATAGCTAAATTCCAATACTATAGGGCCACAGATGACTAGTGGCTACCTTGAGTGTAGCAGGGATTACTAAACATTCCATTCTTATGTCTGGAATGTCCTCTTGAGTAAGCTTGTTCTTTTAGGGTAATACAACCAATGACATTTCCCTTAGAGTTTCATAAATTGATCCATAAGAATTAAAAAACTTTATGTTATCTTTAAGAGCAGATAGTTATGATCTCCATATCACATGAAAAGATATGTAGATGCAAAATTTAACGGCTTTTTTAAAATTTGAAGTTGGGGATAGGTAGGGCAATTACATCACTCTAATTTATTTGTCTACTCCAATGTCTGTAATTTATGATGCTTAAAAATCAGCACATTTTCTTTTTATAACCTAAATTAGCCATATTTTTGTAATTGATTATCTTCCTGTCCACCATAGAGATCATTCTATATTTATATATTAAATACTGAAAAGAAGTAAGATCAGCCCATGAGAATCCAGTTAGTTGTCTCCATTAGTAATACTCTTTTTCTCTGGCTCCCGTTTTGGGTAACTGTTGCCTTGCTTGCTGACCTCAACCTTGATATCCTCCCTATGCTAATTCCCTGCCCAGTTCCCTCCTGAATGCTTAAGGGAAGTTTGTTGTCTGTGTATCCTGAATATTGGGCATTAACAGCTTAGATAAAAGATTATAAAACATCTGTAGTGAACTTCTGCCCTCTGGGGTTCTCCCATTGTGCTGTAAGCCTGTATTTAAGACCTCCTCCCTCCTTCAATAAATGACATTCGGCATTCAAAACAAACAAACAAACAAATAAATAAGTCTTTAAAAATACTTTTAAAAAAACATTATTTTTCTCTTAAAATTGTATTAGTATTTTCAAGATTGGGAGACTTGTCAGATCTGAAAACTCAGAGTGTTGGTGCTTTTACCTAGTGTGATGGAAATAATTAATACTATTTATTCTTTTTGGTTAGAGACTTTAGCTTTAATAAACATTTAAAAATTCAAACAATTTTTTGAAAATAGCAGTTAACAGGCTCATTGGAAGTTATTTGAGGCAACATACTATGACTTAATTCCTTGGTGTTTCATTCATCCCCCCATTCACTTATTCAGTAATATAGTTGACTGCCCAAAATAGACTATCTATTAACATTCTAGGAGATACAAGCAGATCAGAAAACAAAATGAAATTTCTCAAAGATGTCATTTTTCAAAGAGAAAGATATATACTAAATAACCAAATAAAATAATGTCAGTTACTGATAAGCCTTACAATGATAAACTGAACAGGGAAGGCAACATTAGAGATATAGAATTTCTCAAAAAGTAAAAGAAATTTTTGAGCAAATAGGAAATGATAAGAAAATTTTGTGGAAGAAGTAAGGGCCTTAGAGATTAGTCACAATTGAAGAGCCTGAGAAACAGAAGCCAGTTTAACAAATTAGGAAATGCATAAGGACATTGTTAGAGAAATGTGGAGAGCTAAGGTTATAATTAACAGATATATTTCTCATGTTACAAAAGCCCTTCATCTCTAAATCAGTGTAAATAAAAATGTTATGTAATAGTCAGCATATGAAAAATGTCAAGGTATATTTGAAATTTTAAATTAGTTTTATTTGAAAACAAAGTGTGTAATTTGTAATTTGTTAATTTGATCATAATGTATTTTACTATACCTGTTTTATTCACTTTTATGCTTGTTTTGTGAGTGTATGTTCACAACTATGTAGTAGCATACACTTCTTCTCAAAAGGACGCCAGGAGAAGGCATTGGCTATTTTGAAGTTGCAGGTGTATGTAGAATGTTACGTTTCTTACATGGGCGCTGGGATCTGAACTCCAGCCCCCATAATTACACACAAAGTGCTCTTAGCTGCTGAGACATTTCTCCAGTCCTGTTATATTTTGCTACAAAAATAGATTATAACATGCTAAATGAGAAGGAAGTTGTGTTTGCACTTGGTATAAAGAAATCTTTAATGTGGCAGAACTATGACAAAGTTATCTATCAGAAAATCTCAGAGGAGCTGTGGCTTTCCTCAACAACTCCACTTTCCTCTCTCCATAAAACTGGAAGGTATGTCTAGGAGACGCTGAAGTTAATCAGTGCTATACACAATGGTTCTCACAATATGAGACAAAGGGTAAATGGTATTTGCTGTCCTTTCCTGCCCTTTTCCTCCCTTCTGAACAGGATGTAAACATTAACTGGGTGACACTGATGATGGAGGAAATAAATGTCCCCATAAAGCTACAGCACACATCCTGTTTCATTATGCATTTAGTTATATTATTCAAGATCATTTTCTTAATGATAGAAGGGGATATGTATATATGTATATACATATATATTCTCATAATGCATTTTGCAAAAGTTTAATTAGTGCTATTCTTGATGGATTACCTATACAAAGCATCTTAAGTCTCATGACAAAATAAAAATATTAGAGCTGATTTGAGGTAACATATAAGAACCTAAGTCCATTTAAGACCCATCATAATCTTGTACAAGACATTGTCGCATAATACACTTACAATATCAAAGTCATGTGCACCATACAAAACTTCTGTATTTTTTTATCCTGGAGCAATGGTAAAATAAATGAGTGCACACCAAACCTATGTAAAGATGGGCAGATATGTGCAAGGTGAGAAGTAACAGGCTTAGTTCTCATCAGTCTCGACATTAACTTTTAAAAATTCTTACAAATTTTTCAATATAATAAAATGATATGCATTGAAAACCCATAAGTTTTGTATACGTAAAAATAAAATCATGACCAAAATTAAAAGTACTGGGGAAGTCGTGTAACTAATTTTTAGAAAAATCTTAGAATTTTTTGTTTACACAATTTTATATTGTGACCAGCAAAAACTAGTCAAGTGAATAAAATTCACTGGGAAAATCACAACCATATTTATTACATCTAGATATTTAACTGTGTTGCTCCTAAAAGTTCAAATACAAATCTCCAGCTTTGAGAAAATCTGAGCATATGTCTACTCTAAATAAATGCTTTCTTGTAACATTTCTTCTTACAGAATTACACTAAGTATTTTCAGCAATAAAGCCTCATGGCCCCACAGAAACAGGAACTAAGAAGTTGAGAACCTTGTTCAATAGAAGGTTCCTCTATAGAACATTGAGATTCAGTGCATCTGGCTAAGTCATTCGAATATATTTTTCAAATCATAGTCTGGCTCCTGTTATGTTTACAGCAGCCCAAGAAGAGTTAATCAATAAATTAATATAATAGAATTATGTCTAGTCAGAGGTTTGTTCTGCATTTGTGCGATTGGCATCATTTTTCTCAGAATAGATTTAAATTCTAAGAAGTGATGCATTGTTTTTGTCCAACAACTTTATTTTCTAGACAGAAAAGAGGATAATGGTTCTTTATTCAACTACTATAATTGATTTCAAATTAATAGTGACTGTTTCTCAAGTATATCCAAGAAATAAACATGGCAAGCTATTAAGTAATAATCAATTTTGTAATAAATAAAAAGTCTTTGGTATTAAATTAACCTATAACATCATTTAAATTATATAATAAAATAAGCTCTTCAAATTAGTTTATCTAGCATAGATGAGTAATATGTTTCCAATTCTGTATCTGGTTATTTACATGTATAATGTATAACATTTTAATGACCAAATATCATTATATTAGGATCAATAAGATTTACCAATGAGGGAACAACATATTTCATAGTATTAAATCTTTACACTTTAACCAATATATTCAGTAGCTTTAGATTATAGAAGATTATTCAAAATATATATCTTTAAGAAATATTCATTTATCTTTGAAAGGACTTTGAACTAAATTCACAAATCCTGGTTTTTAATTTTTGGATCTGTTCCTCAGTAATTCTGTGAGCTTGAGGAATTAAGTTCAATTCAATTCGATATCACTTCATTAAATATTTATGGAGCAGCCTCCTTTGTGCACAGATGGGAAGAGAGAAACCGATTTGAAGGCAGAGGGGAGTGATCTCAGAGAGAACAAAAGATTAAAGAGGCTGGCAAGGAGAAGAATTGATGCAATAAGAGCCGGAGACAGGGGAGGGGGACAAAGAGCACACATCTAGGGGTCAGTTTTCGGGAAGGAAAGGAACAGGTCTTCCTAAGAGATAAGACTCAAACAAAATGTAAACTAAAGATAAAGACAGATTTTTGAGGCAGAAAGAAAGTGAAGGAAGGCATCTAAATGAAGATGGTGGTGGTGATAGTGTGGTGGTGGTGGTGGTGGTGGTGGTGGTGGTGGTGGTGGTGGTGGTGTGTGTGTGTGTGTGTGTGTGTGTGTGTGTGTGTGTGCTGAGTAAGGAAGGTCATAAGTCATGAGGTAGAGTCAAACTGCTTGAAATGTTGAGATAGTAGAGAAGGTTGAAGATTGTTTCAGTGGAAAATAAGTTATGAAAACTTCCCATGATGCATCAGGGCTTGGAAGCTATTAAGAAATTTCATTGTGTGATCTAGTCAGATTTAAGATATGTTCCTGGTATGCTCTATCAGAACTGATGGAAGCAATGGGAAAAAAAGAACAGGGTACTCAAAACAAAATTCTTATTCTTGATATTGAAAAAACAAAAATGAAGAAATGCCAAGAATAGATAATGGTTTTCAACTAAATGATGAGTAATGGTATTTTAGTTAGTAGTAGAATTTTTAAAATAGCAAGTGATCAGGAAATTCCCCAAAAGAAATGAAAGTTATTATCAAAATAACATTCATGTTTAACAAAAAATAGCGACTGCTTGTAGATGTAACCGGCTTGTTAAATAAGAAACACAGAACCAATTGTATAGTTAAAAACCACGAGGTCAGAGCAAGAGTGGAAAACCTTACCCTTCACTGCTTCTGCTGTTCTTCCTCTCCGCAAGAGAGCTATCTCTCTGTGTCCTGTCTTTTTTATAGATTTTCTGTTCTGTTTTCTCATTGGTTGTAACCCCAGCCACATGACCTCCTCGCCACTGCCTGTTTGTACAGACCTCCAGGTCTTCTATGGTTGCTATTGAGATTAAAGGCGTGTGTCTGTCATGCTGGCTGTGTCCTTGAACACACAGAGATCTACCTAGTTCTGCCTCCCAAGTGCTGGGATTAAAGGTGTGCACCACTACCACCCAGCTTCTGCTCTGGCTTGCTCTGACCTCAAGGCAACTTTATTAACATACAAATAAAATCGCATTTCAATACAAATAAAATATCACTATAACTGCTATTTAATTAACAGGAAAGTTAAGTGATGATAGTACATCACAATGGAATTCCAAGTGTAACTGATTTGCCTAAAACAACAATATCAATGTTGTTGATACTAATATCAACACCAAAAATATCAGCTGTACCTTTCCATATTCACAAGAGTCATTTTTCACAAACTGTACAATGGCCAGTTAGACTGCTAAGGTTGAGAAATGAATGATTTCATAGACAACAAAATGTTAATAGAAATTATAATGTGCACTCAATCTGAGCATGACTGGTCCTAATATTTTACAAATATACTCTTCAAGTTTGTAATTAGAAAAATATAAATGAAAGTTCTACTTCCAAATTACTGTAATTAATGGGAATCTGAGCTAGTATCTGTGCATTCTGCACCTAAGTTTGGAACTGGGAAGGTTCTGAAATCACGGGATGACACTGTTGGCTCATTTCTACCTGTCCATGTAATCTTACTTCTCTAAGCACTTCCTTGATTCAGCACAGTCCTTGAAAGCACAGAGTTTATGCAGTCACCCTCCAGATAGTAGGTAATGCCAACTTAACACCCAGGGAGGACTCCTAAAGTGAACAGGGTGTTCACTTAGATAGCATGCACTGTTCAAAAATACTATGTCAGACCAATTACAAAACACAAAACTAGAAAAATCTGAATTATAACATTTAAGATAATATTGATTATCATGAACCATGTTGTTCTCCATAGAATGTCAAATACAATCCAGGAAAAAAATGGTAAATTTATATTAGATTACTAGAATCTTAATTTTTCCTGTGCTACGTAATGCTGGAATCTGATAAAGACACTGTTCAGAGAATGAAATTTTGGGGAAAAATCTTTGTCAAATGTGTATTTGATAAAGATAGGTTAAAACTAAAAAAAAAAAAATGAACATCAAAATAACGTACAAAGTACAATATCAAACTCAGAAGAAGGAATGACACATTAAATTTTAGCGCTGTGGGTGGAATGTAGACTTGTCTCTGCCAGGACTTTTGGGCAATTTGTCATGAAGTTAAATGTATTTTTGCTTTACAATCTGACAGATGATCATGTTAGCATTCATGAAAATGAGCTGAAAAGCTACATACATATGAAGGTCTGTTTCTGGTAGCAGCTTCATTTATACATACCAAGCCATGGAAATATATAAGAGGTCATATTTAATGTATTTTAAAAAATCTGTAGAATATGAATACAGCAGAATGTTACATAGTAATAAAACAGAACCAACAACTCTCTAAAAAGAGACATGGGGAACTTTAACTGCATGCTGATTAGTGAAAGAATAAGCCATATGCTCTATTATTTCAACTGGTATGATCTTCTGGATATGGTAGCTCTATAGAGACAATCCAATGCTTATTTCCAGAAGTGTGGGAAAGAGAAAGAAATCAGCAGAAATTTGTAGGTAAAGCAAACATTTCTGTCTTCTACCTCAATGGTAGATACATAAAGTTGCTCATTTGGTAAATCCCATAGAACCCATAACTCAAAGTCTACATCTTAGTAAGGTTATCTTCAGTAACAAAGAAGTAAGCATTGTTCTGTCATTTGTAACAGCTGTCCCATACCAATGCCAGCTGTTAAGGGTAGAGAGCACTTTGCAAGGTGATTCATGTGCCTCATAGTCTGTTTACTCTGCCCCTCAGCTTTCCTGTAAATATGCATCTATTTGATGGACTTAACCATGAAACTGTTCATTTTACTGTGGGGTTAAAGAATGGCATAGTATCTTAACTTCTATAAACAGGTCCCACTTACAGCTTGGGAAAATATTTTTTAGATATTTCTGAAATTGAAATTCAGATTAAAATTAAAATATCAGTAACAGTGTGATTAAATCAGAAGTTTTTAAGAGAGTCAAATAATCATCTGTGAAAGCCTATTCTAAAAAGTGAATTGTAATAAATATATATTATTATTGTACACTCTGGATTTTTACATCTATCAAACCTAATAATTTGTGTAGTTTAAATAAGTTACTCATTTTGAAGTATTAAAAAGTGATGCACGCCTTTAATCCCAGCACTCAGGAGGCAGAGCCAGGCAGATCTCCATGAGTTCGAGGCCAGCCTGGGCTACAGAGTGAGCTCTAGGAAAGGTGCAAAGCTACACAGAGAAACCCTGTCTCGAACCCCCCCCCCCCCAAAAAGTGAGCAAAGCACAGAGATCATGCATTCTAAATTTCATCTCAATTATAAGGCTGGGGTCAGGCTAGAGCCTTTTGTTTGGACAATTGTCAACTTAATTTAATACACTTTCTGCACCAATGTCCCCATCCTTCTCCATGGCATTGGTGACATTATTTACTGTGGTAGACTTTGTGTTACATATGTTCTAACTATAACTGATGGGATTGGCATTAAATAAAATATATTATAAGCCTATGCTGAACAGTCTGTGTGAGAGACAGACACTTCACAAGGGTAGCCACACTGACCAGGATCAACTGTACATTGCCAATTTCAAGATTTCTTTAAGTGCAGGCTAGGTGATTGGTCAGGAATGAAGGAGAAGATAAAATTATATCAAGGGATTACACATCCCTAAGTGTACTTGCAAGCACATTCTCATCAGTACCTTTGGGAATCAGAATGAAATGTTCCACAAAAAAGCTCTCAGATTCCCTCTGACAACTATTTCTGACATTTAAAAAAATGAATTGTAAGAGCTCAAACTAACAGAATTTTTTTTCTTTCTTTCCCTCCTTTTTCCTTTCATTCCCTGCTTAACTCCCCGCTTAAAAGTCATTTATTAGTTGTTAGCTTTGTCACAGCCTCGTTAAGTATTTGCCTTTAGATTTGCTTCTTGTGGAGACACAAAAGAAGTACCAAGTAAGTAATGGAAAGAAAGAGGAAAGTCACCAGGACACATGAGAGGAACATGATCCAGAGTTTCCAAAATGTTCAGAACATAATAACCTATCAGTGGAAGCAGGAAGAGGATGATAGAGGAAAGAACGAAAAAAAGGATGTTTTAAATGCTACACAAAAAGTGTATGAATGATGCTTATGTACCACACGCTCCAATATGCTAGAGCACATATGTACACAGCAGTTGAGAAGGAAGGCCAGGGAAAGAGCAGATTCAATGAATCAAGTGTCCTTGTTAGCCAGAGGAGAGCACCAAATTTAATTACCATTTTCCCAGCCAGGGTGCTAGACGAAGAAGTCTACAGTTCAAACACATGTTGAGAACAGAGAAAGGCAATTGAAGATTTGTCTTCTGTGCAAATCAATACCTTTGGATGACATGCACACATACAATATCCAACGTAATGACACTACTAGCAGTAATCCTATTATTAGCCCTTTGGAAAATCATAAAAGCATTGGGGCATAGTGAGTTCAGACCTAAACATGCTAATTTCAGAGTCTGCCCTCTTTGTTACTTCATGAACAAGCCTGAGACAATGTATTACTATACTTGATTTTACTTGTATAAAGAGGAAATGTGATGTACTTAACTTAAGTACTTTATAAATGTGCAAATATGATTCAATTGATGGTTCAAGCCAAGCTAGAATATAGGCTTACACTTTAAAATAGAAACACGATGTTGAGATTTTGATCAGTCCGACTGATTAAAAATGCTAACAGCAACTGCAAAGCACAAGAATGAATCGTTAATAGTGGGAATTAGTAATTTCCATTTTTGAAACATAAAAAATACTTTTTAATTTTATTCATTCTTTCGTATTTTCTAGCTGTATTCTAGTGTTTTTATCTATATTTTCTTCAAATCTTTATACACATCGTTAGGAATAATTTTTATCACTTCCTGGGTAGTCATAGCTAATGCCTATGCCCTACACCTTGCTGTAAATACTAACGAGTGATATAGGATCCACTGCAGTATGCACTGCTGACCTCAGCAGCCAATGCAGCATGTGCAGACAGACACAGGTGCTCCTGCACAAGCAGGGAGGTAGAACTTTGTAATCGTAATAGTTCAGTGTGGAAAAGTCTTCACACACTTACAAAGACTTTCTTTATGCCGCGTGTTCTAGCTTCTTATTGTTGCTCTGATAAAACACTGACCAAAAGCAATTGAAGGGAGGGTTTAATTGGCTTGCATGTTATAGTCCATCATGCAGGGAAGGCGGAGCAGGAACTCAGGCAGGAACTGAACCAGAAACCAAGCCATGCTTCTCTTGCTTATACACTACATGCCAACCTTCATAAGGATGGTGCTGTTGACAGTAGACTGGAATCTCCTCAATCAATTAATAATGAAGAAACTGTCCCCACAGGCAGGCCAGTGTGAAAAGACAATTTTCCAGTTAGGGTTTCCATTCCTCAGGTGTCAAATTGACAGCTGAAACTAACTATGACAGAAGACATTTTATGTTGACTCTGAGACCCGTCTCGGAAAAAATGCTTTAAAAATATCTGTGCGTACACTTGTATGAGTTTGCATGATTATTTCATTATAATATATTTTAAGCATAATTTTACATATAAAATGAATTTTATATTTTGATTCAACTTTCATTGCCTTTTATAGAAACACTGTCAATTTGATTCATAATGTCAGTGAGCTAGAGTGAATATTCCTTAATCTCCCTCAACTCTTATACCATCAATCATTTTTTATAATATTATAAATTAAAGCATTTAATTTTGATTTAATTTTCATCCCATGACTGACAAACAGGCTGTATTTTTCAACATCTTTTGTCTATTTGTACTTCTTTGATGTAAATTTCTTTTTCTGAAATTTGTCAATTTTTCCTAGGTTATATTTTATATTAAATGCAATAATCATTTCTCTCCATATTTATTTTACTTTTACCACATTGCAATTTATTGTCTGGTGAGTAGTTATGATTTAAATAGCACATATTTTCTAATTTTATTTATTAATATTATCATCATTATTGAGGGGTGTGTGTGTGTGTGTGTGTGTGTGTGTGTGTACCTGTGTGTGTACCTGTGTGTGTACCTGTGTGTGTACCTGTGTGTGTACCTGTGTGTGCACCTGTGTGTGCATGAGGTAGACAAGGGCCTAGATGTAGAGGTCAGAGGGAAACTTTGTGGCATGTATCTCTCCTTATACCTTAGGTGTGGTCCACAGATGGAACTCAGGTCTCCAGGTTTGTGTGGCAAGCACCTTTGCCTACTAAGCCATTACACTGGACCCAATTTTTTTTCTCCATATTCCATATTGTTTTCTTTTTTATTTATTTTCCTTTTTTATTCTTTTCTCATACAATACATCCTGACCACAATTTCTCCTCTTTCCACTCCTTCTAGTTCTTCCTTCTCCCACCTCACCTCTCCACCAGATCCTCACCTCCTCCATCTATCTTCAGAAAAGAGCAGGGCTCCCAGGGATATCAACTGAACATAGAAAAACATGATGCAACAAGACTAGGCACAAACCCTCCTATCAGGGATGAGTGAGGCCATCAGTAAGAGGGAAAGGGTCCAAATGGGTATCAAAAGAGTCACAGACACCCCACTGCCACTGTTAAGATTCCCACAAGAACCTCAAGCTACCAACCACAGCATGTATGCAGAAGACCTAGTGCACACCCATGCAGGCTCTGTGCTTGCTGCTCCCATCTCTGCGATGCCCTATGAGCCCTGCTTAATTGATTCTGTGGGCTGTGTTCTCCTGGTATCCTCCAAGAACCTCACAGAAGAAGGGGAGGAACTGAAGGAGCCAAAAAAATTTTAAATGATATAATTCACAATTAACATTGTTCTTAGTGGTTTTAAATGAGGTGTTAATTAATTTCAATATTAACAGACCAGGTCAGACCCTCTCCGTTGTCATTTGAACACAGGCTCAGATGGGGCACAGTGGTATTTGGTTTCTTATGTAAGTGCAGTTGTTCACTGGCTGCTTCAGCGTTTTACCACTTCCCATTAAAATCCCTGACAATTTAGGAATGCTTAGATGATGAATGGTTCAATAGGTAATATAAAACAATTCTGTGTGATTTCTGGGGACTATGGATCATTGACAACCCTCATTAAATACCACACATTAATCAGTTAATCAAGTGTCATTCATAATTGAGTTCACCTTTGCGTCACTGCTTAAGAAGGCTGGAACTGTGTTGGACTGCCCCACACACTACGAGGATACTTCATTAGCAATGATTCCCCTTTTCTTGCACTTTTTGATTTCAGACATTCTCTGAATCCACAGGTGTTCACTAGACCCAGACAAAAGGCAGGCATCAAGAAAGGTCATGTATTAGTATGTTTCCTAGTGCTGTTCCAAGAAACTACTGCAAGCAGTGATAAACATGAGGATTTTATGTCTTTCAGTATGGAAGACAGAGGACTGTTTGGGCACACTAACTTTGGGTAGGGTCACATTTCTTCTGGAGACTGCACAGGAGAACCTGTGTTCTAGACTCTTCATTTGCTAGAGAATGTTAGCGGTCCTCAGGCTCCTGACCAGGATGAGCTAGTCATGGATTCTTCCTCACAACACAGCACTCTGACCCATGCCTTCCTTTTCTATTTTAAGGTCTTTTATGGAATTGTACACATGCAAATAATCTTAGACAAACTCTCAAATTTAAGGTCTGCTGGTTAAGTTATACTAATTAGAATGCTAATCCCCTTTGTCATATAACTTACCTAAATCAGGCATTTGGAAATGGCTCCCAATTTCTGATCATGGACCTATTTAAGGAGCCTTATTCTTCCTACCACAGTCCCTACCATTGAATTTGAAGACAGATGAAACTTCCAGAACCTTGTCCTCCTGACACGCTGGTTGTCATGGTCATCACATAAAATACAGTAGAAATAAGCTACCATTGTCAAGAGCAGAAAGCAACCCAATATTATATACGTTTTTGTTGTTCTTCCTTCCTTCCTTTCTTCTTTCTTTTTCTTTCTTTCTTTCTTTCTTCCTTCCTTTCTTTCTTTCTTTCTTCCTTTCTTTCTTTCTTTCTTTCTTTCTTCCTTCCTTCCTTCCTTCCTTCCTTCCTTCCTTCCTTCCTTCCTTTCTTTTCTCTCCCTTTCCTTTCTTTTGTTTTTTCTTTCTTTGAACTATATGAGTCTATCTCTTTGTTACTCCTGTGAAAGTACTTGTGAGTGAACTTAAAACTTGTAAATTGGTCAAGCTTTACTCCTTAACATGTTCAACTAAAGCAATTGTTTTCATGAGTACTTGTAAATGGTAGTCTCAGAGAATGGGGTGTGGAACATGGTTCATCTTTGATCAAAGAAAACACTGAATCCCAGGTGACAATACTACCTGGATAAAAGTTACCATGCAGTATCTAGGTACATATGAAGTGCACTATTCAGTCTGTGTAAATAATGTTAACAAATATGTACCTCGTGAGCAAGGGGAGCTTAGCAGTTCATTATGCATGTTAACTCTGTCTATCTACCTATTAATCTGTCTGTCTGTCTGTCTATCTATCTATCTGCTGTCTATCATCTATCTCTTACTCTCTATCTGTATGTGTATCGCATTCTTCATATAGCCTGATACTGGCTGGATTAATATTCTGTAGAAGATCTGATATTCTGATATTCTATATTTTATATTCTAATATCATTCATGGACTCCATCATAATTTTACCTAACAAACATTTTGTGGAAAGTAACCTACATGTTCTAGCAAGAAATAATTTTCTACTGAATTGTAAGCTCTCAGAAGATTCAGCACATGCTACAAGACCACACACTAAGGTACAGTGCTATAAGACATGCGTGTATATCTCATTTGATGGGAATGCAGCTCATTTTGTAGAGTACTTACTTAGCTCACATGATTCTATGAGCTGAATCATCAGCACCATATAAAACAGGGGGATAGAGGTTGTGAGTCATGCCTGTCATTCTTGAACTCAGTAAGTAGAGGTAGGAGATCAGAGGTTCAAGATCATGAAGCTGGATAGATGACTCAGCAGTTAAGAACATAATCTTCTCTTTCAGAGGACCTGAGTTATGTACTTAGTACCCACTATGGTAGATAACCATTGCTGTAATTCCGGTTTCAGGGCAGTCAGATGTCCAAGGCCTTCGTGGGAACCTGTACTCACTTGCACATATCCACACACAGCGATACATACATACAAGTAATTAAAAATCAGATAGAAGAAAAATCTCTTTTAAAATGAACTTCAAGGCCATGAAATGGAGGCCTGGGTTATGTGAGAACCCGTCCTCCCACCTAAAAAATGTAATAATAATGACGATTTAGGGGAAACTGAGTGATGCAGTTTATTCCTGTGATCCCAGCATTCTGGAAGCAAAGGCAGAATTTCTATGAATTTGAAACCAGTCTGAGCATCACAATAAGACCTTCATTCAAAACAATAGCAAAAGCTCCTGACAAGTAATTCAGCATATGTATTGTGTCTCTGTCAATGTGAAAAAGGAATAGAGGTTGGTGCCATTCTGTGAGTGCTGTAGTCAGAATATAATGCACCACTGAAATTCTGCTGCAGTCCAATGTGGTTCTGAAGCTGCTTATTTCAATCAACTAGCTAAGGATCAACTCCCTATGTTTAAAATGTAGTTTGTGGCCCACATCATTGCCTCTGCATATGAAGATACACTGTTACAAATATTTTATTGCTTAAAAAGAATCACCTCAAAGGCTCCCCTTTTCCAAGACTGCAGGCAGACACTGCAGTCTCCACACCCTGCCCCCACACCCATTTGCCCGAAACCCCAGCCACTTCCTGAGACTCAGAGGCCAACCCCCAGCTCCTGTCCGCCAAGATGAAGTCTCAATTCTGAACATTTATGCCCTAAACACAAGGGCGCCCACATATGTCAAAGAAACATTACTAAAGCTTAAATCACATATAAAACCCCACACATTAATAGTAGGAGACTTCAACACCCCACTTTCACCTCTGGACAGATCGACCAAATTCAAACTTATCAGACACATAATGGACTTAACAGATGTTATGACTCAAATGGAATTAATCGATATCTACAGAACATTCCACCCAAACAAAAAAGAATATATCTTCTTCTCAGCATCCCATGGAACCTTCTCTAAAATCGACCACATACTTGGCCACAAGGCAAATCTCAACAGATACAAAACAATTGGAATAACCTCCTTTGTTTTATCAGACCACCATGGTTTAAAGTTAGATTTCAACAACAGAAAAAACTACAGAAATCCTACAATCTCATGGAAACTGAATAATGCTCAACTGAATCACCAATGGGTTAAGGAAGAAATAAAGAAAGAAATTAAAGACTTCCTAGAGATCAATGAAAATGAATACACCACATACCCAAACTTATGGGATACTATGAAAGCAGTGCTAAGAGGGAAATTCATAGTACTGAATGCCCACATAAAGAAGCTGGAGAAATCTCATGCTAGTGACTTGACAGCACACCTGAAAGACCTTGAACAGGAAGAAGCAAAGTCTCCCAGGAGGAACAGATGCCAGGAAATTATCAAAATGAGAGCTGAAATCAATAAAATAGAAATAAAGAAGACAATACAAAGGATTAATGAAATAAAGAGTTGGTTCTTTGAGAAGATCAACAAGATAGACAAGCCCTTATCCAAACTAACCAAAAGACAGAGAAAGAGCATCCAAATTTTAAAAATCAGAAATGAAAAGGGGGACATAACAACAGACAATGAGGAAATCCAGAGAATCATCAGGTCATACTTCAAAAACCTCTACTCCACAAAACTGGAAAATCTAAAAGAAATGGATAGTTTTCTGGATAGGTACCACATACCAAAGTTAAATCAAGACCAGATAAACCATTTAAATAGTCCAATAACCCCCAAGGAAATAGAATCAGTCATTAAAAGTCTCCCAACCAAAAAAAGCCCTGGACCAGATGGTTTCACTGCAGATCTTCAAAGAAGACTTAATACCAATATTCTTTAAATTGTTCCACACAATAGAAGCAGAAGGTATATTACCAAACTCCTTCTATGAGGCTACAATTACCCTGATTCCTAAACCAAATAAAGATGCAACGAAGAAAGAGAACTACAGACTGATCTCCCTCATGAACACTGATGCAAAAATACTCAATAAAATTCTGGCGAACAGACTCCAAGAACACATCAAAACAATTATCCACCATGATCAAGTAGGCTTCATCCCAGGGATGCAAGGGTGGTACAATATACAAAAGTCTGTCAATGTAATACACCATATAGACAAACCCAAAGAAAAAAACCATATGATCATCTCACTAGATGCAGAAAAGGCATTTGACAAATTCCAACACCCCTTCATGATAAAGGTCTTGGAGCAATCAGGAATACAGGGAACATACCTAAACATAATAAAGGCAATGTACAGCAAGCCAATAGCCAACATCAAATTAAATGGAGAGAAACTCAAAGCAATACCACTAAAATCAGGAACAAGGCAAGGCTGTCCCCTATCTCCCTACTTATTCAATATAGTACTTGAAGTTCTAGCTAGAGCTATAAGACAACACAAAGAGATTAAGGGGATACAAATTGGAAAGGAAGAAGTCAAGCTCTCCATATTTTCAGAAAACATGATAGTATACATGAGTGACCCCAAAAATTCAACCAAGGAACTGATACAGCTAATAAACACCTTCAGCAACATAGCAGGATACAAGATCAACTCAAAAAAATCAGTAGCCCTCCTATATACAATAGACAAACAGGCTGAGAAGGAAATCAGAGATACATCACCCTTTACAATAGCCACAAATGATATAAAATACCTTGGGGTTATGCTAACTAAGCATGTGAAGGACCTATATGACAAGAACTTTAAGTCCCTGAAAAAAGAAATTGAAGAAGAGGTCAGAAATTGGAAAGATCTCCCATGCTCATGGATAGGCAGGATTAACAGTAAAAATGGCGGTCTTACCAAAAGCAATCTACAAATTCAACGCAATTCCCATCAAATTACCAACACAATTCTTCACAGATCTGAAAAGAATAATACTCAACTTCATATGGAAAACAAAAAACCCAGGATAGCCAAAAGAATCCTGTACAATAAAACAACCTCTGGAGGCATCACAATCCCTGACCTCAAGCTCTACTATAGAGCTACAGTAATAAAAACAGCTTGGTACTGGCATAAAAACCGACATGTGGACCAATGGAATCGAATTGAAGACCCTGACATTAACCCACACACCTATGAACATATAATTTTTGACAAAGAAGCCAAAAATGCACAATGGAAACAAGAAAGCATCTTCAACAAATGGTGCTGGCATAACTGGATGTCAATGTGTAGAAGGCTGCAAATAGATCCATATCTGTCACCCTGCATAAAACTTAAGTCCAAGTGGATCAAAGACCTCAACATAAATCCAGTTACTCTGAACCTGATGGAAGAGAAAGTAGGAAGTACTCTTGAACACATTGGCACCATAGATCACTTTCTAAATATAACACCAGTAGCACAGACATTGAGAGAAACAATCAATCATGGGACCTGCTGAAACTGAGAAGCTTTTGTAGAGCAAAGGACATGGTCAACAAGACAAAGTGACAGCCTACAGAATGGGAAAAGGTCTTCACCATCCCCACATCTGACAGAGGGCTGATATCCAGAATATATAAAGAACTCAAGAAATTAGACATCAAAATGTCCAACAGTCCAATTAAGAAATGGGCTATAGAACTAAACAGAGAATTCTCCACAGAGGAAGTTCAAATGGCTGAAAGACATTTAAGGAATTGCTCAACATCCCTAATTATCTGGGAAATGCAAATCAAAATGACTCTGAGATACCACCTTACACCTGTAAGAGTGGCTAAGATCAAAAACACAGAAGACAGCTTAGGCTGGAGAGGATGTGGAGCAAGGGGAACTCTCCTCCACTGCTGGTGGGAATGCAAGCTTGTACAGCTACTTTGGAAATCAATATGGTACTTGTGGTGGGTATTGTGTTCCCTGAAATATTGTGTGTTCCCCAAAATAGACATATCTGGGGTCAGAGAACAGACAGCCACTAGAGCAGAGCCAGAAATGGTGGCTAGAAAATGGGAAGAGTAAGCCATAACAGAAGTTGGGCCGTGGTGGTACACACCTTTAATCCCAGCACTTGGGAAGCAGAGCTAGCCAGATCTCTGAGTTCAAGGCCACTTTAGAAACAGCTAAGCATGGTGATCCACGCCTTTAATCCCAGGGAGTGGGGGCAGAAAGAAAAAGGTATATAAGGCATGAGGACCAGGAACTAAAGAGGAAAAAGCATGTAGTTAGTTTAAGCTTTGGAGCAACACATTTCAGCTGAGATTCATGTGGAGGAGGACTCAGAAGCTTCCAGCCTGAGGAAACAAGATCACCTGAGGAACTAGCAAGGTGAGATAGCTGTGGCTTGTTCTGCTTCTCTGATCTTCCAGCATTCACCCCAATAACTGGCCTTGGGTTTGGTTTCATTAATAAGAACTCTTAAGATTCATACTACAGGTACTTCCTTAGAAAATTGGGAATCCATCTCCCCCAAGACCCAGCTATACCACTCTTGGGCATATACCCAAGGAATGCTCAATTATACCACAAGGGCATTTGATCAGCTATGTTCATATCAGCATTGTTTGTAATAGCCAGAACCTGGAAACAACCTAGATACCCTTCAACTGAAGAATGGATAAAGAAAATATGGTACATATACACTACTCAGCAGAGAAAAACAATGACATCATGAGGTTTGCAGGCAAATGGATGGATCTAGAAAAAATCATCCTGAGTGAGGTAACCCAGACTCAGAAGGACAAACATGGTATGTACTCACTCATAGGAGGATACTAGATGTAAAACAAAGATGACTAGACTACTACACAACTCCAGGGAGGATACCTAGAAAATGGGACCCTAGGAAAGACCCAAGGATCACCCAATGACAGAGAAATGGATGAGATCTACATGAACAACCTAGATGACTGTGGGAGTAATGAAGGGCAAGATTTGAGGGAAAGAAAGCTTAGGGGAGCCGGAGATCCCAGCTGGATCAACAACAGAAAGGGAGAACAAGGAATAACAGACCATGATAAATGAAGACCACATGAGAACAGGAATAGGCAGAGTGCTGGAGAGGTCCCCAGAAATCCACAATGATACATCCTCTGTAGACTGCTGGCAGTGGTCGAGGGAGAGCCTGATCTGACCTAGTCTGGTGATCAGATAACTAAACACCCTAGCAGTCGTCTTGAAACTCTCATCCAATAACTGATGGAAGTGGATGCAGAGATCCTCAGCCAGGCCCCAGGTGGAGCTCCAGGTGTCCAACTGTCAAGAAAGTGGAGGGACTGCAAGAACATGAATTGTTGAATCCAAGATTGCAAAAAGCACAGGGACAAATAGCCAATCGAATGGAAGCACATGAATTATGAACCAAAGGCTGTGGAGCCCCCAGCAGGATCAGACCCTCTGGATAAGTGAGACAATTGAATAGCTTGATCTGTTTGGGAGGCTCCCAGGCTGTGGAACTGGGACCTGTCCTTGGTACATGAGCTGGCTGTTTGGAACCTTGGGCTTACACAGGGACACATACTCAGCCTGGAAAGAGTGGACTGGACCTGCCTGTACTGAATCCACCAGGTTTAAATGAGTCCCCAGGGGTGTCTTGGTCCTGGAGGACATGGGAATGGAGGGGAGCAGCTGGGGGGAAGTTGGGGGCAGGAGCAGGGCGGACAGGGGAACCCAGGGCTGATGTATAAAATTAAAACACATAATAATAAAAAAATAAAAAATAAAAAATAAAGTAAAAGAATTTCCTATTTAAAAAAAAAAAAAGAATCACCTCAGAAGTCCCAACCCATTAAAATTCCAAGGTTGTTAAATAAGATATTCTTTCAAAGTCAGTGCAAAGTTCATTTGAAATATAGCTTTCTATGAATTTATGAAATCCTTGCTGAAGACGGGTGTTTGAACACTGGTCATAAAGTTACTATGGGAATGAAGTGCCTAGCAAGTGCTGGGCGTATAACAATGCTTTACAAGAAGAAATTTTTGGTAATTTACTGACTGGCAGATTAATCTACTTGAGATTAAATACCACATTGCTTTAGAATCAAACACACTTTGCTTCAAAAACAGTGAACCAAAAATGGTCAGTCTACCATAGAAATAGCTAAACCTATTTCTCATAGCATGAAATGCCTCACCAAAAAGAGACCATCTTTGGAAATATGTGAACAATGTCTTAAAATTTCTTTTATGCATGACTTGGGAACAAAGTCTTATGGTCTGGAGTTGGACTACTCCAGGATGAAGCACAGACATTGGACCAGTTGCTGCTATAGTGATGTTTGGGACTGAAATGTATCTTCCCCAAATTCTTAGTTAAAACCATTATCTCCAAAGTGACTGTATTTGGAGACTTGGCTTGTAGGACATTATTAAGGTTAAATAAAACATAAAGCTTGGTCTGATCCATACAGATTTTGCAAGCTTACATGCACAGGCTAACAAGGTACATGTGAGGATGCAGTAAGGAGGTAGCCATCCACAAGTAAAGGAGAGACATAGACACAAACAGCTGCATTGGTTGTATGCTATGAAACCTTCAAAATATCCAAAAAATGTTTTTATTACTTAAAAATAAAACATTAAATGGTATCTTGTTATGACAGTTCCCAATGACTAGGACAAAATTATTAAAGGTGCAATCACATGCTCTTATTATTTTGGGTAGAAGCATGAATGGGATAAGCAATTATGTCATAAGGAGAAGTGAGCAATGATGTGGAGAAAGTGTAGCGCAGATATTTTTTCCTGCTCCATACCTCACTCCCTTGGCCTCTCAGATTCCCTGGCAAAATCCCCTCCTTCTCACCACTTCCTATCCTGTACTTATCTCAGAGACAATACATGCTCTGGCAGAACTAATGAGGTAGGTTTAGCATTTACTAGGAGGAGAAATGATGCTTTGGGGGAAAACCTCACCAAGAGACAAATGCTTCAGCCTCCTGACCTTCTACAGTAGCAATTCTAAGGCACATGTAATGGGTCCTCACAGAACACATGACACAAAAGCAACTACCTGAATAAATCATCCACTGTTGTTTTCTTCCTTGTTACACACTCCATCTTCACACCTGTAAAAAAGCAAGCATACAAACAGTAACAAGACCTTACCTGCCTTTGCCTCCCACTGGTAAGAGTCACAAGTAAATATACTGACATCTGATAATTATTTTAAGCCTGGACAGATAAACTTAAAGGATACTCCACCAATGGCACTTTGGAAAAGGAAATGAAAGCAACATGTAATTTGACTTTATAACTTCATCATTCCCTACTAATATGAGCTCCATCAATGCTGGAGAAAGATTCCAATTGCTTGGTTGTGGTAGAAGTGGAGTTGAGGGCTTCTTTTAGAACTTAGAGAATGCCAGAGAAGCCCTGCCATCACCAGAGACTTGGTGTGTCTTCTTTCTTTGGAGGAAGGGCTGTAATACCTCACTTGTTTAAGCAACATGCAGATCTCTTTTTGGCTATGGCATCCAACAGAAAGATTATAATTTGTTAATAGCTACCTTGGTAACCTGAATTTCTGCTCCCTACTTCTGACCCCTCAGTTTCACATCATAGTCATCACACCTGACAAAAGCACTCAACACAGATTCTGCTTTTTTGGTATGGGAGATCTCTGATGATTTCAGAAAATGTATAAATGTCTAACATAAAAATGCCATATATGTATGTTGATCATGAAGTTGTGATTACCAGCATCACTAAAATTCTTCTAACTCTTCAAGCTGAAATTGGCAAAAAAAAAAAAACAAATTTGTATTTAAGGAATTTGCTTCTGTGCATCTCTGGTTGTCAACAAAGTAGCCTCTAATAAATTGATATCCCTTAGAAGTCATGCTAAGGTTTCCATCTGTGCTAAACTGTCAGCCTTTTGATGACTTTGAATATGCATTATCATGGAACTGTCCTTATCATTCCAAGTGCATTACCTATAACTGATAGAAACAAAAGGTATTATCCAAATAATCCCTTATTTTCTCATACACATATTTTATCTGCTCTTGTCTAACAAAGACGTAAGTACAGTTAAATACTTGGCTCATGCTGTCCTTTTGGAAAGATCCAGCAGATACAATTTTGATATAGTAGTACCATTAGCCCTATAGACAATCTATACCTTACTTGATATCCAAAAACCAAAAGTCATCATAACATAAACATATGTGTCTTACAATGTCATGATCAGGACAAATGGGGATTTTCAAATCTCTCCTCTGGAAAGAAAACAGATTCAGAGATCACAAACTATACCTCTAAAAGTCCTGTTGATAAAGGACAAACTGAGAACAGAAGCAATGCTGAAGGTCTCAACTGTGAGAGAGTATGAAGAGGGAGAAATCCCAGAGCAAACAAGGGAAACAGAAAACACACAGGAGAAATGGTGCCTGGAGGCTGTGATGCAGACAGAAACAGGTGACAGGGATGAGTGGAGATGGAGACAGAGATAGGGAGAGCAACATGAGAAGGACTAGTGGAGAGAGAGATTGGAAATTCCGAGGAGATGATTTTCAATCATTTCATGGCCTAGATTTTTCTACTCTACTTCTGTGTCTCTTCTAGGACATAGATAGTTTTCCTTTGTAACTACAATATGCCTTGTTTTAAAGCTCTAATGAACTGATAAAAACTGCGTCATATTGAGAGTTTCAGTTGGCACCACTTTTTGTACATGTCATTTTTATTCTTTTTATGTTGTATGCTTAAGGCACACTGAAAGATTTTAATGACTATAGTTAAGCAAGCATAGATTATACTGTATCCGTTTCAAAAACTTTGATTGTATAGGACTGTATATAGGACTTTCTGGGTAAGAGCACTGCCTATTTTTCAAGAGGCAGTGTGTTCAGTTCCAGGACCCACATGGAGGCCCACAATCCTCTTGTCTAGTCCCATAGTTTAACAACTTCTTCTGGCCTCTGTTGGCATTGCATGTATGTGACATGAAGATATAAATACAGGTAAAACATTCATATATAAATAGGTAGACAGACATAGATAGATAGATAGGATATAAATAGACTCTTTTTTATTGATTTTAATTGATAGAAAATTATAGCTGTAGTTACTCCTATTAATCTTGCTATTATTCTTTGACATATTGGTCATACATGAGTTTTATTTTTAGTTCTACCTAAATCATGGTCATGTGGGAAACACAAAAAAAAATTTGCCAAAAGCACTCAACAATCTCTTTGAAATCTCTTTAGTCATGGTGGACAATCTCTAATATTTCTTTCTAGCATTTATCCTAGCAATGGTTATTCTAGGATGGGTCTCACAGAGTTTCACCCTGTGTAATTATACCCTAGCCCTCAGCCAATAAGGACCTTTGGGGATCTGTACATCAGCTTCTGGGCTCTTGTTCTTCTTCTAATTTTCTTCTTCCATTCTTCTACTCCAGAAATACAACCTCTTCTTCAACTTAAATATTGAATTTCTGTCTCTTTGTTAAGAAGTTGGAGCCTCATAAGCTTCTTGAGTTCATATCAACACCCATGAAGGTAGTCTCAGAAAACACATGGTTTAGCACAGTTTTCTCTTCCCAGTCAAATGTTGTGTAGTATTTCCAAATGAGAGAAAAACTGTTGCCTTGTGAATGTTTTCTTCCACATTTACCTAATCATGTGACGTGAAGATGGTCATCCATAGTTCTTTCAGTGAGAGTAACATGAATTACAAATATGATTTATTGGCATACAATTTTCCCAAAATCAGCATTGACTGTTTAGTATTTGATTAGAGTATCAATTTTTATGCTTTATGTTACTATTTGGAGTTTTTACTCATTTGCTAGAAATTCATTTTGTCTAATATGGTACAAGGGTAAGATTTAAATAACTCTGATGCTATGTTAACAATTTGCTCTACATTACTTATTTTTTTTCCTATTGGGAGATCCTCCAACTGTAATATGTCAGAATTTCTGCAACACCTTCGTTCTTTTTATATTTCTTCTCCAAATATTTTTCTTTTCTCAGAGTCTCCCCATCTTAATAAATTCCTACAGAATTCAGAGAGAGCCAACTCAAGAAATCCTGTTCTGTTACTTTCCCATCCACAACCATCAATTTATTGGACATATTTTTGCTAGTTACTGCAGCTCATAGAAAAACTAATTAGCCATTATATATGTGCACTGTAATTCAAACTCTAATAATAACTTTTCTTATGATCATCCATCCTGAATACAAAAATCATATAATTCATTCTTTCTTGTTGTCATTTGAGTCTCCTCCCACTTCTAAGCTGTGTCAATAAGATTTATAATAGGATGTTTCTTTAACACAGAATCCCAGAAATTCTTTTATCTAACGATAAAGTTTTCCTTTATCCAATGTGTTCCAGCTCATGTTAGCTCCAGCATTTATCTGTGACAACTGCATTTTGATGTACCAAAGAGATGAGTGAGAAGGTAAAAGTCATACAATGGTTCCTTAAACTTCTGCTTAGAAGTAACAAAAGTCAAATATCCTTGCATTTGATCTTCGAAATCAAATGATATGACCAAGTCTGATATAAGTAGGATGAAAAGTGCAATCCAGACACAGTAGGGACCCTGAGGTGAAGGGCCTTGAGGGAAGGGCCCATACAGTAAGGCAATGTGTATTTCAGACATTACTTCAATGCATCACATCAGATTTCAGACTCAAAAGCATTTCTTTGATGTTTTAAGAACATACTTTAAAAAGCCAAAATAGAAGCAAGGGACTCTATTGAAAGAATATTTCAATAATCCAGGTTAAGAGACAATGGTGTCTTGAAAAAGAGCTGTGACAGGAACTAAAGCAGAGGTGACTTGGGGAGGCATCAGTAGGATGGACTGAGTGATAACATATAGGACATGAGAGACAAACAGATGGATTGACTTCAAGGTCTTTGCTTAAGCCTGGGTTTCATAGCACATAACATTAGCTGAACTGTGCTTTTCAGAGCATAGCTCTCAGGACTTGCCTCACTCTCACATTAGCTGAAGTCTCTGAGGATAATTGTGAGGACTCACAGTCCTCCCTGGGAACTTAACTGTATACACAGTGCTAGTTTGTCATACAGAAAAGAAACAGATCAAAATCAGGCAAATGGAAGAATTTGGACAGAAGAGGGGCATCCTGAACAACACTGTCGTTCTCTTCTGTGGAGTTAGAACATTACACTGCTAGCTAGAACAAAGAACAGTGAAAAGGACTGTTCCCCAGTGAGGAGGTTCATCTCAGCACTGGTATTCAGTGTTTTCCATTGAGTTGGTTTGGTGGAGGCCCTGTGTTCCTGCACATTTGACATGCATTTGTCATAACATATGAACAAAACCCTCCTGATTTATTTGTAGGTGGGACAGCCTTTCACTGTGCAGAAATACTATTGAAAATGACATGGCTTTCCTCATAGAAGCAAAGGATAAAGAGAAGACTGCTTTTCTTATAGATATGTATATATCCAAACCAACCATGAATATCAGACAGATCAGATTATTCTGTACTCTAAAGCACTCATCCTCAAGGCAGAATGCACTGATTTTTGTAAACAAAGTATAAACTCAAACTAGCACTGTGATTAATCTTTTAAAACCATATCCCAAAATTCCTGAACTCCTGGAAGGGACATTTGAGCCCCCAAAATGAAAAGTGATGATAAACTAGATTAAATATGTGGAAATGGATGATTTATAATAAAATATGGCTACTCTTGCTTGAAGAGAATAAACTAGGATTGAGTGTGTGAGATTTGAATGAGGATACACATTAAGAGTGGATAGTAAGGATTTGTACAGACATGACAAATGGCTGTATGTTTGAACACTGATATGTTGTGGAATATTACTTTAACTAGACAAAGATGTATTACATCTATTTATGCTGCACTTGTTTAACTATGTAAAGATGTGCAGTTGTTTTACAATTTCTTTGTAATAGTCCTTATCTAAAAATCTCAATGCTGTGTTCTATAAGATATTTTTCCAAGAATCTGTTCAAAAATAACTAGGGCGCACTCAAACTTTTGCCAAGAGATGGTAAAACTTGAGGTTTACGTTAGCAAATGTTGAATCTAATTTGGAATATATCATGATGTGATTCCTAGTTGTCATTTTATGTCAATAATGGCACAAATATCTACCCATAACCCCATGGCTGAACCTCATAGGAATTATGACAAAATTGGAGTCAGTAATATTCAACTTAAAGCAGTCCTGGAAGAAAAAATATATCAGAAAGCAAGGGTCTTTGCTGATTATAAATTCCTGATGTTAATGTTGATGATGTTTCTTGAAGCTATATTCTTAAGCATTCCCATTTCTAACTACAATACAATGTAGATGAGGTCAGAAGACAAAGTTTTTAAAGGTAGTTAAAACACTAATTGGCTATTGGCAATAGAGTTAATTATAAAAATTTGCAATGTTTGATTCCTCCTTAATTCAACATTAATTGGAAGCATTAGTGAGTCTGTGGAGAATCAGTGAATGTGAGCTCTTCTTACTCAGACTTATCTTCTTGAAATAATCACTATGTAACTCATATCTGAAAGCCACAGAGTTTGCGTTAGGTTTTAATTATTTGCTCTGAAATTACCACCATGTCTAAGCAAATAATAAAAGCTTTTAATGCACAAATATTTGCTAAACTGTTAAATTCTTAGATATTCTTTGTCTTGTTCAACACTTAATAAATATTTATTGTGTGTTGTGTATACTCTCAACAACTTGCAATTAAATTATTATTCTGAGACTAAACAAATTATTTTGACATACAATTAATCTTTAAATTATTAAATACTTTGTTCTGCTGTATATATAATTTATAGCTATGATTAAATATATTTGAACAAATAAAGCCATGGCAAACTGTTAATATTTCTAATGGCCACATCTTTTTCTACACATATTGGTCGACAATGC
Organism: Onychomys torridus; assembly: GCF_903995425.1. Taxonomy (NCBI): domain Eukaryota; kingdom Metazoa; phylum Chordata; class Mammalia; order Rodentia; family Cricetidae; genus Onychomys; species Onychomys torridus. The sequence continues at coordinate 29,122,873 of NC_050444.1, read as the reverse complement.
ATGGTTCCAGCATCATTTGTATTCTCTGCATGAACACTACAGAACTTCATTTAAATGAATCAGTTTTATAGGTCAATGACTAATTTCTGGGTAATCCCATATAGGAGGGAAAATTTTAAAAGATTTGAAAAATTACATGTTCTCTTTAAAGAGATTTCTTAAGATCAGTTGTAGATAGTTATTCTACATATAATGCTCTTTTAAGGATTGTATGTGTTCAGCTGGACCCCTTGTGCTCTCCCTCTCCCTCCCTCCCCAACTCAATCATCCCAATCCCTCATGTTCCCATCCCCATGCTCCCACACCCTGCTCCCAGTTTACCCAGGAGATCTCATCTATTTCCCCTTCCCAGGGCAATCCATGTGTCCCTCTTAGGGTCCTCCTTGTTACCTAGCCACTCTAGGGCTGTGGAATGTAGCCTGATTATCCTTTGCTTTAAATCTACTATCCACTTAAAGTGAGTACATACTATGTTTGTCTGTCTGGGTCTGGGTTACCTCACTTAGGATGATTTTTTTCTAGTTCCATCTATTTGCCTACAAATTTCATTATGCCATTGTTTGTTACTGCTGAATAATACCAAATTTTCTTTATCCATTCTTCAATTAAGGAGCATCCTGATGGTTTCAGGTTCTGGCTATTATGAATAATACTCCTACAAACACAGTTGAGCAAGTGTCCTTGTGGTATGATTGAACATCCTTTGGATATAGGTCAAGAGAGGTATTGCTAGGTCTTGAGGTAGATTGATCACCAATTTTCTGAGAAATCATCATACTGATTTCCAAAGTAGTTGTACAAGTTTTCACTCCTATTAACAGTGGAGGAGTGTTCCCCTTAATCCACATCCTCTCTAACATAATCTGACATCAGTGTTTTTGTTCTTAGCCATTCTGACAGGTATAAGATGGAATCTCAGAGTCATTTTGATTTGCATTTCCCTGATAACTAAAAATGTTGAGCAATCCTTAAATGTCTTTCATCCATTTGATACTCTTCTGCTGCGAATTCTATGTTTAGATCTGTACCCCATTTGTTAATTGGATTATTTGGTATTTTGATGTCTAGTTTCTTGAGTTATTTATATATTTTGGAGATCAACCCTCTGTCAGATGTGGAGCTGGTGAAGAGATCTTTCCCCATTCTGCAGGGTGTCATTTTTGTCTTATTGACCTTTGCTTTACAGAAGCTTTTCAGTTTCAGAAGGTTGCATTTATTAATTGTTGATCTCAGTGTCTGTGCTACTGGTTATATTATTATATTATATTATATTATATTTATTATATTTATTATATTTATTATTTTTATTATTTTTATTATATTTATTTACAGTCATCTCCTTTGCCAATGCATTCAAGGCTATTCTCACTTTCTCTTCTATCAGGTTCAGTGTAACTAGATTTATGCTGAGGTCTTTGATCCACTTAGATTGAGTTTTGTGTAAGTAATAGATATAGATCTATTTGCGTTTTTCTATTTGTTGACATCCAGTTATGGCAGCACCATTTATTGAAGATGTTCTCTTTTTTTCTGTTGTACAGTTGAAGAGAAGGAAGAGGGTCAAGATCATGAAGGGCAACACACAGAGACAGATGACCTGAATTTGTGGGAGCTCACAGACTCTAGACTGACAGTTAAGCAATCTGTATGGACCAACCTAAGGCCTCTACAAGTGAGTGACAGATGTGTAGCTTAGTCTACTTGTGGGGCCCCTAGCAGTGAGACCAGGATCCCTGGCACATGAGCTGGCTTTTTGGAACCTATTCCCTATGGTGGGATGCCTAGCTCAGCCTTGATGCAGAGGGAGGAGCTTAGTCCTGACTCAACTTGATATGTCATGCTTTGTTGATTCCCATGGGAGACCTTAGCCTTTGAGAGGAGTGCATAGGGGGAGGGTAGAAAGGAAGTGGGGGTGGGAACAGGAGGAGAAGACAAAGGGGAAACTGGTTTTAATAATAAAAAACAGAAAACAAAAAGCAAACAAAATTATGTGTGACAGTGTGTGTGTGTGTGTGTGTGTGTGTGTGTGTGTGTGTGTGTGTGAGAGAGAGAGAGAGAGAGAGAGAGAGAGAGAGAGAGTAATACATGCACTATATACATGTGTGGGTGTATAAGCAGAGGCCAGAGACCTCTGAGTCAAATATCTTACTCTACTACTTTCTGCCTTATTCTTTTGAGGCAAGGTCTTTCCCTGAACCTGAATCAAAGCAGCCTTCAACAGTCCTCTTGTTGCCCTACATTGCTGGGATTTTGCAATGAAGCATACTCCTAGGCATGCCTAGACTTTTTACATGGGTATTAAGATCTAAAATCAGGTCTTCTTGCAAATGTTTTGACAGCATTAGTGGGGAGTTACTTATAGGAATACAAATGGCTAAAAGGCACCTGTATCACCAAAAACCCCACTTCAGCATCATTGTCAATCATGGGAGCTTCATCCTGAGTCCTCCCTGAATGAACTGCAGGCAGCTTGATTGTTGGAAGAATGTGCTCTCTCAACAATTTTGTGCCGCCCATATAACCTTACTGAAGTGCTTTCTGAGTGGTAAATACTGTTTTCTAATTGAGACTCATGGGCCTACCTTTAAAAGAGAAAGTTCAAGTTAGAAGGAATTACAGCACAACTTCCCTGATTTCTTAGCTGTTCCTGTTGTCTTGCTACATCACCACCCTGGAAGGACAGTAATTTTACCTCACTATATTTTTTTAGCTTCACTAAACATTAAACACTACATTTTGCTGTTAACAATTTTGCCTCTCCTTTACCCTAAATATTGAATCACTCTTTCCTGGAGTACAATAAACTGTGAAGTTTTGAATATTCAGGCAAGTTAATTATGTCGTCTACTGACCAATTCAGAATGACTTGATGCCCCTCCATGTTTTATGGTAGGCTGTATTTTATGAATCTCCTGGAAGTGGGGCTGTGTTCCTTTGTTTCATTGTATCTTTATGAAGGGGAGAAATCAAATTGAGTGATTGCTGATGGTTCCAGTTTATTTAACTAAGGTGATGTCTAGGAAACTATTCCACTAGAAAGTGACTTTTGTTTTCTAGTGATAAGAAATAAATATTTTTGTAAAGAGACTGAAGTCAGGCAACTATTCCTGGCTAAACTTGCTTCACTGGTTTTTTTTTTTTTTCCAATATGGACTAACAGCCTATATCTCTTTTTTAAAATGAGTTACAATCTAATATTATTTTAGTTAACTTGTTGCTTACAGTGGCCCAGTCAGGGATGAATCAGAACCTGTTCATATTGCTTCTCTAAACTATTTTTAATGACTCCATTACTCTGAGCTGCCACAGGCTTTCTTCCATGAGTCTAGGCTATTCTTATGACTTGTTTTACTTTAATGTATATTTGAAAGCAAGATTGAGGTAATAAATGTATTTATGGTTGTGAGATTGGTATTGCTTGCTTATCATTTTAGTAAAGAATTAAGGAAATTTTTATACCTATGGACATGTGTTGAAATATTGACACTAAAACTTCCAATTTCAATCCAACATTAAAAAGTTAATTCAGTTTCAGTTTTTCTGTTAATTACTTCAATATTCTTAATTAATTGGATATTTTTTACCATGATCTATTTCTACCATAACTCTTTCTCTGGGAATTATCCCTATAACACACTAGGTTTATTCATTACACATTAATCCACTGGTTTCATTAGGGTAATCCACACCTCCTTCTCAGCTCTGACAATACAGTTAGACCAACCATTTACATGGACACTATACAGACTGGATCAAACTGTGAAAGCTTAGGCAAGCCCAACTTCCCAAGCAGCATTCACTTTTTTTAGTGCAGCTCTAAGAAACGATGCAAGTGGACCCACAGGAGAGATAACTCCTCTATTCTATTTGGACTCCAAAGTTCCATGAGATTGATTCTTGCTCATAGACATCACATTTGTACACGTTAAATTCTAACATCTCACACTCATATCACTTATTGTCCCGAATCATCATATAAGAAATGACTATTCTCCTTAATTGTCACCAGTCATCCATACAATGAATGACTATCTTCCTCACAGTACTTGGGTTCTATAGGGTGTGCTGCCTAATCTTGCCTAAACACCTTCCTTGCTGCACACAACCAGCACCTAACATTCCAGACAGAGGGATTGTCTTGTGAGGTCCAAGGATCCTGACTTAGAACTGAATTCCTCAGAAACAAACAAACAAACATGTGAGTAAGAGCCAAGCTAACAGTCTGCACTTACATAGATCCAGGAACAGTCTGCAAGACAGTAATGTGTTGATTTTCACATTAGTGAGACACAACCGTACAAAATAGAACAATAACATTTATACTATTTAGGATGATAGAAACAAAAAGAAACATACAAAGGAAAAGGAAAAGCCTAATAAGATAGTGTGATTTTCTTGGGGAATGCATAAAATTATATGGGGGGAGGCTAAAATATTGAAACAATTTTATAGATAATTCCTATTAAAGAACAAGGAAATGGAATTTGTTTTTTCATACATTAGCAAATGTTCTTTTCAGTAATTATTGCAATGGAGTCATCCTAGTTCAGTGATGCCTGATTTATTGTTGGACTTGAAGAGAAGGCTCAGAAATACTCTACTCATTTCAGTTAATTTTATATATGCATAGAAAATAACATAGGAGGACTGTATGCATTTGTCTAAGAAATATGAAGTAAGATTTACTGAATAAGATGCAAAAAAGCATTAACAAAAGAGAAAATAATTGACATATTTCTTCATTTAAAACTATCATCTATGTAATAAAAGTCACTAACATGAAAAGAGATGATTAATAAAATGGGAAAAGATATTTTATTTACAATAATTAACAAAAGATTAATATTGATAGGAAAAACCTCTTTAAAATATGTAAGAAAATTACAAATATACCATTGCAAATAAATGAGCAAAATATATACTTTGGCAAGGTACACATGGGCCAAACCTGAAGTTAGATAAATAAATATTTGTTTAACCGGATTACTAATGAGAAGGGGAGGGATTGGGAGCTGTGAAAGCATACATTCCGACTTTAAAAACTGCTGTCACTTACTAGATTTGGAACTTTATGACCTAGACTTCCCTAACCAAAGAGAAAGTGACAAGACCACCTAACCTATGAATTTATTGTGAAAGTCGAGTGGTTTAATACTCACAGATGTTTTGAATAGCACGTAACATGAAAATAAAGTGCAGTATGAGGTATGTTATCATTAAATAATGTCAGGCAGGTTCCAGATAAGAGCACAAGGAACAGATTCTTGCTGACTTGAGACAATGCAATTCCCCAAAACTTTATTTGATGCTATCTTTGAAGAAGTAATATCCAGGAAAACTTACAAACAGTACATACATTTAGAATTCATATGTTTTGAAAATACAAAATAAAAGTATGTTTTGTTATATTGTGGTTATAGCATATGTTGATTATAAACTTACATCAGGAAACATATGTGCCAACTTCAAGACAAAAGTCAACAGGAGAGTATAAGGACAGAATAGGAGATGAAATCACTGGGTTTAGCATTATAACTCTTAATATAAACAAAAGGGCTTACAATAATTAAGTCATGTCAACATTTGTTAAAACCCTGGTGACATACACATGAATATCTATCATTCACCATATATCCTAAATATTTCATAAATTCGGACTTGTGAAAAGTATTTCTGATTTATTTTATGACTTTGTATCTACATATTTTCTCTCTGATACTAAATAATTTCTTGAGTACACAAGTAAATCCATTTCTAAATTTTTAATCCTTCAAATCTGACTGAAGTTTTGATATGTATCAAGAATATGATGACATTCTGATGAATGAATAAATGAACATTTTGCTGTCTACCCTGACATTTTAAAAATTCAATACATACATCTAAATTATTTGTAGAAACACCTGCAAAAGAAATAAGCATTTTAGACTATTGAATATCTACTTAAAATATTCACAGAAATCATTTGTTGTGTATCTTAAATAGGTTTCCAATATGTTCCCTTTGCCTGTTTTTTACTTCAAAGTAAAAATTCTTTTTAAATTTACCCATTTAACTTTGTATCAGACTGAATTTTATATCACAAAACCACTTACAGAAATATAGGTAAGTACTCGGAATTTCTTCAACTTAGCTCCCTAACTGGAAATGAATATTGCAGAAAGAGAGTCAAGGACCAGGAGCAACAAAAGGACTTTTAGTTCATTAGTGAATGATTTATCTTCTCAAGAAAAAATAATAGTGTGGAGTGTTGCACATTGAATCAGACAGCTGATTGTTTCTCATTAAAAACATTTTAGTCTTCTGTTTTATTCTGTGTGCAAAGTTTTTCTTCATTGTTTCCTCTTTCTCTCATGGTAGCATCAAAGAAAACTAATCACAATGAATAGGTCTTCCAAAATGATGCTGGACTAAGGACAGCGCATGCAATATATATATATATATATATATATATATATATATATATATATATAAAATATGTTTACAAATGTTGTAGCACATAAGGCATGGGATAAACCCTGACTACCATGTAGTTTCAGAAGGTAAGGTGGTTTCTGTCTGATGGAGTTTCCAACATACAAGCCAATGGTTTAAAAAAGTAGTATTAAATTATCAGCACTGGAGTATAAAACAAATAAATATAACTCCTCACATCAAAAGACTAATAGAGGAAACAAGATTCTGCAGGGGAGAAAAGGAAAGACAAATTCTTAATATTTTCAATATATACCGTTCCTTAAAGGAAAAAATTTCACTCAGATATGTGTAATGACCACCTTCCAGAGTGGAGGGAGGGAAGATAACCATAGCAGCAGAGAAAACAACCTTCAGCAAGGACTCAAAGGTAAGTGTGACAAGCCATGCTGAGAGCAGGCGCCACTGATACACCTTGGTGAGTGTTTGTGTCGAGTGAAGGGTGCTGTCTAGGGGTACTGCTGAGTTAGATCTGTGGGATGGACAAAGATTTGTTCATCCTGGAAGGCGACCACTCAGACAGTTATGAGAAGTGCGGAGAGTGAGATGCCACTGACAGACCATGACAGACTGATACCTGAGGCAGAGACATGAAACCAGCAATGGGTGGCAGAAGAGTCCTTACAGAAAGTAACAGTTACAGATTTGCTGCAAGAATAAAATGGTGTTACCACTGCCCTGTAGAAACCCAGGGATCCTAGGGACAAAGAAATGATTGGAATGGAGAGAGAGAGACAGAGACAGAGACAGAGACAGAGACAGAGATAGAGACAGACAGACAGACAGAAAGGATCAAAACCTAACAAACAGAACAAACAGCATTAAATTTCGTCTTCTTCCTGATTGGTCCACCACCACCATCACCACCACCCCCATCACGACCCCCACCCTCAACCCCACCCTCACCCCACCCCCATTACACCCCCATCCTCCACCCCCTTCAGTCTCTTCTTCCTCAGCCGACTGTTTTATAACAATTGCAATCACCTAGGCAAGGGTAGGATTCATCCCAGGAAAAAGAACAGTCTTTCTATGAGCAGCCATTTCCTATTTTCCAGATTAACCCAAGTTCCTCTGTCACTTCTATAGTGAGGAGGTGGCTTCCTCAGATTTCTTCCCCCAAACCAAACTGTGTTCTAAATCTAAAGAACAATATTAGACAAATCCTAAATGAGGGGCTTTCTACAAACTACATGACCAGAATCCCTCAAGACTGGACAGTCATAAGAATATTATAAGGAAGCGTTCCAGTCCAGAGCAGCTCAGAAAAAAAGGACTACAAAATGTAACATGACATTCTCCATGGAATCCTGCGCTGGTAAGATGGTAGCAGGAAAAGAAAACAAAGACTATCCAGGCAAAACACACCTTTATTTCAAATAGGAAATCTCAGCCTTTGAGATGCTCAATGGGTAGATTACTTCCTGCCAAACCTGACTACTTGCTTCATCCTCATCACCCATACTGTGGAAAGATGGATAGACCCAAATCCCACAGGCTGTTTACTAACCTCACGTGAGCATGTGGCACACAAATGCACTCCAGAGAAGAAATAAAGAGGCAGCATTTTTTAAACAATCTGTTTTCGTTCACTAATTGTAACAAGTATATCATGGCAATACAAAAACATTAATACTAGTGTATAAAAGAAAATATCATATTATCTACATTTCCTCCTAAATCTCAAAATGCTCTCAAATAAAGCATACACCCTTCTTTCTAAGAAAACACTCCACTGGAATGTGAGCTGAGCATAGTGACCGTCTTCTAGAGTATGGAAGTAAATGCCACAGCAGTGAAGGAAGTATCCCTTCATGAATAAATAGTACACACTGTAGGTGGTACTCTTCCATGGTGGAGCACCCCTTGATAATAAATAGTACATGCTGTGGGCAGGATTCTTCCTTGATAGATCTGTCCAAGGGATTGCTTGGTGCTAGAGCTCTTGATGAATCACCCTAATATTATGAATAATCCCCAGAACTCACTGGTTAATAATTCACTTATGTTTCAACTAGTGCTGAGCTGATGTGGGCATTTGTAATTACTAACTCTGATTACCAACATCATCCAGGCTTGATTGGAAAAAGGGTGGAGGACATTTTTCTTTTCTTTTCTGGAAAATGTGTCTTGATTTATTTCAAGGAGAATCTGCAATACATGAAATTAAAAGGTGCTGGGTCCTGCCCAACTATTTTTTAAAACCAGTCTTGAATGGAGGAGTGAGGTTTAAGAAATAATAGATATGAAAAATAGAGACATAGATTATGTAAAAGAAAAAGTGATACATAATAGCATGAGGAGGGCTCTAGGTAAATACCACAGTCACCCTGTGTTTATTTCTCAGAGCCTTTTTATACCCAAAGCAGGTTAGGCAAAAGACCTCCCCGTCTCAAGGACACCATGGTTCATGGTACAAACAAGTGTAAATACCTTCATAATGCTCAAGATACCTGGTAATCACATCTTTGGCCAAACATCCTGTTAAAGAGTGTTGATGAGTAGTCATGCCTTTGGCCAAACATCCTGTTATCTAGCCTTAAAGAGCAAAGAGAAGTTTGAACACTCTGACCTTGAGTCAAATGGAATCAAGCCACAAACTGGAGTCCTTTGTGGGCTCCCACAGTGAGGATTAAATAAGGGCTCAGGAACTGTTTTAAAGGGACACCTGAAATTGGCTGTTCCTGAAAGAAAAGGGTTGGATAAGATCCAAACACAGGCAAGGATGGGAGACAGGGTATCTGTGGTACAGAAGAAAATCCAGCAAAGCTGAGTATTGAAAAAAAAAAAAAAAACATCCATTTTTAAAACCAGTCAGTTCCACCTACTCTTAACAGTATCTTCTACTTCAGAACCACCCCCACCATCACTATGCTGCAGGATAGGACTGAAGCAATAAGATTCTAGGATGCCTGTCGACCTGGGACAACCTGGATTCCAAGACCAGTCAGTTTTGTCCCAGGCATCACACTGTGAAATGCCAATGCCATCATTTTCCATACTGCCATCTGTGGAAAGACTGAAGAAGGAGACCTTTCTTGGGACAATGGTCTCATGAGAGTTGGTGTTTAACCTAGGGGTGATTCAGTATTAGTTTCCTGCTAAGGAAAAATTATCCCTTGACATAGTTGAATTACTATTTTATCAATTAATTAAAGTCCCATGTCCAGGTTAAAACCAAACGAGAATATATTTGCTAGCCATATCACAAACTTAAGGCAAATTTCAATTCATATAAGGGTGTTTATCTTCATGAATGAAAGGAATAACTTTTATTAGTATTGTATATTTTCATACAGTATGATGTAATTGACAGAATCTTGGTAGCCTGTATACCTAAGGCTCTGCTTGCAAATGAAGTGAAATATTAGGAGTGTGTGGTGTGTGTGTGTGTGTCTGTCTGTGTCTGTGTGCCTCTGTCTGTGTGTGTTTAAAATTTGTCTCTAACACAGATGCTTATTCTTCAAACTTGCCATGCTGCAAAGCCCCCAGGCTTTTGAGTACTTCAGTCATCCCAAATAAGTGTCTGACATCTGGAGATAGGCTGAAAGAGGTTGCTCATAATATGAGATTAGCTATGGGGTCTTGATTTTAGGGCTGTAATGAAATAGATTCTCTGGAGTCCAAATAACCAAAAAGAATTCAGGAATCCAGCAGTTCTTGAGTTCTGGAATAAACATACAATAGGCTAGACAGAAATTGTCAGGCTGTCATTATAACACAGGCTGTTAACAACCACAATTAAGGCAGACTACATATCAATTATTATTTGTCTGGAACATCAGCTTCCCTAAGCATAAAAGGAAGTGAGGCAGCCTATGCTGCTGTCTCCTCCCCTTGGCTAATTAGTACTGTTTTTAATGGCTTCATCTGCCCAGGATCAATTGTCTAATAGAAACAGGGCTCTGTCAGTTAATAAGGTGAGGAACTGCAGAATGCAATTATGTCTGGCTCCAAAATAGTGCTTCAAACACACTGAAACAATCCTGTGACAGAATAAACAAACTAATAGGCCAAGGCAGGATCCTTTGTCTAATGTCCATGCACAGTGTTCCAGGAACATTTACGGGAAAAATTAAGAAGGGGAAAATGAGAAGAAAAAAAATAAAAACAAATGGAGACTTAAAGACAGTCACAGAAACATTCTCCTCCCCCCACCACCACCCCCCATCCCACACACACACTCTGGAGACTTCAGTTAAAGAAAAGCCCAACATAATGAATTATACATGGATGCTTAATGAATATTAGCATAGAAAATGTTGATGTGACAATGAACTCTATTCTCCCCAAAAATGGTTTCTGAAATAAATAAATAAACTATGCTGTTGTTTCCTGGTTGTAATATCAGCTGTGCTCATTTTCCAGTCACAGAATGAATCCAGTAAAAAAAAAAAAAAAAAAAAAATGAGCACTGGGAGAGTCATTTGTATTCAACTGGCTTTTAGCAACTGTTATCAAAATTTTATAGCACCTCTGATTTGAGTAAATGTGCTAAACGTTAGCCTGCCTGGCAACAAGTTAGCACTCGTGGATTCACACTTTGCTTACTAAACTGAGATGGAACTGGGTTTGTGAAATGAGTAAAGACACAGTGAATCGGTGACAAGGACAAAAAGCAGTTGTTTGGAGAGGTCATATGAGGCAATCGGGAAGAGGGAAGAGGCATGGGCTCGAGCTCAGGGGCTGAGTCCTATCCATGGATTCCAGCATCAACTCTCACTAGCTTTTATAACAAGAACAATGTACTTTACATTGTTCAGTTTTCCTTGTCTATACAATGGGGGCAATAAATAGTTACTACACTCACAAAGAAAACTATCTGCTAGAAATGAAGAATAGTCAAATTATGGAAAATAGGATTTTAGTGCCATGCATCCATCATATAGAAACAATTTCTACTTTGAGACTTTATATGGGATGCTGATGGTGTAAAGCATGAGCTAGTTCAGGGGCTTTTGGGGTCCAGCGTTTCTTTTTGTTAATTTCCCGTTGTTAGTCACTAGTTCCCTAATTACATCAAAGTTTAACTCTCTGAAGCTTTCATGAAGATATTTGGCATTGCTTTTAGTGGAGTACAATGTAATACACAAGTGTTTATGATAATAAATAGTGTATTTGTTGACTTCATCTCCCTTGCAGAATTACTTTAAAAACAAAAATCAAGGAGAATTTCCTTTAAAATATGAAATTCAAATTGTCCTTTAAAAATCTTTAACTTGACTTTATGTTCCCTACCACACACTAGCACCAATGATCTGTCTTGCAGAGATATAAACTGGCAGGTCTCTGGGGTTCTCAGCCTTTGCAGCTTGAACACTGCATTGTCCTACTACACTGAAAGACAAGTCTGGCACAAAATCCCTCAGTAAATACCAAGCCTCTTCCAAACCATCTGTCTTTTCTGTTCCTCCTGTAGTGAAATACTACAATTTACCCCAGCAGAAAATTTCAAACAGCTTATTAGGCAAGAATAAAGAAATATAAATATAAAGCAAATAATCTATGCACTGCACTGCCCTCAATCCCTTTTCAAAACTCAGCTGAGAAAGCATTTATATCTCTGTAGAACACGGTGGGCCTAGCAGAGAGGAGAGACTAGTATAGAGCTGGAAGTGCCTTCTACCTCTGGACCAACTGTGAGAGTTAGTATGTTAAAGGGAAAGCCTCGTTGTGACCCCTTCCAAGCTAGAATTTTAAAAATTAGGTCATTGTAAGAAATACATCAAATCAAAGGTGTTAAATGTAATGTACAGAATAGGCTATTTCAAGGGATTCCCAGCCCCCAAAGAGGGTTATTTTCTAGAAATAGCAGTTTAGTTATCTCTGGAAACTTTGGTTTTATGCCTAGTCAAGCTGTGAGTGGCTTTGTGGATTTGAGTTAGTCATTTAACCTCTCAGGTCCTTCGGGTACTTTTCTACAAAATGAGGAGGCTGGGCTCTGGCCCCTTCCAGCTCTCAAAGCCTATTCTGTGGTTCCAGGATGCTGGGGGCAGACAATTCATTTCAGGGTTTTGTATAAATGGCATCCAGTGTCATGAAATAATGTATCAAGAGCAGCTGCAGGGTCTTTCTATCCTGCATCTGGTTTGAAGCCAGCAGATAAGGTTGCTTGAATTCATTTCTGTTTCTTTGGTGAGGGGATAGGTTTGACGACCTAATGGGCCTTTTCCATCTCTTATATCTTTGATGAGGCCACAGGCCTCTGAGTTGAGAACTGTAAAGAGTTACTGTAGAGAATTCTGCTTTGTAGTGATTTTCCCTTTTTGATCATATTTGACAGTTTTGCAATTGTGCTTTGATTCAGTTTTGTCTACCATATAGCTCAGTGTGATAGTGAGCACTGACTCTGGTAAGATACAGGCACATGCATGTAGAAATTCAATACAAGACAGCATCATGATATATATGTATATGTATTACTTTGTGTGTATTCAAAATAAACATACACACACACACACACACACACACACACACATATGATAGTTGGTTGTATCCCAGTTAAGATCCATAATTATCAAATGGACTTCAACAAAAAATATATGCATATATATTTTCCATATAGTAAGCTTACATGGAATGACTGAAATATCATATTTTATACAACTGTGCTTGTGTTCAAAATGAAAATTTAATTATTCTATAAAAATGGTTCAAGATAAAAAGCAACAAAATTTGTTTTATATATTTCATTATTAGAAATAATCTTATGGCCTAACTCAGATGATGTCCAGACCCTGGAAAGAATCCTAGCTTCCTCCACTTCAACCCTGTCCTCTCTGGCCTGAGAACCTCCCTGTAAGCACCTAGCACTATGGCCTATGGCTCTCAATTAGAGACCTGATTCTCCTATTTTGGCCTCAACCACTCCACCCTGGGACAATTGCCTCAGTTATCCCGTCCAAGGCTCCATATGGAGACTATTTCTAGCCAACCCAGGTTACAGAATATTAGGACATGAAGTATAATATAGGAACCCATCATTCAGAGATGAGAAGCTAAAACCTCATGAACACAAAATGCAGATATATCAGGATACCACAACAAGTTTTTATTTATGAATTATGGGCATATAAAGAGACAAATTCCAGGCCAGAGTCATGGAACATGCCTTCAATAAAATCATAGAAGAATGCTTCCCAAATCCAGAGAAATAAATGTCTATTCAGGTATAAAAGACACACAGAACACCAAATAGACAGGACCAGAACAGAAACTGCCATCGCATAATATAGTTAAAGCACAAAAAACGAAGAACAAGCCAGGCGCATGCCTTTAATCCCAGCACTTGAGAGGCAGAGGCAGTCGGATCTCTGTGAGTTCGAGGCCAGCCTGGACTACAGAATGAGTTCCAGGAAAGGTGCCAAAAGCTACACAGACAAACCCTGTCTTGAAAAACCAAAAACAACAACAACAACAAATGAAGAACAAAGGAAGGGAACTGAAAGCTGTAAGGGGAAAGACTCAACCATATATAAAGGTAGGCTCAAAAGTATCACAACTGATTTCTTAGTGGAAAGTTTAAAAACAAAAAGAGCTCAGAGCAATATATTTTGAGTTCTTAAAGAAAAAATATACCAACACAGACTAATTAACCTGGCACAGCTATTAATAATTGAAGGAGAAAGAAAATGTTCCACAATAAACCGGCACCAAATCAGCCATACAAGCTAGTAGAAGGAATATTTCAAACAGAAATGAAGGATAAGCATTCCCAGCAGCCATGAAGGCTGTGAGATAAATAATAAGTGATGCTAGAAGAGCAGATATACAAAATAGGAGCAAGAAAAACAAACACCACCAAAAACAAAATGACAGGAATTAATACAAGTTTTAATTTGAATATTAATGACAATAATTCCACAATTAGAAGACATGGTCAATATCATTAGAATAGAAAACAGGCTTCATCTTTTTGTTGCCTACCAAAACCACCTGTCACTCTCAAGGACAGGCATTATCTCAGAGTAAAGGGATAAAAAACTTTTCCAAGAAAATGAAACCAGGAAACAGGCAAGTGTCACTTTTTAAACACAAAAGAACCTTCAAGCCAAAACTAATCAGAAAAGATAAAGAGGCTCAATTCATTCTGATGAATACCACAGTCCACCAAGAGGAGAATACAATTCTCAACATCTAGGTGCCAACAGGTAAACACAACTTCATAAAGCCAACACTACTAGACACTAAGCTACAGTTAAACTCCAATACAGTAATACTAAGTGACTTCAGTATCCCAGCAATGTACAGGTCACTAAAGAAAAAAATAAATAGAACACCATAAGAGCTAACCCTTACAGGCACTTACAGAATAGTCAATCCAAGCACCAAGCATGTACATTCTTCTCAGAAGCATATGCATATTTACCTAAAATATACTACATATTAGATCATAAAGTAAATCAGTAGATTGAAGAAAGTTGAAATAATCCCATGTACTTTTTCTGATAACATTGGAATAAAGCGTGAAATCAGTAATAAAAGAATCCACAGAAAACACACAAATTGTTAAGATAAAACAGCACTCTTTTGGAAGAAAAATGAATCACTGAAGACATAAAGAACTCAAAAAACAAATGATCAAGTAAACAAGCAACTCAGTTAAAACAAATGGGCTAGAGATATAGATGGACAGTTCTCAGAAGAAGAAATATAAATGGTTAATAAACATTCACACAGTGTTCAATATCAGCAGCCACTAAAAATGCAAATTACATGCTTTGAGATTCCATCTAATTGAAGTAAGAATGCTTATCACTAAGAGATTAGATAAAAACAAATGTTGGCAAGGATATGGGGAAAGAGAAACCCTCAGTAACTCTTTGGGGGAGTATAAACTGGTGCAGACACTAGAGTAGGCAGTATGGAAAGTCCTTGAAAAGCTAGTAATAAAATCCACCTATGACCTAGATATACCACTACCAGGTTTATTTGGTTTACAATTACAGTCCATCATTAAGGGAAGCCAACACAGGAATTCAATGCAGGAATTCAGAGACAGGAACTGCAGCAGAGACACAGAGGAATGCTACTGGCTGTCCTTCTCTCCATAGCTTGCTCAGACTGCTTCCTTATTTTACCCAGGACCACCTGCACAAGAGTAGCAACCTCACAGTGGGATAGTTCCACCCAAATCATAATTAGTCAAGAAAATGCTCCACAGAAATGCTAACCTAGTAGAGGAAATGCCTCAGTTGAAGTTCTTGTTTCCCAGCTAACTCTAGTTTGAGTCAAGTTGACAAAAACTAACCAGCACAACTACGAACCGAAAAATAGATGTTGCATGTTTTCCTAAATATGAAGTCCTTACCTTTGAATCTCTCATGATGTGTGTTCAACTTGGAGTTCCCATAAAAGCTAGAAATCTAGAAAGAGGCTAGTGAGATATGGATGCTTTAAAACAGAGAAAGTAGGATATATGAAAGTAGAAAGAAGTTGGAATGCACAAGCATGTAGACATGTGGGACAAAGAGTTAACCAAAATGAACAGGGTATGAAAAAGCCATAAAAGAAGTTTGCAACCAACTGAAAAAAAAAAACTAATTTATACATATAAAAATATCATATACATATAGTGTGTGTGTCTTGGAAAGAAGATAACTTTTATTGATGGAAAATAGCTTTTCTCAAAAGTTTTGGGTTAGCCAGGCAGTGATAGCACACGCCTTTAGTCCTAGCACTGTGGTGGCAGAGTCAGGCAGATCTCTGTGAGTTCAAGGCCAGCCTGGTTTACACAGCAAAATCCAGGATAGGCACCAAAACTACACAGAGAAATCCTAGCTCAAAAAACAAAAAAACAAAAAAAAAATTATGGGTTATTAAACAGAACCTCAGTGCAAGCTGTGGAATGCTTTCTTCATAAGCGGTGGTGCAGGACACCTAGAGACCTCCAAAACTATACAAGCTTTTATC
The DNA here is from genome assembly GCF_903995425.1 of Onychomys torridus. Lineage (NCBI taxonomy): Eukaryota > Metazoa > Chordata > Mammalia > Rodentia > Cricetidae > Onychomys > Onychomys torridus. Next base: position 29,106,487 of record NC_050444.1, on the reverse strand, counting down.
ATTCATTTTGGTTAGCTACCAAAATTAGATGATGAGACTCTATTTGCTTAAGATACCACACAACTTGGGTGTATGATATAGAGAAATCAAGATGAAATGGAGCTGGAAGTGTCTTCCTTGCTAGCTAGCTTTTATTAGTGACAGAAGGACCTAGGAAGGCTACTGGGAGAGAAAGTGTCAATGTTCTTACCCAGATGTGAACCCAAAGAACGACAGTACTAACTGCCAGGCAAGATGTGAACAGAGCATTTATGCAATAGCAGCAACACACCCTCTCTCTGGATGAGAGGTTAGCTCTAGTGGCAGCATCTGCACCTCGTACTATAAACCTGCTCAAAAGCCCATGTTGTGCATTTGCTAATGTGGATTGGGCTTTCAATAAAGTCAAACATACATGTGTAACTCCTTTAGCATTCATGCCACTATTGCACCTATGGACATGTCTTGCCAGACCAGTTAGTAGTGTGTCTCACAGTGTTCACAGAAAATTAATATTGTTGATGACATTTCTCCCCCAGGCTACATAACCCCTTCTATAACATTAAAACTAGACAGGAAAAAGGAAGATCCTAGTCAGTACCATTTCCTTTCTGAAATTCTCATGACCAAAGCCTATGGTGTCTTCAGCAATCACATTTATTGTCAAGTTCTTGTGGGCCAGCAAGAGCAAACACAATAGTCCATGGTACTTTGGTGTTTTGAAGGACATTCCTGACCAATCTCCAGAGGAGCAGTGTGCAACACCTGGCACTAAACTTTTTATTTGACAACCTGTGGCTTCTGGGAGATGCAGTATTCCATTTGTAGGAAAACTCAAATGAATCTATTATATGTGAAGGTAGATAGATAGATAGATAGATAGATAGATAGATAGATAGATAGATAAACAGATGACAGATAGATAATGATGATGGTGATGATAGATTATAGATAACTAGTCATATGTATATATACATATATATTATAAAATAGTATATTGCCACATAGAATTTTCAAATATCCTTAATCTTACTTACCCCTAACTCAGTAATGCTGTACTCTAAATCTAGCCAAGAATCCATGTCAAGGGAGCTCATAAACACCAGGAGTGAACATACTGTCATTTTGTTAAGTGGACATAGTATCAAATTGTCTTCTACTATCATGTCTCTATACTCAGAGATAAGAGCTGTTTTCAGAGGGGGGAGGGGTATATTTTCTTTACTCATGTGACCCTGGATCACACGCCGGGGCAGGCTCCACACCCAAGTCTGGTCTCAACCGGGGGGGGGGGGGGGGGGGGGACAAACTCTCAAAGCTTGGTTTAAAGGGAGGTAAGGGTGGACTGGGTGGTCATAGGAAGAGTTGGGATAAGGGGGTATATGTTCAAAATATGTTGTATGAAATTCTGAGTGAATTAATATTTCTTTAGAAGATGAGAAAATATTGAAGTTTGTTACACTGAGCTTAACCACATGAATGGGAGTATTGAAAGCAGCTGTAAGAAGTAGTTAGTAACATTTACAAGAAACCTGGCAGTTTGCACTAGGACAAGAAAGGTATCTTGGGGGTAAGAACCCAACCATTGAAAGTTTCATCTCCTGAAAAGCAAATTAATTTGGAAAGAAAGAGACTAAAGCATAATAGTCTTTGAAGGAAACACTTTCTCCTCAATAGCAACTATTTAGGAATGTCCCCCAGGGACAGCAAACAGAATCTGATGCAACATGGTCCAGGAGGTCAGGGTCCAGCTCAGATTAGAAATATGCTGGGGGAAGCACTGAGTACAGATGGCACAAAAGAAAAGTGAACTGTGCTACAGGCAGCAGAGAGGGAGAGGTGGGGCCTCCAAACCCTTTCGGAAACCATAAGCTTCCATCACAAGCTACAAATATTGTATATGATGCTTCAGTATTTGATGCTTCCCCTGTTGAGTTTCCAAACTTTAATGAGAAGTGCCGTCTACATTCCCATTAGGTAAAATAACAAAGTTTAGAGATACAATCTGACACACTTGGCTCTTGTCCTCTCATATTCTGCGCCTCCCTTGGTGACTCTAATCAGTACTCTTTTTGATATGCTAGTACTGTCCTCATAATGTGGCAGCCCTGAAGAGTACTCATTTCTCATTGGTTGGACCCAAACCCCCAAAACCCGTTGCTTCCTCCTTTTCTGCATACTACAATATTTGCTTCTACTTAATGTTTCAGTTTTAAAATATTTCATTTTTTAATTAACTTACAAAGTAAAAGGTTTTCAAATGGCATTTATTTTTACCCATTTTTCATTCTGGTTGATTCTCTCCGACCTCCATCCTTGTTCCCTTTTTGTCTCCATGCACCCTTTTCCCCCTTTGAACCCTTCCATGCCCAATATTCCTGCTTGCACTTGTTCTATTCCTGGATACCATATCTTAACTTCCTTTATCACACCAATATCACTCCACTATTTCTAGTTTCCTACCCCTTATTTATGTATTTTCTTCACCAGTATATGTACACTTAACAGAAGCTTTACACTCTCGTTGAACTTTACAGCCACATGCATGAGACATCTGCATTCCAGGGGCATGGTTTCTTCCTCAATAGGGAAGCCCTTTTGATACTCTAAAGTGAAGAATAGATTAATTTTAGATTGAGCAGCAAATTGTTCTTGATTGTCACCATTGCCGGTGTATTTCTATTTTATTCACCATCATCTTCATTACCACAGCTCCTCTATCATCAATACCATTAAATAATGTCATGTAATTCCAAATATTCATGCCAAATTGAGTGTTAAGTACTCTGAGTACATTAAATGAAGTGATATAATTATCTCTTGTGATTTTATTGTCAGTATTTTATAGGAGTTGAATAGTCTCAGATTCACAAAGGCTAAATGTCTTCTCTAATACCCAATTACTGTTGGAACTAGAATTCAAACAGCAATCTGGTATAGGGGTCTCTGTGATCATCAGGGCCAGCAGAGTATTGATTCATAAGAATGATGAGTTTTAGGCCTCCTGAAGGGCTCTCCGCCACCTCAACAAACCAAATCAGAGCAAGTCAGGAAGAGGCCAGATTTAATGGGTAAAGCTCTCCCAGATGATTCCCTGGCCCGCAGAGAAGAGACTGGAAAAACCATGAGTCTGTTTTCTGTGATGCCTCTTATGTATCCCCTGTGGGAGTCATCCTGAGCCTCTCTGGGGGAGGAGCTGTGTTTGGTGGGCCTTGAAGGGGTGAGTTTGGGGAAAGAGATGAGGAGGAGAGCTGATGTGAATCTTTCACAAGACTCCTTCCAAACATTCCAGAATCTTTGAGTATAGGGATTGTCATGGTGGAGCTCCGACCCAAAGAAACTAGAATGATGTCAGGTTCAATATGACTTGGTAGCCAGTGTTGGTTGAAACTTCTGGAGTCTGATACTGGATAGTTTATTTAGGGAATATTTAAGTACTACACAATTTTTAAAAGAATGTTTCCTGATGACAATTAACTCAAACCCATGTATACAATTAAACTTAAGGCATGACAACATCAAAACTCTTTGTAAAGTACATGTGATTTCTTCCATAGAGATGAATTCTATTGAATGAGAAATGATGTTCAAGACAAGGTTTAGAGAGAATAACAAATAGTTGCCTGGGTCATATAGTTAGCACAGAGGTCATCAGGCTGTAAACCATCTTGGCTCCTGCTTGTGAGACTGTCCGGGAACCACTGTGGTCTGGCCACACACAGAGAACAGAACTCTCAGGTTATGTCCATTCCTGCCTCCTTGGTGAAAAACAGGCTACACATCTCTTTCTTTAAAGAGATAACCCTACATGTTTATCATTCCTGACTTCCTAGTGCTTATCTGTGAACAAGAGGACCTTGTGCTCTCAACAGTCTGGTTGGTTTCAAACTAGCCAACTAACCACTACATTAAATATCCTCCATTTATCAGGATTTGTTGTTTCATGGTGGGGTACAAGCTTAAAATTACATTATTTTGACTACATACATTAAAGTTATAGAGTTAAGGAATATAAAATCTTTTGGTAAGCTTCTTTGAAAACATTAATTTTATTGTTAAAACCCAGAAACCCATGACTATTAAAACAGACTATTATCAAATTAATTACTTTTCTGAAATAAGAGAAGGTTGTGAAAAAGAACAAAGTAACTTTCAAAAAAACATGCTTTGATGTTATGAAAATAAATCAAACTTTTTAAGAGAAAAAATAGAAAACTGTAAAGTTCAATTATAGACTTTAATACAGGAAGTAGTAAGAAGAGAATATTCTGAGTGCCCAAGCCTTCTGAGCAGGCAAATCTCACTTATTTCCTGTCTATCTCTGACCCACTGAAACTTTCAAGTCATGCTTAACTTCTGACCTACTCTGAAAACAACTTATGTTCTTGCTTTTTTTTTTTTAAAAAAAAAAAAGTCTGTTGTTCCTTCAGAATTAGAAAATAAAATAAAATACTAAAATAAAATGGGAACCCTAAACACTATTGTAAATGTTGTATGTCTACTCAGTATAATTACTGATGTGACCATTCACATGAAACTTCGGAGACTCCTTATTTAGCTTCCTCCACAAGATTCATACCACTGGAATACACTGGATTCAATGCTTTACTGTTCATTGCTTTTTTGTTTTTTTTTTTTTTTTAAGATTTATTTATTTATTATGTATACAGTGTCCTGCCTGCATGTATGCCTGTAGGCCAAAGGGCAGCAGATCTCATTACAGATGGTTGTGAGCCACCATGTGGTTACTGGGAATTGAACTCATGACCTCTGGAAAAGCAGCCAGGGCTCTTAACCTCTGAGCCATCTCTCCAGCCTGCTTTACTGTTCATTGTTGAAGACCCAATCTATAAATTACTCTTTCTAGACTATATATTCATTCTATAGCCTATATCATGTCCCTTTCAAATCACGAACAATAAGTTATATACTTTCTTGGTATTAGATCAAAAAGCTTGATCTGAAATGCAAGTGTGGCAAGAAACTGGAGAGATGCCCAAGTGGTTAGGAATATGTACTGTTATTCCAGAGCATCTCTTGAACATGGGTTTTCTTTTATTTGTCATTACTAGGTGTAGAGATGAAGCCATGTCATTGTGTGAGATATTCACCAGACTCCATTAGGTAACAACTAAAGTAGACTAAAGAATGCTTAGGTGTATATGACATATGCATGGAAGAGAAATATTTTAAACAAATGTTTTGTCTTATTCCAATTACAACCTTGTAAATTCTTGAAACCAATAGAACTGCTGAAGTACCATGAAATCATCATCATAGTTACCCCATAATCTGTCTTCTACATCTCAAAAACACAAACAATAAAAATCCTGAGGCACAATAAAGGTTAAAGGTCTTGAGGCACAAAATTATTGTTGGGTATTGAGGTAGATATGAATCTACTCTGAGAAAAAAAGATAAAGAATAATAGGATAAATGGGTAGAACACTGAATCTACTGTAAAAAGAAAAAGGGAAGATATAAAAATGACAAAAGGTAGACTACTGAATCTATTATGAAAAGAAAAAACAATATAGATATGATAAGACAAAACGGTCAATTATTGAATCTATATTTTAAAAGGAACTGCTTGTTTTACATAGGATAAGTAATGAAAATTTTTTTGTCTGAGTTTATCAATGTTACTGGACTGGACATTGTTAATACATATAATGGAGTTTTTATCTGAATCTGTCAAATGTTAATGGACTAGACATCGTTAAAGTAATTCTTGACTGTATATATTGTATATACTTATTGGATAGTTTTTCTTGTATTAGTTATAAGCTTTTTAATTTTAGACAAAAAAAAAGGGGAAATGTGGTGGTATTGTGTTCCCGAAAATATTGTGCACCCTAATAAACTTATCTGGGGTCAGAGACAGAACAGCCACAATATTAAACATAGAGGATAGGCAGTGGTAGCACATGCCTTTAATCCTAGCATTCCAGACACAGAAATCAATCTGTTCAAGGTTACAGCCAAGCATGGGGACTCATGCCTTTAATCCCAGAAATTGAGCCTTTAATCCCAAGGAGTGATGGCAAAAACAGAAAGATATATAAGGTGTGAAGATGAGAAACTAAAAGTATTTGGCTGATTATGCTTTTAGGCTTTAAGCAGCACAGTTCAACTGAGATTCATTCAGATGAGAACAGAGGATTCCATTTTGAGGAAACAGAATCGCTGAGGAACTGGCGAGGTAAAGTTGGCTGTGGCTTGTTCTGCTTCTCTGATCTTCCAGCATTCACCCCAATAACTGGCCTCAGGTTTGATTTTATTAATAAGAACTTGTAATATTCCTGCTACAGGGTATATAATTAAATACACTATAATGATTTAAGAAACTATGATTATAATTTGTAAAACATGTCAAAAATGGAATATGTACATCAATAAATACCAAGGTTGGGCTGCAGAATGAATTTCTTGATAAGTGCTTACCATAAACAGAGAGGACCTGAATTTATCATGACCTACACACACACACACACACACACACACACACAAAGTACACACACAATTTAAAAAATAAAAGTAAACACTGAGATTAATATAAAATCCCTGACTGGAAAAAGAGAAGCTCCTATTTTATTTATTTTCAAATTAGTTCCTGTAAATCTTAATGTGTGTAAAATAAATTCCTAATCACAACAGACATGAATTTACCTGGCACAGAGAAAGAAAGTTGCACATATAGAAATGATAACTTTCACTAACAACACAGTATCTTAAATAATACATTACTAAACAGCCCATACAGTGTTAGCATCTAGACATCACACCAACTTAAAAACTATACAAATGCAAACAACATATTTGCAAAGCATAAAATAACTACATTTAGCCATAAATACAGTGGAAGATGTTAATCATTTTCAGAGAATAAGAGAAATTGCAATCTAGCATGTTGTCTCAAATTGCCACAAATGACATTCATACTACTTCAGACCCAGACAGCCCTACTAGACACAGCTCTTATAATTATCACCTTGCACACCAAACAAAGACACGTAGTCTGTTCGTAAGCCTGTACCCTCCATTATAATCTTGGATTTTTTTCATTCCATTTTTGTTTCAATGAAACTCTAGAATAGTCAAAACCAATAAACCTAGATGTTGGCTCTGATATCAGATTTGGCAGAAAATTTTTAACACACGTGTATCTGGAAGTACACAGGATGTGTATGTGTAAGTGACATCTGAAAGGAACATGTGAAACTTTAAGTCACACAGCTGTTTTGTTAGCTTTTCTACAGGGAGAAAATCTGGAATTTTTCCATTGATAATAACCTATATGCCATAAAGCTTCAAAAACATTGTTCAAATTGTCCACATGTGAAAATACACATAAAACGCAAAATAACTCTTTTCAACATATGAAATTAATCAAAGGACTGAACATATGGAGAAAGGTGAGCAGAGCAGATGGCACTCTCCTTTCCCTAAAAAAAACGCTCAGTCACGTCAGTTTCTCAATTTACACATTACAGGAAGAAATGAAACCAAGTTGAAATTTACTACAGCATTCTCTGCTTTTGTTGCTGTGAGGAAAATACATGCACATAACACACATACATGAGCTTTTAAGAGAGTAACATATGTTTTGTGTATGTGTGAGAGTTATGTGTATGTATGCCTATATGCATACAAATTGTAAATTTAAGAGAACCAGAATGTAATTAGAATTAATGTTTTATCTTTCTATTATCAATGACTACTCCCTAAGTCTTGAACACAGGGTTGCTTTCTTCCTTTGTTCATAGGAATACTAGATCATGAAGCAGAGCTGTGACATAAAGGTATTATGAAACTAGGTTTACTTTGTTGTTTCTATTTTCTTAAATAATATGAAAATTATGGAAATGAGAAGGAAAAAGGTGGAAGAAAATATTGAAAAAATAAATAAAAAGAAAAGCTTGAATTCTCATTTCAGGATATATATTACTTTCAATGCTTCCCATTATGAATGATTATTGGAAAATAAAGTTTAAATTCACAATAATATATTTTAGTATTAAAACAAGGAAGCCTTGTAGGTCATCATAATCTTATAGAGATAATATTAATGCCTGATTTTTATTCAAATAAACTACATTAAACTATTAATGAAAATACTAAATATGAGATGATAAAAACCAGGAAATGATTATCAAGGGTTACTTAAAAGGACTTTTGCCTCAAACTGGAAATACATGACTAGATGTCAATTGTAAAAAAGCTTCCAAATGTTATTTTAATTAACACTTCAAATTGTATGTATTTGCATTTGTACTGTGGGCCAGAAGACTTTTAGCCACCTGTGCCAGAATGCATTTTCCAAATGCATTTTGGAGATGCAATAAGGCGTATTTACATTCTAAATGTGATACAGGCTGTAGAGATGGCTTAGTGGTCAGAACTGCTTCCTGCTCTTGATTAGTGGCAGGTTCCTTGCCCAGCACTGAGTTTGGTTTTTTTTGTTGTTGTTGTATTGTTTTTTGAGGTTTTTGTTTTGTTTTGTTTCGGTTTTTGGTTTTTCAAGAGAGGGTTTCTCTGTGTAGCTTTGGTGCCTGTCCTGGATCTTGATCTGTAGACCAGGCTGGCCTTGAACTCACAGAGATCTGCCTGGCTCTGCCTTCCGAGTGCTGGGATTAAAGGTGTGAAGCCCCCACTAACTGGATCCAGCACCGAGTTTGTGTGGCCAGACAGAAAAAGTCTAACTACAGATTGTTTATTAAATCAAGAAAGTTGGATGTTTTGTATGTGTAAATGAATTAGCTATAACTTCAACATACTCAAATGCTTTAACTTTAATAAAAATATAACCAATTTAAAAATGTCAACCTGATAACTAGTACAAAGGGGACAACAGTCATCAGTACTTAGAATATTGACCAAGGCTTTAGTTTAGAGTAGGTGGTGTTCTTCAGGAAACTGGGGGTTAGTTCCCAGCAGCCAAATGGCAGCTCACAATTGTAAGACAAAGTGATGAACGGTCTTATTAATAAAAAACTTGGAGCTGGATATTGGAGTTAAAACTGAGAGATTAGAAAAGCAGAAAGAAGCCAGCTATGTCTCACCACTTGGAGATCCTCAGCCAAAGAGACCCAATTCCTGTATACCCACACCTATATGCTTTTCTGTTCTGCCATCTCACTTTCTCTCTCCATCCAGCTATATTACTTCCTCTTCCTGTCCAGCTCTATCACTTCCTGTCTCTCTGTACAGACCTCCAGGCTTTTATGGTTAGTGCTGGGATTAAAGGTGTATATCACCATTCCTGGCTCTGTTCCCAGTGTGGAACTCACAGAGATCCAGACAAATCTCTGCCTTCTGAGTGACAGGATTAAAGGCGTGTGCTACCATTGCCTCACCTCTATGTTTACTCTAGTGGCTGGCTTCATCTTCTGATGCTCAGATAAACTTTATTGGGGTATACAGATAAAATATCATTAGGTTTCCCCTTAGTGGCTGTGGGACAGGCAGGATACAGGAAAACTTCTGACTACACACAACTGTCTGTAATTCAAGTTCCAGAGAATCAGATGCCTCATTCTGGCACAACATTGTGCACGGACATCCACCAGGTAAAACATCCACATATACAAAGTTACAAAATAATGAACTAAAAAATAATGATCAAATAAAAATGAGACATGACAGGAAGGGATCTCTTGGGGTAATAGTAGCAAAATATATTCCATACAGAGAGATCCATAATAAGGGGGAATGTTAGAATTCGACTGTTAAAAAACTGTGGGTATAATGGAGAATGTGAGAAGCTACACCATGAGTATTTGTGGATGTCATACTTAGTATTTTGAGTGTTATTCTCTAAGATATTAATGAAGCTACTGAGTGAGTGATTGTGCATGAGAAAATAAGTTCTTTATCAAGATTGAATTAAACAAAGAATGAGACAAAAAGAAAGCAGGGAATTTCTATAAGCAATTTTTAATGGTATACAGGTAAAAATTTTAAGGCAAAAAAGTAAAGATGGCCTCAATAAAATGATGGCCCAGTGCAAGAAATCATGGACAGGTGCTAGATGTTTAAAGATGGGAAGAAAGCCTGAGAAACTGGGGGATGGAACAGAAGATGGACGGCTTTCCCTACTTCAGATAAGTGACTACATTGTAATTGTCATTAAAGATAATATAATGTAAAGGAACACATTTAGAAAAGAAACGCAGCACAGACAATATGTAGCTAGGGATATAAAAATATAAAAGGCTTATATAATTGCAATTTTTTAAATTATGTGAATAAACCTGAGGCTCAAGAAATAAATATATGTAAAACCATCTGGTATTCTTTTCTCAGACAGAACCATAGCTGAGGAATTGGGGTTTTTTTTCTATACATTTATATAATTTTATCATTGTATGTGCATGCATGTGTCTGCATTTGTGGGTGTGAATGTGGTAGGTATGTGTCACAGCATGTGTGTAGAAGTCAAAAGACAGTCTGGACTTCCACCTGTGTGAGACGGTTCTCATGGTTTACCTTTTGTTTTGTTTTGCTTTTGCTTTTGTTTGCTTGGTTTGGTTTGGTTTTGGTTTTGGTTTTGGATTTGGATTTGGTTTTGGTTTTGGTTTTAGTTTTGGTGGTTTTGGTTTTGGTGTTGGTGTTGGTGTTGGTTGTTTTGGTTTTTAGTTCCACTAAAGATGATAGGCTAGCTAGCTTATGAGCTTATGGGAATTATTTCCATCTCCTGACTCTGTGAAATTACAGAAGTTTGTTATCACATTTGATTTTTACTTAGTTCTAGAGATCCAAACTCAGGTCATAATGATTGTGTATGTCATCTTTGCAGCCACTGTATTTATTTAGACTCTTTTTTCCCCATCTGTCTTAGTTAAGGTTTCTGTTGCTGTGATGAAACACCAGGACGAAAAGCAACTTGGAGAGGAAAGGGTTTATCTTATTCAAACTTCCATATAACAGTTCATTGTCAAAAGCAGTTAGGGCAGGAATCTATCAAACAGGGCAGGAAGTTAGAAGCAGGAGCAGATGCAGAGGCCACAGAGGTGTGCTGCTTACTGCCTTGTTCTATGTGGCTTACTCCTGCTGTTTTCTTATGTAACTCAAGACCACCAGTCTACAGTGGTATCACCCACATAGGGTAGGCCTCCCACATCAATCACTGATAATGAAAATGCCTGATAGGTTAGCTAGCCTACAGCCTGATCTTGTAGAGGCACTTTCTCCATTGAGATCGTCTCCTCTCAGGTGAATTTAGCTTGTGTCAAGATGACATAAAACTAGCCAGCACAATAGACCCCTTGTTAACTTGACACTCAAAGATATCACTGTTAAGCTTATTACTGAACCTCTAGATCATGCATTAACATCAGTTTATAAAGTATTCCAACTTCTAAAAGTACCAGCCTTTAAATATTAAAATGCTTAAAAAGTATCTTTAAACTAGCCAGTCTCAGTTAAATCCAAAGACTCTATCATCAAATTTCTTCTCCAATTTGTTTCCTCAAAGACTTGGAATTCTTGTCATACAGATCTTTTACTTGCTTAGTTAGAGTTACCCCATGGTATTTTATATTATTTGTGGCTATTGTGAAGGGTGTAGTTTCCCTGATTTCTTTCTCAGTCCTTTTATCATTTAAATATAAAAGAGCTATTGATTTTATTTTTAGTTAATCTTATATCTAGCTACTTCACTAAAATTGTTTATCAGCTGTAGGAGTAACCTGGTAGAATTTTTGGGGTCACTTATGTATATTATCATGTCATCTGCAAATAGCAGTGCTTTGACTTCTTCTTTTCCACTTTATATCCCTTGATCTCCTTGAGTTGTCTCATTGCTATAGCTACAATTTCAAGTACTGTATTGAAGAGATATGGAGACAGTGGAAGGTTTTATCTTGTTCCTGATTTTAGTGGAATTGCTTTGAATTTCTCTCCATTTAATTTGATATTGGAAGTTGACTTGCTGTATATTGCCTTTATTATACTTGGGCATGTTCCTTTTATACCTGATCTCTCCAGATTTTTATCATAGAGGGGTGTTAGATTTTGGCAAAGACTTTTTCAGCATCTAATGAAATTATCATGTAGTTTTTTATTTCAGTTTGTTTATATGGTGGATTATATTGACAGATTTTCTTATATTGAGCCATCCCTGCATCTCTGGGATGAAACACACTTGATAATGTTGCATGACCTTTTTGATGTGTTCCTGGATTCAGTTTGCCAGTATTTTATTGAGTACTTTTATATCAGTGTTCATGAGAGAAATTCATCTGTAATTCTCTTTCTCTGTTGAGTCTCTGTGTGGTTTGAGTATCAGGGTAACTGTGGTCTCATAAAGAGAATTTGGCAATGTTTCTTCTCTTTCTATTGTGTGAAATAATTTGAGTAGCATTGGCATTAACTCTTCTTTGAAAGTCTGGAAGAATTATGTACTGAAACCCTAATGGCCCTGGGCTTTTCTTAATTGGGACACTTTATGACTGCTTCTATTTCCTCAGGGGTTATAGGTCTGTTTAAATTGTTTGTCTGATCTTAGATTAATTTTAGCATCTGGTATCTATCAAGAAATTTTTCCATTCTTTTAGATTTTCCAATTCTGTGGAGTACAGGTTTTTCAACCATGACCTAATTATTGTCTGAATTTCTTCAGCATCTGTTGTTACATCCCCCTTTTCTTTTCTAATTTTGTTAATTTGGATGTTCTCTCTCTGCCTTTTACTTAGTTTGGATAAGGGTTTGTCTATCTTGTTGATTTTCTCACAGAACCAACTCTTTGTTTCATTGATTCTTTGTATTGTATTCTTTGTTTCTATTTTATTGATTTCAGCCCTGAATTTGATTATTTCCTGCCATCTACTCCTCGTGGGTCTGTTTGTTTCTTTTGGTTCTAGAACTTTGAGGTGTGCTGTTGAAATGCCCCCCCCCCCGTCTCAGTAACTTAGCCTAAGAAATGGCCTTGAGAGAGATAATTGGGAAAGTAACCTTGAGTCAAAGCAGGAGATATCAAACACCCGGTCTTGGGAGGAAAAAACCTTGAGTCAGAACAAGATATCTATAATTGGCTACCTGGCCTTGGAGAACAAACAGCTGCACATTTCTGAAAATTAAAGATAGCCCCCAAGTTCACCCTGGCCTTATTTGAATCAACCAATGGGAACCCTGTGACTATGCTTCTCGCTTCTGTAACTGTACTTCTGCCCCTAGGATTCTATAAGAAGTTCCCCTTCCCCTAGGAAGGCGCGCAAGTCTTCCCAGAGACTTTGTCGCTCCAGGTACCTGCGCATTTAAATAAACCCTCTTGCTGTTTGCATCTGATCTGTGGTCTCGGTGTGTTCCTTGGGTTTGGGGTCTCTCCTGAGGGAAGATCTCCACTGGGGGTCTTTCATTGGAGGTCCCACCGAGATTGAGAGCCCTCCCCAGGACCACCGACCCACCGTCAGGAGGTAAGCCGGCCGGCCTCACTATATGTTGTCCCATCTGATTGTTGTTTGTCAGTCTGCGCGCCTGATAATCTGTCTGTGCGGTGGGACCAGAAGGAGCTGACGGGCTCGGACTTCGCCCACCATGACCCTGGAAGACGTTCCACGGGTGTCTGAAGTCCCCTTTGGGGCACGGTTTTTCGGGGCCACTCACGAATCCGAGGGATACGGGATGTTGGTTGGAGACGAGGGATCCGGACCCTCACAGCACTCTCCGTCTGAATTTTTGCTCTCGGTTTGGAGCCGGAGCCGTGCAGCGCGTGTCAGTTTTATTTGCGTTTGTCTGTCATTTGTCATTTTCTGTCTGAGCGCTCTCCTCCTAGAAACAGCTATGGGACAGACTGTCACCACACCCTTGAGCCTCACACTTGACCACTGGTCAGACGTGAAAACACGAGCCAACAAAGAGGGACTTATGATCGAGAAAAAGAAATGGATCACCCTTTGCGAGGCTGACTGGGTCACAATGAATGTAGGATGGCCTCGCGAGGGAACTTTTAATCTCAGTCTAATTTTACAGGTGGAGGGAAAAGTCTTCGCTCCGGGCCCCCATGGCCACCCGGACCAGGTTCCATACATCGCTATATGGAAACTCCTAGCGACCGACTCCCCCCCATGGGTTAAGCCGTTTCTCTCCCTTCCAGCGCCCCAGGCCTCCCCCCCCACAGCACCGCCGCCCCCTCTCGCCCCTCCTACCTCCTCCCTTTACCCTATTCTCCCACGAAAGAATCCCCCTAAAACCTCTGTCCTTCCTGCGGACCCCAATTCACCCCTTATTGACCTTTTGACAGAGGACCCACCGCCGTATCCAGGGAATCGAGCGCCGGAAGCGGCGGTTCCCGGGCCGGCCATGGCGGCGGCGGCGGCAGCGGAGGGAACGGCAGTCCCCGGACCGGCCACGGTGGCGGCAGCGGCGGCGGAAGCGGTGATCCCCATGCCGGCAGCGGCGGCGGCGGTCCCCATGCAGTACTGGCCGATTTTCAGCCTCTGATCTTTACAACTGGAAGCACCATAATGCATAATCCTCCTTTCTTTAAGGACCCTGTTGCCTTGACTAACTTGATTGAGTCCATTTTAATGACCCACCAGCCTACATGGGATGACTGTCAGCAGCCTTTCCCCTCACCCGCCCGAACTGGGACTTCATGACCCCAGAAGGTAGGGAGCACCTACGTCTCTTTTGCCAGTTGCTCTTAGCGGGTCTCCGGGGGGCTGCTAGGCGCCCCACCAATTTGGCTCAGGTTAGCAATATGGTCCAGGGAAAGGATAAAACGCTGACAGCATTCCTAAAAGGACTTAGAGAGGCCTATAGGATATATATCCATCTTGTCTTTCATCTATCAGTCAAGTCCAGATATAAGGGCCAAGTTACAGAGACTAGAGGGATTGAATTCGTTCAGTTTGTCAGATTTGTTGAAGGAGGCAGAAAAAGCTTTTAATAATAAAAAAAAAAAACTCCCGAAGAGCGGGAGGAGAGAATATGACAGAGACAGGAAGAGAGAGATAAGAAACGTCATAGGGAAATAAATAAAATCCTGGCCGCTGTAATGTCTCAGGGACAGGTCAGAGAGGGAGTTAGGAAGGGAGATCAAAAAAGGACAACCCTTGACAAAGACCAATGTGCCTACTGCAAAGCGAGAGGACATTGGGTTCGTGACTGCCCAAAGAAACCTCGAGGGCCTGGAAAAACTAAGACAGGAGCCACGGACCTCCTCAATCTGGAAGATTAGGGAGGTCAAGGCCAGGAGCCCCGCCCTGAGCCTAGGATAACTCTCAAGATCAGGGGGCAGCCAATGACCTTCCTGATGGACACCAGAGCTCAACATTCAGTCCTGACCCATACCGGAGGCTCTCTCAGTGACCGCACAGCTTTGGTCCAGGGGGCCACGGGTAGCAGGAGATATCGATGGACCACCGAAAGAAAGGTTCAGCTGGCATCTGGACAGGTAACCCACTCTTTTCTGCATATACCTGATTGCCCTCACCCATTATTGGGCCGAGACCTGTTGACTAAGCTCAAGGCTCTGGACTTAAAGGATGCCCTCGCCACTGCCCATATATATGGAGAAATATACAGGAGAATAGGCCTCCTGACCTCAGAGGGCAAGGAAATTAAAAACAAAAAAGAAATTTTAAACCTCTTAAGGGCTTTGTTCCTCCCACATCAGCTCAGCATCATACACTGTCCCGGGCACCAAAAGGATGACTCTGTAATAGTGCGGGGAAATCGGCTGGCCGATCTGACGGCCCGGACAGTGGCCTTACAACCCCCCCCCCCAGGGGCGACAAGCTGCTGGTCTTGCAGGATGACCAACAGCCAAGCAGGGACCCCATGCCCTACAGCCCGGAGGACCAGGAACTAGCAAAGAAAATGGGGGCGGAATGGAGCCCCGAACGACAAGTTTACATCATAGATGACAAATTAGTTATGCCAACTTCCCACACTAAATACATGCTCAAGTTCCTCCATGCGCTAACCCACTTAAGCAAAAACAAGATGAAGGCCCTTCTGGCTGATGAGGCTTTGAACACTATATTATTGAATCAGGAACAGGTCCTCCAACAGATGACTTCCAGCTGCCCTGCTTGTGCCCAAGTCAACCCAGGAAAAACCCATCTGAACAGAGGAAGCCGCCTGCGAGGCCACCGCCCCGGAGTCCATTGGGAACTTGACTTCACTGAGGTAAAACCTGGGCTATATGGATACAGATACCTTCTGGTTTTTGTAGACACTTTTTCAGGATGGACGGAGGCCTTCCCTACCAAGAAAGAAACTGCTACCATGGTAACCAAGAAACTCCTGGATGACATCTTTCCCAGGTATGGAATGCCCCAGATATTGGGGTCAGACAATGGGCCCACCTTCATCTCCCAGGTAAGTCAGAAGGTGGCCAGGCTATTGGGGATCGATTGGAAACTCCATTATGCATACCACCCCCAGAGCTCAGGATAGATAGAACGCATGAATAAAAACATTAAGGAGACTTTAACCAAATTAACGCTCGCAACTGGCACTAGAGATTGGGTGCTCCTACTCCCACTAGCCCTTTACCGAGCCCAGAATACTCCTGGGCCTCACGGCCTAACCCCGTTTGTGATTTTATATGGGACTCCCCCACCAATAATAAACTTCCTTCACCCTGATATCTCCTCTTTTGCCACTAGCCCTAACCTGGAGGCGCACCTTCAAGCCCTCCAACTGGTACAAAAGACGATATGGAAACCCCTGGCCAATGCCTACCGGGAGCAACTGAACCGCCCGGTGATGCCTCACCCATTCAAGATTGGGGACTCTGTCTGGGTCCAACGCCACTCCCACTGCACTCAAGGTTGACGGGATAGCAGCGTGGGTCCACGCGTCACATACGAAGGCCGCCAAAGAACCCGACAAAGCTGAGAGCACCAAGACATCTACATGAAAAGTTCAACGCTCCCCAAACCCACTAAAGATAAGACTTACCTATGGGTTCCCCTAATCCCCCTAACAGCCCTCCTAACGTTAGGAGGGGCATCACCAGAGTCCTGCTCATTTTATTATTTGGGCCAGGCATCTTCAACAGATTGGTACAATTTGTCAAGGATAGGATTTCTGTTGTCCAGGCTTTGGTCCTAACCCAGCAATATCAGAGGCTCCGAGAATCAGAGATGGAGCTGACCCCTTATTCTCCATCCTAAAATGAAAGATTCCATTTAAAACAAAAGAAAATGGGGGAATGAAATGCCCCCCCCCCCCGTCTCAGTAACTTAGCCTAAGAAACGGCCTTGAGAGAGATAATTGGGAAAGTAACCTTGAGTCAAAGCAGGAGATATCAAACACCCGGTCTTGGGAGGAAAAAACCTTGAGTCAGAACAAGATATCTATAATTGGCTACCTGGCCTTGGAGAACAAACAGCTGCACATTTCTGAAAATTAAAGATAGCCCCCAAGTTCACCCTGGCCTTATTTGAATCAACCAATGGGAACCCTGTAACTATGCTTCTCGCTTCTGTAACTGTACTTCTGCCCCTAGGATTCTATAAGAAGTTCCCCTTCCCCTAGGAAGGCGCACAAGTCTTCCCAGAGACTTTGTCTCCCCAGGTACCTGTGCATTTAAATAAACCCTCTTGCTGTTTACATCTGATCCGTGGTCTCGGTGTGTTCTTTGGGTTTGGGGTCTCTCCTGAGGGAAGATCTCCACTGGGGGTCTTTCACTGTTAAGTCACTAGTATGAAATTTCTCCAATCTTTATGAAAGTGTTTAGTGCTATGAACTTTCCTCTTAGCACCACTTTCTTTATGTCCTATAAGTTTGGGTATGTTGTGCATTAATTTGCATTAAATTCTAGGAAGTCTTTAATTTCTTTATTTCTTCCTTGATCCAGGTTCAATTTCCATGAGTTTGTAAGCTTTCTATAATTTCTATTTTGTTTCAATCTAGTTTTAATCCATGGTGGTCTGAAAAGATACAAGGGGTTATTCCAACTTTTTTGTATCTGTTAAGAATTGCTTTGAGACTGAGTATATGGTCAATTTTGGAGAAAGTTCCATGAGGTGCTAAGGAGAAGGTATATTCTTTGGTGTTTGGGTGAAATGTTCTGTAGATATCTGTTAGATTCATTTGAGTCATAACTGGTTAGTACTGATATTTCTCTGTTTAATTTCCATCTGGATGGCCTGTATCTTGGGCATAGATGCTCAGAATTGAGACTTCATGTTGTTGGCTTTTTCCTTTGATGACTATAGAATGTCCTCCTTGATCCCTTTTTATTAATTCTAGTTTGAAGTCTATTTTGTTAGATATTAGGACTGCTATACCAGCTTGCTTCTTCAGTCCATTTGATTGGAAAATCTTTTACCAACCCTTTACACTAAGGTAAGGTCTGTCTTTTATATTGAGGTGTGTTTCTTATATGCAGAAGGATGTCCCTTATTTACACATCCATTCTGTTACTCTGTGTCTAGCAAATTGAGACCACTGATATTGAGCAATATTAATTCCTGACATTTTGGTGGTGGTGGTGGTGGTGGTGGTGGTGGTGGTGGTGGTGGTGGTGTATGGGTCTGTGTGTCTGTGTTTCTGTGTGGATGTGTTTCCCTCTGGTATGGGATTATCTATTGCCTCTGTTTTCCTGGGTGTAGCTGACTTGAGTTGGAATTTTCCTTTTAGTACCCTCTGTAGAGATATGTTTGTGGATAGATATTGATTAAATTTGGTTTTGTCATAAAATATCTTGTTTTCTCCTTCTATAGTGATTGAAAGTTTTGCTGGGCATAGTAGTCTGGACTGGCATCTGTGATCTCATAGAGTCTGCAAGAGGTCCAGACTCTTCTGTTTTTTAGTGTCTCCATTGAGAATTCAGGTGTAATCTGATAGCTCTTTCTTTATATGTTACTTGGCCTTTTTCTTTTGCAGATTATAATATTATTTCTTTACTCTGTATCTTTAATATTTTGATTATTATGTGATAAGTGGTCCAGTCTATTTGGTGTTTTGTAAGTAAGATTAAAAAAAAAAAACTCCCATGCTCATTGATCAGTAGGATTAACATAGTAAAAAAAAAAAAGCCATCTTACCAAAAGCAATCTACAGATTCAATGCAATCCCACTGAAATTGTAAAACAATAATTTACAATCTTGAAAAAACAATACTCAACTTTGTATTGCAAAACAAACAAACAAACAAAAATAAACAGGATAGCTAAAACTATGCTGTACAATAAAAGAATTGCCAGAGGTATCACCATCCCTGATCTCAAGCTCTACTACAGAGCTATAATAATAAAAACAGCATAGTATTTGCATAAAAATAGACAGCTGGACCAATGAATCAAATAGAAGACCTAGATATAAATCCACATATCTATGGATATTTGATTTTGGCAAATAATTCAAAACTATATAATGGAGAAAAGAAAGTCTCTTCAACAATGACACTGGCATTACTGGATATCAGCATGTAGAATAATGCAAATGGATCTATACCTATCACCCTGTGCAAAATTCAAATCCAAATGAATCAAAGACCTCAACATCAATCCCATTACACAGAACCTGCTAGAAGACAAAGTGGGCAACAGCCTTGAACACATTGGCACAGGAGACAATTTCCTTAATAGAACACCAGTGGCACAGACACTAAGATTGATTAATTAATTAATGGGACCTCATGAAACTGAAAATCTTCTGTAAGGCAAAGGACACTGTCAATGGACAAAATGGCAGCCCAATGAATGGGAAAATATCTTCACCAACCCTACATTAGGCAGAGGGCTGATCTCTAAAGTGTATAAAGAATTTAAGAAACTGAACATTAGAAAGACAAAAAATCCAATTAGAAAATGGGGTGCTGACCTAAACAGAGAATTATCAATAAAACAATCACAAATACAGAGCAACACTGAAAGAAATATTCATCATCCTCAGCCATCAGGGAAATGCAAATCTAAACAACTCCCAGATTCTATCATACACCTGTCAGAATGGTTAAGATCAAAACCACAAATGATGGCATGTTCTGGATAGGATATGGAGAAAGGGGAACACTCTTCCATTGCTAGTATACTCACTTTGGAAATTAATATGGCAGTTTCTCATAAAATTGGGAGTCAATCTACTTTAAGATCCAGCGATACCACTCTTGGGCATATACCCAACAGATAATCGTACCACAAGAACACTTGCTCAACTATGTTCATAGCAGCTTCATTTGTAATTGCCCAAACCTGGAACCAACATAAGTACCCCTCAACCAAAGAATGGATAAAGAAAATTAGGTACATTTACACAATGAAGTATTACTCAGCTGTTAAAAACATTGACATCAGGAAATTTGCAGGCAAATGAATGGAATTAGAGAAAAAAATCATCCTAAGTGAGGTAACCTAGACCAAGAAAGACAAAATGGTAAGTATTCACTCATAAGTGGAGTTACTTTAATAACTATAAAGTAAAGAACAACCATGATACAATCCACCTACCCAGAGAGGCTAAGTAACAAGGCCCAAGCTGGGACTCATGATCTCCCTGAGAAAGGGAAATAGAGATTTCTGGGTTGGACTGGGTGCAGGTGGACATGGAAACTTGAGGGATCAGGTTGAGGCATACATAGGTGGAGGGTAACATTGCTAAGTGAGATAAGTGAGTCAGGTAGAAGCCTGATCCAAGGAAAACTTTTACAAGTCTACAAGGACGGCCCCATCTAAGACTCCTGGCAGCAGTGGATACATAGCCTGAACTGACCATCCACTGTGATTGGTGACTTCCCCAATTTTCATTAGAGAGCCTTCATCCAGTAACTGATGGAAGCTAATTCAGTGACCTATGTCCAAACATTTGGCCATGTTCGGGGAGTCTTGCTGAGGAGAGGGAGGAGAGATTGTAGGAAACAGGGATTTGGAACTTCAGAGGAAAACCCACAAACACCACTAGCCTGGCTCATGGGAACTCAGAGTGTCTGAACCAACAACAAAGGAGCACGTATGTGACCAATCTAGGCCATATGTGTGACATTTGTGTAGCTTGGTCTGTCTGAAGGACTTCTGGCAATGCTTCTGTGTGCTGACTCTGAAAAATCACTTCTCAGAAGATCTCACCTCAAAGATACTGGTGTCTTCTTAATCACTGGAAATTTTTTGTGCTTCACCTGGCCAGCATTAATTATCCCAGTAAAGCAAACGTTTTGCTTCAGTGGTTCTGATATCTTCTTAATCACAATTATTCAGTCCAAGCTAGCACAAAACACAGATTCTCAACTCAAAGTATTCAATGACTCAAATAGTAGTAAGTGAGTCTCAATCTCCCTCTGGAACTTCACAGGTCATGCCTTCATCATCTGCATTTCTCTCAACATTCTTATCTTCTAAACTCCCACAGAACTGATCATCAAGCTTTGGACACCCAAATGGCTTTTCTAGAACAAAGTTCCAAAGTCCTTCTACAGTCCTCCCACAAAAATCCCATGCTGGCGGCTGTGACAGCACAACCTCACTACCTTGGCACCAATTTCTATCTTTGGGAAACTTGCCCATGGTTACACCACCCACAATGGGCTGGGCACTCCCATGTCAATCACCAATTAAGATAATACTCTTTAAGCTTGCCTACAGGCTGATCTCACAGAGGCATTTCCTCAGTTAATGTCCCCTCACCTTGGATGACTAAATCTTGTGTCAAGGTGAAATTAAAATAGCCACCACAACATTCCTGTTTACTCTTTTGTACCCTACTGTTTTTAATTGAATTTATCTTTGTCAACACACAGAAACATAAAAGCTGCGTGTAATGGGGTATCATTGATTTATTCTTACATATATTTGCTGTGCAGTGCTTTAGATCAGGTTAAGCATGTCTATCTATGTCCTCAAAAACACCTAGTTACCTTTATGTGTGGACTTTCAAGCCAGACGAATCAAGGCTAAAACTCTTCACTTTATCTATTTAGAAATTGTGGTCAGTTAAATATTATGACTCAAATGCATAAAAATTAATAATAGTGAAAATTAAGTACTCCAGAGTCAGAAACAATCCTCCTTTTAATATAACAAAACAAAATATATTAAGATAAAATAAAAACAAGTTCATCAAAAGTGGACAAAGCAAATCAACAGAAGGAAAAGAGCTCCAAGGGAAGACACTAGAATCAGAGATCCACTCATTCACACACTCAAGAGTCCCAAAAAATACTAAACTGAAAGTGATACTAAATATGCAGAGAACATGGTGTAGACCCATGTTGGCCATGTACTTGCTGCTTCAGTCTCTGTAAGTTTCGCATGAACTTTGCTCAAATGATTTACAGAGCCTTGTTCTCCTGGTGTCCTCCATCCCCTCTGGCTCTTACACTCTTTCCTCCTTCTCTTCTGTAGGGTTCACTAAGCTCTGAGGGAGAGGGATTTGATGAAGATGTCCCATTTAGAGCTGTGTGTCCCAAAGTCTTTCTCTGAGTGAAGTCTGGCTGTTGGTGTCTATATTTGCTCCCATAAGCTGTAGGAGGAAACTTCTCTGATGGTTGCTTAATAAGGCCTGATCTATGAGTATAGCATAATACCCTTAGAATGTAATTTTACTAGATATTTTGTTGGTTTGTTTTAGAACAGTAATATTTGGTTCTACCCTAGGCCTCTGGGCTATCTAGTCTCTGGTTCCTGGTCACAAAAGTAGTGTTTAAAGTAAGTTCCATATTGTGGAGTGTTACTTAAATCAAATCAGTCATAGGTTGGTTACTTCCAGTTTAGTTCCACCATGGCCCTAGCATATTTTGCAGGCAGGACAGATTGTAGATCATAGGGTTTATGACTGGTTTGGTGTTAACATTTCTTTTTTGATAGCCTGTAGAGCACCTTTCTGCACCAAGTAAACTAGAACATAGGGCTAAAGTTTCTATGTAGGCATCAGCTCCATATGTTCAATGAGTTAGTGAGTGTTGTCTTCAACAATGGGGCCTTGCTGTCCTTTCATGGAGAACAACCTATGAACTTGGCAATTACCTTGGTTGTTTGGGGATTTCCATGGTATCCCTTTGGCTAACATCTCAACTTGATGTATCCCAATACTGGTACTGGAAGCTTCTTTTGGTGACGAAATATGGCCAGGTGGGACTCTGTCTCTCTCCTTATTTGGAAATTGCATTAGGATTCCCCTCATATATTTTAGGAAGTTTCCACAGCATTAGCTTTCCATATTACCACTCTGATGCCTCTCAATTCTAGATGTCTTTCCCTGCCTTCCTTTGCTCAACTCAAGTTCTCCTCCCACTCCTGACATGATCCTCCAATTCACAAACCTCCATCTGTGGAATTTCCAGGGGTTCAGGGTTTCACTATGTCCAGTGTGGGATAGCTGAGGGAAAAAAATCTACATATACTATGTTCTTATGTCTGTAAACTTTATTCCTCTAAGACAAAATTCTATCAACACAACTATAGCTCTGTCAGAAATTCAGGACGAGAATAAATATAAATACACCAAGCTCTTTATCCATCTACTTTATTTCTCTGGGATGAAATCCTGTACACATAGTATCAATTCCATCCAGTTCCTTAGTCCATAGTCTTGCTAATGACTAAACTCCTATGTTTCCAGCCTCATCTTCGTCCTCTGTTTCCTCCTTCTCCATTTCCACTACTCTCTACTCCTGGCACTCAGAAAACTCTACCTGAGATCTGCTTACCCTCTATGGAACCTCTGTCTTTCTCTCTTTTCTCTTGACTGAACTGTTCTGTCTGTTTCTACAGAAAATGCCTGCCCTTTATTTCTTTGGGTTCTCTGCCTTATCAGGAATGTTGTTCCACCTTACACCTTGATATGTAAAAACCTCTTTTGTTCTTAGTCTATTGCTCTGGGGAGTCACTAGGCCTCAAGGTGAGGAGATGGTCTGAGCTTCATTTGCAAAAGTCTCCAGCCAGCTTGTCTCCTAGGCTCAGCAGGAGAGTTAGTAACTTAGAAGTTCCAGGGTCTGAAAATATTTGGGCATGCAAGAATTTCATATCAGAAGACAGCTGAAATATTAAAGGCTGGATAGCAACAAATATTCATAATAAATGGCTTGCCTCTTGATGGGCCTTGGCCAGTCAAACTATAGCTTTAATACACAGCTGAATCTCTATGATATATGCTTGTGGCCCACAAGATCCATCCTCAGTCCACTGATAAAATCTACTGGATTTCTCCCTTTCCAGGGAGATCCATGCGTCTTTATTCCTGGTCTTTCTTCTATACCTGACCTCTCTGGGACTATGAATGTAGTTGACTATCATTCACTTAACAGCTAGTATCCATACATAAGTGAAAAAAAAATCCATTCTGTAGTCCATTACTTTGTCAAAATGACAGCATTCTTTGCCTTACTGAACCTTTTCAGTTTCATGGAATCCCATTTATTGATTGTTTATTTTAGATTATGTTCCGAAAGTCTTCTCCTGTGGCAATGACTTCAAGGTTATTCTCTACTTACTCTTCTATCAGGTTCAGTGTATTTGATTTTATGTGAAGTCGTGGATCCATTTGGTGCTGAGTTGTGTGCAGGGTGGGAAGTATGGGTCCATTTCATTCTTCTACATGCAGACATCCAGTTTGACCCGAATCATTTGTTGAAGATACTGCATTTTTCCCCATGTGTATTTCTGGATTCTTTATCAAAAAATCAGGTGTCCAAAGGTTTGAGGATTGATGCTTCTGTCTTCAATTTGATTCAGTTGATAGACGTCTGTTTTTATGCCAAATACCATTTTTTAACTGTAGCTTTGTAGTTAAATGGGAAATGGTGAAACCTCCAGCAGTTCTATTATTGTTCAGGATTGTTTTAGCTATCCTGCATTTCTTGTTTTTCCATATAAAGCTGAGACTTATCCTTTCAAGATCTGTGAAGAATTGTGTTGTTTTTGTTTTTGTTGTTGTTTTTTTGTTTTGTTTTTTAAAATGGGGATTCAATTGAACCTGCATGGTGATATATTGTGTACCCTAATAAATTTGCATGAGGATCAGAGGACAGAGCCAGCCACTAGATTAGACATAGAGGTTAGGCAGTGGTGGCACACACTCTTAATCCTGTCACTCACTCGGGATGCAGAGATCCCTCTGGATCTCTATGAGTTCAAAGCCACCCTGGAAACAGAGCCAAGCAGTGGTGGCACATACCTTTAATCCCAGTACTGGGAAACACACATGCCTTTAATCCAAGAAAAGTAATGTCTGGACAGAGAAAGGTATATAAGGCATGAGAAAACAGGAACTCACTCTGTTGAGGCTGAGGATTTTGTGGAGGTAAGCTAGTGGCTGGCTGTTCTGCTTCTCTTATCTTTCAGCTTTCACCCTGATATCTGGTTCTAGGTTTTTTATTAAAAGACCATCTAAAATTCAAACAACAAACCTGTAAATTGCTTTTGGTAGAATTTCCATTTTTACTCTGGTAATCTTACTGAATCATATGTAAGGGAAATATTCTGAGGGGATATTCTGATATCTTTTTGAATTTCTTTCTTCCAAGACTTGAAATTTATTAATGAACAAATCTTTCATTTTCTTGGTTAGGGTTCTCCCAAGATATTGAATTTTGTTTGAAACTTTGTGAATGATTTCTTTCCTTGATTTTTTTTCTCAGTGAATTTCTTTGTACACAGGAATTGTGATATAAATATCTGATATGCAGGATAACTGATATGCAACCCCCAAACAGGTCTCAACCCACAGGTTTAGAACCACTGTAATGGAGGCAGAAACCTAATCTTGAACTCTGGTCCACATGGTTGCCATTTGGTGAGCATACTTGCAGACACAGATATAGATACACACACACACACACACACACACACACACACACACACACACACACACAAAGTCAGACAGAAAAAGAGAGAGTCTTTACACATTATCTGTATGTGGATCAGAAAGTAAAGTTATGCAGATATATTTAGAGTCAGTAAAATCTTATTTATGAAAATCTGCTTATCACAGGAAAACATAATCAGTATATTTCCTGCAAAATGGATTCATTTTCTCCTTAATTAAAATTGATCCAGAAACCAATTATGAGACAAGGTCTCAAATTTATAGTGTTTTAGAAAAAAAATATAAACATGGCAAAGTATGAAGAGAAAATAGGACATTATGAAATAATCTTAAATTCAATATTGGGCATAAATTAAACTCAAATGGAATTGAATGTCATTTCTTATGCCCATTAACATATACTATAGAAAAATACAAAAAGAAAAGAGAAAAAATGACAGGAAATGTCTTACAAACAAAATGCAAAGAAATATTAAAAGAATATTGAAAAACTTTAGATACTTGCAAAAAGGTCATACTATACATATATTGTGACTTGTGTTAAGATGATAATTGTGTGATAAGATATAAATAAAAATATACTAAGGAAGAGGGGGAATCACTATTACAACTGAAAAACATTGATTTAGGTAAAGAATAATTAGCCAGAGAAAATAAGAAATACTTTTTTGTATTTCTGCCTGAATAATGAGTTACTAGAATCTTTTTGGTTTAAAGGGCAGGAACCCAAGTCAGTTCATTTTAAATAAAAAGAAAATATATTGGTTAATACAACATGGAAGGAAAAACCAAAATAGTTCAGAAAATCACAAATCTTCTTTTCCTCTGAAAACTTGGCTTATTTTCCAAAGCTACATATAGGAACATTCCATATTGGGGAAATCTAGCTGTTTTAATCCCAGGTCATCAGCATCAATAGAAAGAAAACGTTTTTTGAATCTTCCTTCAATGTGCAATATCCCTAGGAAAGCATTCTGAATAGGCATCTGCATACACAATCATTTATGCAAGAAAGAAACAGTTCATTTTTTTACTTGATCACAGAGGCAATTCCTCTCAATAATCACTGTAGCCAAGTAAGCAGGCTGTGATTTCTTCATGTATCTACAAGTCTATCCTCATAGACATGAATTAATTCTAGATATATTTGAAATTCTCTATACTAATCTTCACATAAAATAATAAAGTTTCCCTATCTGAAAACTAATGCTCATGTCTAAGCTGTTGTATTTGCCAAGATAAAACTGTCAAGCTTTATCAAAAGTTAGCTTCTTAGTTATTACTGAATTTTTATACTGTTCTCCTGAATACCCAAGAGATTAGTTGGCATGTGAGCTTATTAGCCTCAAATTGCAAAGGAATGTTACTGAGGGCACCCTTGATGGACATTTGAATCACCTAACTATCAGCTACAATGAGAACAGCAATTTGTAAATAATTGAGCATAGTATAAATAATTCTAAATAATAGCAAAGGCACAAGAAAATTTAAATTGGTTCCCACATGTGGATTACATGGGGATTTTTGTTGTTTCCATAGTTAGCACACCCAAGGATAAACAGAAATCAAGACTGGGAACAGTATCATGAGACATATCAACCAGGGATATTTAAATGAAATTACTGAGAGTAAGATAGACTGAACACATTATGGAACTCAAGCAGCAGATGACAGAGCAAGATGACAGGGTAACAAGTATTGAACTTGCATTTGTGCCTCATGAAATCAAGAACTGGACAGACCTACACACACACACACAAAAAAAAAATATCCAGAATATTTTTCCCTTCATAATTCTTCCCTTCATAATATATCATATCTCCTTCCAGAAGACAGACTGAGCAAATCTCCCCCATAACTGCAATTACTTGCTGTTTCCTACAACTTCTGAAATCACAGTCAAGTGGAAGCAAACTCAAGCAGATTCAAGATATCTAAGATTCACACTGAGAGTGGCGGAGACAGAAAAGTAGTTAAGAGAGGTAAAATGAAGTTCTCAAAAGGGAACCCTCTCTAGCCTTAGAGCTCTTGGATTCTGCACATGCTCCTTGTGTCTATTGGCAAAAATGCCATCAACCTGAGCAAAGAACTGCAGGAGGACTCAGTCACCTAAACCACCATTATCAGAGTTCACAAAGGAGTAGGAGGTACTAGAATAAAACCTAGTGACAGCAAATAAACAGTGGTTGCTACAGCATGGGTCTTGGGTATCTTTCAAAGCCCACTTGATAAAGGCTTGGTCCTTAGGTTGGTATTCTTGCCATATGGTGGACCATTAGAGGAAGCATATTCTCACTGTATGGTGGACCTTTAGAGGAAATGTACTCTTGCCATATGGTGGACTGTGGAAGGGCTACTCACTCAGCCCATTTCCCCTGAGTGCTCTTGAGTAGGAGAAGCAGTAAGTATTAGTTAGAAGGATATAGAGGGGGGAAATAAAGACAGAAAATACAGGATAGCCTCGAGAGGGGCTGGAACCTATTCCAACTGTCTCTGCCCTAGGGTATTTATAGGAATGCCAAGGGGTGGAGCAAAAGACCTTCCCCCAGCACAGCCAAGTACAAATATCTGCACTCAGGCCTGTGGTCCAATCATCCTCTCTATGCAGACCTGCTGGGTAAAGCCACTAGGAAACCTGAAAATGGTCTCCCACAGTGGACCTTCAGAAGGAGCTTCTGGGATATGATGAGAGGTCTTTCAGTTGTTGGAGCATGCCCAGAAGGTTATTGCACCATCCTGACATTTGTCCTTGTACTCTTAACTTCAGACGGTAGAAAAAAAAAAAAAAAAAAGCAGTTTCACCTCTTTCTTCACTCTTTCATGTTGTGCTGCCCTGTCAAAAGCCCAGTGCAGGAAAGCTACCTGCCCATGTGATGAAAACATGGACACAGTGAATCCAAGTAAATATTTTCTTTCTATAAGTTACCACAAGTGTTTATTAAAGAGCAGGAGAGCTGGCTAACACAAGACAAAGACAGGCCTTTAGGAGAGGACCCAAACATCTGGTTCTTAATCCAAAAGCTACAGTAAACCAAAATCTGTGTAGATTTATGTTGACAAAACTTCATGAAACATCAGTGAATTCCACCTCACATGCTAGTATTAGAAGAAAAACAACAAACACATAAGATACTCAACTATTCCATTCATCTTCTAATCATGTATTACTAGCCCTAGGAAAACCAATTCAATATTAATGTTTCCATTGTCAATATTTTTTTGTTGCTCTTTAGGGACAAGATTTTGCTTTTGTAGCTCAGAATGGCATTAAGTTTGCTATGTATCCCAAGTTACCTTGAACTCACACTCCTCAAGCCTTAGTTTCCAAAAACTGGGATTATAGGAATATTATACTACTTCTAGCTCCAAATGTGAATTTTAATGAAGACAAATGTAAATGAATAAAAACAGACCTATAAATGGTAGAGCTTATAAAAATTCCAAACACAAATCTACTTATTTAAAAGACATATGACTACATTTTTTTTTAAAAAGTCAATAAGAAGGGGATAGGGGGAGGATTCAAAGGTTAAGAGCACTTCCTAATGTTCCAGAGGACCCAAGTGCCAGTCCCTGCATCTGCTTTGGGCAGCTCACAGCTGCCTGTAACTCCAGTTCCAGGGGATCCAATGCTTTCTTCTGTGTTGCATCCAATCTTCATCTGCAGGCAATACACACATATGCACATGTTCCCTCACAGACAAATAATTAAAAGAATAAATAAATACTTTTCTAAAGGTAGAAATATTTAAATGAAATTATGACATAAATTTAGAATATAATATGAACAATTTACTTGTATTAAAAAGAGCTAATTGAAATTAGGATTCAAGTCTGTAAAAGTAAAAATGTGAAATATCATATTCCTTGATTGCTGTGGCAATTCTGTACATGTATGGTAGCTTCAAAATGAAACACAATATTAGGTTAATATTTTGTGAGTAAATTATTTTAGAAACAGTATTCTCTCATGAATTTATTTACCAAAGGGATGAATTGCACGTATTCTCAGACTTAACCTTTGTGCCCAGAAACCTAAAAAGACATAGATCAGAAACAAATCATTTTTCTCTCCTCTCTGAGAATGCTAAGTAAATGTGGGTTCTCAAGAAAACAATTTCAGTGTTTAAAAATAAATAAATATGAAATCTTGTTACTCATTTGCTGGCATTAGATGTTCAAGGTGGTTCCCAAGCACACTCCAGGGAAGTTTCCCCACATCCAACCTATGTACCCATTTTGCTCTTAGATGAGATGATGGAGTCATCCTGGTAGGTTGAGAACAAGCTGCACCTTCTAAATTTTTATAGAACTACATTATAGTATTTGTGTTACAAACATAAGCCTAGTCTCACAATTCTGCAGTGACAAGGGCTGGGTGCAAACCACTTGAAGAGTTTCACAGAGAGCCCTTGAGGACACAGGGTATAGCAAGACTGTCTCAAAGCAAGAATTTCAAAGTCTAAGGGAGAGGTAAACATGATAAAATAGGGGAGGGGGGAGACGAAAATGATAGATCTGAAATAATGTTTCTATTGTTTCTATAAATTTCTATAAATTGCTTTCTTGAGAACCCACATTTGCTTAGCATTCTCAGAGAGGAGAGAAAAATGTTTCTAATGTATCTATAAATTCTCAAATGATGAAGGAGAAAGTAAATAAAGGAAGGACAGAAACATTAACAAAATTTAAGCCAAACATGAGGAAAAGCAAGTTCTAATTTTGTAATTTAAAATAAGTTTCATTTAACATAGTAATACACTGCCTTCAAAACATCTATGCTTATACTCAAAAATAAAGAGATCACATCCTTAATCATATCTGCCAATCTGTACAATGGACAGTGATGAGTGCATGCTGTGGATATTGCTCTGTATGCTGTGAAATGTTGCTCTGATTGGTTAAAAAATAAAGTGCTGATTGGCCAGTAGCCAGGCAGGAAGTATAGGTGGGACAAGCAGAGAAGAGAATTCTGGGAAGTGGAGGGAAGGAGAGATACTGCCAGCCATTGCCATGAGAAGCAACATGTAAAAGTACCAGTAAGCCACAAGCCACATGCCAAGATATAGATTTAGAGAAGTGGGTTAACTTAAGATATAAGAACTAGATAGCAAGAAGCCAGGACAAATAGTTTAAATAATATAAGCATCTGTGTGTTTATTTGGGTCTGAGTGGCTGCGGGCCAGATGGGACTAGAGAAAACTCCAGCTACAAGTGCAGGACTCCTGGCTCCCCAAGATGCAGAAAATACACAATGGATGTGGGCCCAGCCTTAAACAAGTTACTTATAGCATGCCTTCTATTGTTCAAGGAACAGTTCGGACATGAAGGCAAGAAATATGTGAGAGCCAGAAAAAATAATGAAGGGCTATGAACACTCTTTTTCTAGACTTGATACAATCACTATGTTATAGCCTCTATAATCATAAACTCTTATCAACTGCAGTTAATGGCACTGGGCCCACACAAAAAAGTAACCCCTTCAAATAATCACTGAAGGAAATGGGGAGGGTCTCATGAGAAAGTCCTACCCTTTACATACCAACCATTGGCTATTGAAATGAATATGAAAATGGATGCATAGGTTCATATATTTGCAAGCTTAGTTAACAGCTGATGAACTATTTGAAATGGATTAAGGGCTGTGGCCTTGTTGGAGGAGGTATGTAACTTGGAGTGGACTTTAAGGTTTCAATGGCCCAAATGAGGCCCATTGTCTCTCTGCTTGCTGTCTATGGATCAGGAGGTAACTCACAGCTACTTCCCCACCACCATGCCTACCTGCCTGCCTATCTACTACCATGCTCCTCATAATGATGAAGTTGGAGTAACACTCTGAAACTATAACCAAACCCCCAATTAAATGCTTTCTATTATAAGAGTTGCCTTGGTAATTGTATTGCTTCACAGCAATAGACCAGTAACTAAGACAGAAATACACAGATTTTAAAAGGAAAAAAATCACTATCATTTGGTGTGTATCTTCTGTTGAGCCCAACAGCTCCAACCAATAGCTCTAAACCATAATCACATAGATACTCATAATTAAACTGATGAGTCACAAAACAAAACAGGTACACATGCATTCTAAGGAGGAGATTTGTAGAGAGAGTCTAGGTGAGGGTGAAGAGGAGTCTAGGGGTATGGGAAGTAAGTGTAATCAGTAGTGTAATCAGTATGTAAAATACACATATGTGAAATTGTAAGAAGTTTAAAGTGTTTTAAAACTTTAAAAAGAACTTTATATTAACTGTGTATAAGTGGCACACACCTGTAATCTCAGCTCATGTGTATAACAAAGAAGATTATGAGCCCTAAGCCATTTTATACTGGACAGAAAAGGGAAGAGAGAGAGGAAGAGGATGGGGGATAAATAATAACAGAAGTCAAAAACCTGAAGGTTATTGCTACCATAGTTTTCAAAATACATGTAGGAGGATCTTTTAAAGATAGTATAGAACACTTGAATGCTTGATGATGAAATTTTTTTCAAACACATAGTAAGATAAGAATCCTCATGTTGAGGCAACCCATAAGTAGCAGCATGTAAGTATACTATACTGTTTTTCATATATACAATACTAAAACTACAAAACAACAAAAATAATTTATAAACCCTAAAAAACAAGAAAATGTTAATCCCAAATTCTCAGAAGAACAAATTAATGAACTGCAAAGTTAGGTAATTTTTAGAAATCTGCAAGGAGAAAGATTAGATCTTAAAAATATTTTGTTCTTGTTTTGATTTCTTTGAATCATAGAGATAGTAGCAAACATGCAGAAATAAGTAAGTCAATCAATACATTTTATAGGTGTGATTACATGTCATTCCAAATTAATCTGTAGAGTTAATGAAATGTCAATCTAATACACAAAAAGACATTTTACTGATTTTAATGAGGCTTTTAAAGAAAAATGACATGAAAATTGAAGGAAGACATGTTGAGAAGACAATTGATATTAGCAGAAGTAGGGAAAGAAAAGAAAGTGGAGTGAATATGATTAAATTAAATAATATAAATGTATTACAATGTCATAGGGAAGCCAATTACTATATATAATATTGTGTACTACTAATGATTAAAAAATGTGAGAAATAAGGGTCAAAAATCATCAATATACTTCTGAAGGATCACAGACTTATTAGCTCCATAACAATTTTATCAGAGGGGGCTTCATGAGACACAAGCACTGCTAATCACTAGTAGTTGTAGACAAATTTCTAAACAGTCTTATTAAATAAGAAACACAGAGCCAAATGTAGGAGTGAAAGTCATAGAGATCAAAGTAGTAGCCACCAACTAACCTTAGTTCACCACATTGCCATAGCTTCCCAAGAGAAGCAAACCTTCTGGATAATTTGTTTCTAGGTGTTGGGATCTGACCATCTGGAATGGAGCTGAGCTGTGCAGGGACTTCACAGATCCACACGAGGGAGGAAACCAGGTTGTTGCACTGAGATCTGCTTAGTTCCATGGGAAAGGGGCAGAATGAGGCAGGACCACAACAGACAGTCTGCTACAGAGCAGGGGATGAGACTGGGGGTTTGAGGATTAGATATGGAAGAGAGGAGGGAGTGGTGAACATTTACAGTTAGGACTACCTGTTCACCTGCCAGAGTGCATGCCGATTCCTAGGTAATTCCTGCTGTTATATATTATTGATAGTCCAGTTAGTTACTATGTGTATTTTTCTAGATAGTTTCAGTTATCTTTGTCCAATATGTGTTTATGAAGTACCATTTTTATAAATCATATTGAATATGTCTTTCAAATTAATAACTTACAATTTTATCATTCTCAAAAAATTATTAAGCATATATGTTATTCTAGCTTATTTTTCCTGAAATCAATGAAAATGAAAAGCTAGCAAGAAGCATTACCCTGTATCTAAATAACTGGAAAATGCCACATTTGAATTGTTAAATTTCTGTTCTACAAGTGTTTGATAACAGGGTTGATGAAGGAAGGGTACAATATGAAAAAGGCAGCTTTCAAACGGCAGTACTGTAGTTGTTCATTCCAGCTCAGTTGTGAGAGGACATTCACTACCATCTCAGATTACCATGTGGTCTGCTGATATCATTTCCCTGCTATCCATCGGATCAGAAAAGCCAAAAAAAGATTCTTAGAATAATAGAATTTTCAAAATAGGTTAATTCATTTTAGAAGTGTAGTAAAAAAAAAATGTACCACATATAATGTGCTACATAACTTATTAAGAGGTCCAAAAAAGAGCTAAATGCAGTTAGTTTGCACTATAAAATATATTTCATGTTTACATAATTCTATTTTGTGTTAATGTCACTACATAGTCTAGTGCATGTGTGTATGTGTACACATATATGATATATGTTATATATGCATATATGTTATTTTCTGCATTGTTGTGAAAAATACCCCAAAGCAACTTAAGGAAAGAGTATTTATTTCAGTTTATAGTTCAAGAGGGTAATCATGGAACCATGGCAGCAAAGGTATGGTGGCTGAACTAGAAGGCAAGAGAATAACAAATTGTTACGTTTAACTGCCTCTATTCTTTTTATTCAGTCTTGGACCCCAGATTATAAAAGGTGCCACCCATACTAGAGTGGGTTTTCTAAACTTAAATAACTTAATCCTTCATAGACTTGCCCAGAGATTTTTTTCATCATAATCATAAATTCTATCAAGTTGACAATCAAGATAAACTTTCACATCAGGCAGTCTTTGAAATGTTAATATAGTATTATACACCTTTGAGTGTGGGGATGTTGGTCGATTTATCTCTTCCTTCTTTATCTTCTCACTGATAAAAATATCCCTTCCTAAAATACATTTATTCATTATTCAATTTGAACTCCCTCTGCTTTCTTTTAGCTGACATAATTTCTTTGTTTCTTATAGCCAACACATGCACCATACCTACACTTACTGGGCTATGGAGCACTAAAGTGCCCAGAAATGGCATCAAGGTATTCTATAGCAAGCTAATTCAAGAACAGTAGTTCATACTTGACATGCAGGTTCTGAGAATTAAAATACTTAGGAAACTCTGTTCTGTCCATTGCAAATTCACTGATATGCCAGCTTTCATTTCTTGGTTTCTAGATTCTGCTAAGTCTTATGAGGTAATACAAGTAATACATAACTTTCAAGCATTTAAGGTTTTTTGATTCTTTGACTACATTTTTGTTGAATCCCAGCTGAAGGGTTAGACTCAGGTTCACCTATGATACATAGACTAAAAGGGAACTTTGCAGTTGATATTAGTGTTTCAACAAACATCATCATCAACTCTCACACATGTATAAGCAGCTACCCTCCTAATAGTCATAAAACTAAATGTTTTAGAGAAAAATAGTCAATTGGTATCCTGTTAATAGAGAGATACCTGTTGTATCAACTAGTTTGCCTCTTATGCCAATCACCAGAAATTATCTGTTGCAAGTTTTACTCTTCTATGGCTTCATTATAGATGGTATAAAACTAAATTCCAAATCATAAGCATTCTTATCTGATGTAGAATAAGCAAGGTGACACAATGTGGGACAATGTGACAGAAGTAAAACTCATAAAATTATTTGTTTTTTTCTGGGACTAAGAGAAATTACTTGAAAGCCACAGAGCTGTCTAGACATCAGTGGCTAAAAAGGAAAATCTCAACTTCTCTACATCAGAATGTGTTCCTTGCTAAAACTCCAAGCAGGTATGACATTTTCTTTGTTAGTAGATACTGTGTTTGAATTTACAACTCTTTTTGCTTGGCATGGAGTAAGCTACGCTTTTTCTTTCTCTTTATAGAAGTGATTTCTAATATTAAATGGAAAGTAATTTTCAACAGTGAATAGTAGAAAGACTAATAGAATTTCTAAATTCTATTATCTGTAAAGTCCCTCGAGGAGCAGTTGGAAGGTAAATCTAGAATCCATTGGCAGTCAGTCTATGGAGAGCCTTGACTACTGCACATGCCACTTTAATTGTGTACCAGGATTAATGGGGAGCCACTTAAGGATTTCCAGATGTTACAGAGAGGATATCATCACAAAGTCTATACTTATAAAATGAGGCCTTTAGTTTCAGAGTAAATATGAAAAAAAAAAAAATGGGAGTATTGAGATCATGTAAAGATTCTCTAGAAACATGGAGTGAGTGGCAATGTCAATTGCTGCGTAAGGGTCACATGAGTTGAGACCTGGAAACGAGTTGTCAAAGGAATTAATCATGTATATGTCTTTGATGACCTAAACCAGAGCTGTTGTACCAGTGAAAAAGAAAGACAGCCGAATGAGGCTAATCCAGTAAGAAAGACAAAATGAGAAAATGTAAACAAAACTCATAAGGCTACACAACTATATTACTATATGTCCTTGTGAAGAATGTAAATTGTCTAGACAGATAGCATAAGACAGAAAGAGGAAGTTTTGGGAGCCATGCTTTCCTTCTAGCAAGGAAGAACTAAGAATTGAACATCAACACACTCATGTGTTTAGCATACTAACTACTTTTCTTTGGCTGTAACAAAATACATAACAGGAAGAATTTAAATAATAATTGACTTAGTTTAGCTCATATTTGAGAATGACAGTCTGTCAAGGCAGAGATTTCACAACACTGACATCAAGAACAAAGAGAGGAAGGCAACGGTCAGGGAAAGATGTCCCTAGACATCCATCTGAGTGGTGGATCCCACCAGAATCATCTAGTAGCTATGCTTACAAAATTATGACATGATTGGTCTTATTCCTAATTCCTCCCATAAAACAGTTCCAACATCATAATTTAACCCTAAATTTCACAACTTGCCCATACAGCACCACCATCTGTTTATAAAGTTCTCAACAAATTATTGTTTTCAGGGGACATTAAATATCCAAACTCGTGGCTAGTTTCTTCAATCCTTCTTTCTCCCTAACAAATTATGAAGTTACTATTACAATTATTCATATGAGGACAGTGAACTGGAGAACAGTTAAGTATATTTCAAATATGTGAGTGAAAGTTCCCAGAAAGACATTGAACTTTAACTGAACCTTCTGCAAGGCAGACTAACTGATTAGAGCATCAAAGATTGTGGAGAAGTTGGAATGCTGAAGATCTAGAGCCTAATACATTTTAATCTTGGGTTATCTTTAGTCCCTAAATAAACACTTCTTGTCCATTTCCATGTCTGACCTACTATCCTATGATTAACAGATAGAGGATTTGGAATGCATTACCTTAAAAAAATCATTTCTACCAATTAAAGTAAAGCATGTTATCATATAGCATCTGAGACCTATAGCTGGAATTTCTTCAGTTGGTATCTCTTTTGTACTTCATTTTGATGAGTAAGATGAGAGCATGAACATTCATTTTAAATACATCATTCAAAATAATTATAATATACAGTAGAAATATCAATGAACACAAAGAACAGTAGAAGTGTTATATTATATATATAATCAACAACAGCAAACAGCATTTTTCTACTTTTAATTGATACAAAAGCTAAATATTCCAAACTGTGATAATGCACATCTCCTAGCAGTGGGCATTTTCTTCATTAGTGATTGATGTGAGAGGACCCAGTTCCCTGGGGAGAAGCCACACCTGGGCAACAACAATATAGAATGTTAAATTACAATCAACAATCAAATTGGCCTCGCTGACATTCATTAAAAAAATACCTAAGAACAACATAGGGCATATTTTTACATCCAACATTGACCCATACAGACCAAATTCTCTGCAACCAATCAAATTGCAAGCATTGGAAATGATATACAGTATGTTTTCCTGTTTACAACAGTTTAAACAGAAACAAACCTAATGCAATATAACCCTAAATATTTAGAAAATTCTATAATCACAATAAACTCTAAGTAAGCAGAAAAATAGTAAATAAGAGTAAATTTTCATTAACTTAAAATGGATTAATGACAACAAACCCATAAAGTCATTTGTGTGACTCTGTGTCCTACAGGGGCCATAGCTGTAGCTGGAGTTTTTCTCCAGCTCCCACCAAGCCCCTGCAGTCCCACAGCCCACGTATACAATAATCACTCAAATGCTTATATTACTTATAAACTGTATGGCCATGGTGGACTTCTTGTTATCTACTTCTTCTATCTTAAATTAACCCATTTCTATTAATCTATACTTTTCCACGTGGCTTGTGGCTTACCAGTACCTTACATCTCGCTTGTCATGGCAGAGGCTGGCAATGTCTCTCTGACTCAGCCTTCTACTTCCCAGAATTCTCCTCACTGCTTGTCCTGCCTATACTTCCTGCCTGGCTAATGGACAATCAGTGTTTTATTCATTAACCAATCAGAGCAACACATTTAACATACAGAACATCCCACAGCACATAGCCTTTACCTATCTTGAAGTCAGAGCTACTGTCTTGTGTCCCCAAAAGCCCTTAGGAGATTTAGGTAGGTGCTCTTCCCTCATAGCAAGGAGGGAGTGGTCACAAGGCTCAAGTGACTCCATGCAGCCTTCTCAAGTTTGTGAGCTCCCACTAGCTTGGTTCAGCTGTCTCTGTAGATTCCCTTTTGGAGGAGGGGATTGGAGGTGGCTTGGGAAGGGGGAAGGTTGGAAGGGAGCGGTAGGAGGGATGAGTGGGGGATCTGTGGTTGGTATGTAAAATGAATAAATAAATTTCTTGAATAAAGAAGAGTATAATATTCCAGTAAAAAAAAAAAAGTCAAAATTGGGCTCTGAGACTGAATAAGTAATGTTTGGAAATGGATTCATCTTATCTACTTTTTAGTATATATGTACAAATGCCAAAAATATTTTGATGAAGACTATGTTTGTGATCCTCATCCACATTTTTGTCTGCAACTACAATACTTTTTTCATTCATTATTTTGTATTTTCCTGCTACAAGTCTGTCATACCTATGAAGTTGAGTATCTCTGCCACACTCACATTTTAAAATTATAATTTAATCTAATTTAATAAAAAAATATTTAAGTTTGCATTATGACATAAAATCTATGTGGTATTTTCCTTTAAAAATCATCTCTGGCCGGGCAGTGGTGGCACACGCCTTTAATCCCAGCACCCAGGAGACAGAGCCAGTCGGATCTCTATGAGTTCGAGGCCAGCCTGGTCTCCAAAGTGAGTTCCAGGAAAGACGCAAAGCTATACAGAGAAACCCTGTCTCCAAAAACCAAACCAAACCAAAATAATCTCTTAGACACCCAAAGTATCTTTCTGTAAAATGAAAGAAATTAGTTCATTTTCATTATTTTCCATGTTTGAGTTTACTTTGAATTATTGTTATATCCATCACTACCATCCTGAACTCAAATTTGTTTTCTATAGAATTTCTTTTCCTTTCTTATTTTTAAAATAAATGTATTTATTTATTCGTTTTATGTCCCACCCAAAGTTTCCCCTCCTGCCTCTCTGCCCAGCCCCTACCCTTAATCCCTCTGTACCCACACCCCAATCCACTCCTCCTCTGTTCTGTTTAGGAAAAGGCAGGTCTCCCATAAGTATCAACAAAACACTGCATATCCAGTTGCAGTAAGACTAAGCACCTCTCCATGTATTAAGTCTGGGTAGGGTGACCCAGTATGAAAAGATAGGTTCCAAAAGTCAGTAAAAAGGTCAGAGACAGCCCCTATTCCCAATGTTAGGGGCCAGGAATTTCTTTTTCTTGATTTATCATCCAAATTAAAGCCCAAGACACTGTAATTTTTCCCATTTCTGAAATATAGTGGTTTCAAACCCTTAATCTTCTATACCACAGCATCTTTGAATCTCTCTCTCTCTCTCTCTCTCTCTCTCTCTCTCTCTCTCTCTCTCTCTCTCTCTCTCTCACACACACACACACACACACACACACACACGCATGCACGCGCACGCATGCGTGCGTAGAAAGATCATGTCTCTATTGAAGAAAAAAAGTAGTTTCCTCTCCCTTCAAATGCAGTATAGATGATACAGAATTTTACCAAAACAGAGAGCACAGCAAATAACTTACCACATTCTGAGTATATTGTTTTCAGCTGTTATGGGAAGCACAGTTTTATACATGTGAGTTCATTTTATATTTGTTTAATTTTGGGGGGAGTCATATATGAATACTATATTTATAGCATTTCCACTCTTCCCTCTCACTGCTTAATTCCTCACATAGGCCCCCAAACTCTCCCTCAAATTCATGACTGCTTCTTTAGCTAATATATATATTTTATAGAATACATATACAATATATATTTTATATAATACACATATACACATAAAATCTGACGAGTCCATTTAACATTGCCCCTATTTGTATGTGTTTAGGAATGAGTACTTGGTGTATAATAACCTATTGGGGACATCATTTCTAGAGAAGACTGATTCTTATTCTTGCAGAGGACATTAATTGCCTGAGCTTTTCAATTAGAAGCAGGGTCTTGTGAGATTTATCCCTTCTACATTGGCATGTCAGCGATGTTTTCATTGTTCATGTCTTTTTTATGCACCATATTGCTGAGATTTCATGGGTGAAACTTCCCTGTCATATATAGAAGATACACTTTCTCAGTAGATGCCCTTGATTTCTGGCCCTTACAATTCTTCACCTCCTCTCATGAACTATTCTCTGAGATTTCAGTGTAGAAGTTATGTTGTAGATGTATCAGTTGTGGATTCTGCAGTCAGTTGTTCTTTGCATTTTGACCAGTTGTAGATTTCTGTAATGGTATCTATCTGCTGTGAAAAAGACGTTTCTTTGATTAGGGGTAGGACATTGACTCATTTGTGGGTAGAAGGATATGTATTTAGAATGCAGTTATGAATTATGTTGGTTTAGGAAAATGGTAGTAGTAAATTCCCCCTCTAAGGTCCATGACCTTACCAGCCATATTTGGCTAGGTTTATAGTACTATATATAAATTCTCCCCTGTTGAACAGGCCTTAAGTCAAATTAGAGAGCTGTTGGCTACCCCCAAAATATGTGTCACATCTTGCCATGCTGGTCAATGTTGTGACTTATAGGTTGGACTATTGATTTCTTTTCTTCCTTAGAAGCTTGCATAATACTTTCAGATAATATGAGAACTAATCTTCAGCAAGGAGACTTGCAGCTCAGTTGCAGTTTGAATCTTTCAAACCCTGTCTCCAAACTGTGTGGCATCTTCAGCAACAGGGTCTTACCTTGAGATGATGGAAAGCAACCAAGGGAAATGGCAATAGTCTATATTATTTTAATAGACTCTTCCATTCCCGTGACCAACCACCTGAAGATCTGCTTCCCATGCACGCCTCTGGGGGTCTTGTTAGATAGTCTTGGCTCTTGGCTCTTGTACATACACACACACACACACATACACACACACACACACACACACACACACACACACACATACATACATACATACATATATATACACTTCACTATGTATATGTGTGTATGTACTATACTTGTATATATTACATAGGTAATAAGTAAACAAAATAAGTTTATCTGCATTTTTTCCAAACATCCCTAGTGTCATTTACCCCTCCTTCCTCCCTTACCCTCTGACTTGGTTCCCCTCCTACCTTCCCAGTTACCACCTCTCATTTCTCCAGTTTATCCACCACCAGCAGCTTTCTCTTAGTATCCTCCTCTCCAGAACCCCTCTTGCCATCCACGGCTTCTTTTTACTTCCCTGGTTTCAGGGTTAACTCCATCTCATAGCCACGTATTTAGGAGTGAGAGCTAGGAAACAAGAAAACAGGGCATTCGGATTTCTGCGTCTGGGTTACCTCCCACAGTACAATATTTTAAACAAAGAATTGTGGCAAGATAATAATCAGAAAATCTCTTGGACCACCTTCTAGTGAAAGTTTCTGAGTCTTGGAAACAAGCACACACCAATGAAGAATAGTTAAATTGAAACTTGATTGAATATTGAGTTTTTTCATTTTATTGTGGCAATAAAAGTCATGCCATGAAGACCCTATTTATTCTTCCGAATAAGGATGCTCCTAATTAATCTCTTATTCAAAAGTCACAGCATTATATAAGTGCCTACATTATTTCATGACATTGAATAAAGCCCAGAAGCAGGTTCCTAAGGCCTAATTAATTTTTTTAAAGCCCTTCCCTCAGCAGCATGCTGCCTACCTAGATTTTGAATGAAAGGATATTAATGAAGCTGCAATGCAGATGAATATATTGAAAGCGATGAAGAATTTATTAGGAAGACAGACATCATGGCTGTGCAGTATATGAGGCATAAAACTGCTGTAAGTAATGACAGAGTGTAGTTTAGGCAAGTAATGGGCAGCAGAGCTACAAAAAGAGAGCTTGGAGATATATTATTTAGTAATAAAGTTCCCATAAAATTTGAAATATGAGGTGAAAAGATTAACATGGTCATACAAGTCATCTTTAATGTTCATAGCCAAGTTCTGCCTTTTAGAAAAAGTAAACTGAATTTATG
Source organism: Onychomys torridus (assembly GCF_903995425.1). NCBI lineage: Eukaryota > Metazoa > Chordata > Mammalia > Rodentia > Cricetidae > Onychomys > Onychomys torridus. The sequence continues at coordinate 29,064,396 of NC_050444.1, read as the reverse complement.
TCTGTGACAACATGCAAGTAAAAGCCTTTATTTATATGTTTCATGCAAATGACTGCAGACCTTTGGATTGCAGTTACCAAAATAATGTGGAGCAGCACTTGAATTCATTACATTAACATTGGATCAAGGCTTTATTTCTACCCTTCAACGAGCTAGCATCTGTAGGTCATGTCACCAAGCAATAGACCACGCAGACCTCTGCACTCCTGACCCCAAATCAACACACCTAAAGTTTTCTATTTTGCTTTTCTCTTTTAACTGAATATGGATGTGTTGTTGTTTACTCTGTTCATACTTTAGTGGTTTTCCTTGACATCTTCCATGTGTTACCTCACCTTATTCCCTTCCACAAAGATGAGTAAGGTGACCCTCCTAAAAGCTTGACAAACTCTTCTCAGTTGGGCAACCTTGACCAGAACATTAACGTTGTTTTGTTCATGTATTTTAGCTCTAACAGAAAAACATAAAAAGACCAATTTCATGAGATCACTACAGCAATAAAATCAACCATATAAAAGAAATCTACTCTCTGGTAGTTACCTAATCAGTTACTATTCTAATTGTTACTAATATACTCTGGTATTATCCAAATTAATTGAACCCAAATACACTCTTCTCCTCGTCCCTCTATGCCTCAGCTTTACTCTGAAAGTTAAAGGCCTGCAGGTTATCTTGTATCTAATGAGGTATGTAATTAAATTGACAGCCATTAGGATTTGACTCAAATGGCTTATAACAATCCCTCGCTTTTATGACTTCTCAGAAGTGGGCATAAAATAGACCTATAGTCTAAAATGAAATTGAATTGTAAAGGAAAATAAGATAAATATTTGCAAAACAATTTTTTTCTGAACTTGAAATATTTCCCATTTAAAGTCAATCACATGGAAGATGGGAGCAATATTGCCATTTTAAATAGGGTGTTCAGAGAGGATTCAGTGAGAAAACACACCTAAGCAATGACCTGAAGGAAACAAAAATAAAAGCATTGTAAGACTTGGGGTGAAAGCAATTTAGGTAAAGTAATCGAAACGTGAATACCAAGGAAGAATGTGGTCAGTGGGCTTTTCTTACCACAGCCCAGACAATAAGGTGTGCATTATACATAGAACATTTTAGAGTATCAAACAGATTGACAAAATTTGACTTTTACCATGCACTAACGATTGCATAAACAATCAGTGATAAAATATTCCTTTAAAACTCAATCTGCTTTGGTCTTAGTTTTACATAATCACTAGGGATCCTCTTGAGTTGGGTGGGGGCTCCCCTAGCCCTCTGTCCTTGCCATTTTGAATAGTATGTAAGGGAGATAAGAAAAACAACGAATACTTGAATCACGTAGAGCAGAAGACGGAGTGGCACATGAGGGGTTAATTGTTGAGGGCAACTTTATACTGTGCCCGGCTCTGGATTCTGGAAAGATGCTTGCACTTCTGTGTTTCACATAGATTGGATTGTATATTAAGTGGGGAGCTATAGGACTGGTGTACTAGAGAATTTCCAAACATTGCCGGTGTTTCAGCAAGATGATTACCATGTGCGAAATATAGCTCATGGGGGTCAGAAATGTCAATACGGTGATTGTTCTGACTACTTGCTTTTCATCTCATTGACAGACTAGATTCCCCAGATGATTGGAAATAGACAAGAGCATAGCTTTTGGCCCATCAAAGATGAGACTTATAGCAACTTATTAAACACACAGCCTGGGATGGAAGGACACTCCATACCTTGGAGAACTTCTTGGGGAGGGCATTTGTGAACGGACTGAGCTGGCAGAAGCTGCAGAAATCAGGCTCTGTAATGTAACTAGAGAGTACTGTACATCCTCGTCTTCTGGAGAAAGTCAATTTTGTGAACAATTTCTCAAGCTAGATAGAAAGTGAAACCTGAACCAGGACAGTGCAGCTAGTCTGACTGGTAAGTGCAGTTATTGTGTGTTTTATTTTATTTTATTTTCCAATACATCCCAACTGCAGTTTTCCTCTCTCTGCTCCTCCCAGCCTCCCCACACATCCACCTCTCCCGTCTCCCTGACCCCACTACTCCTCCATTTCCCTTCATAAAAGAGCAAGCCTCCAAGGGATATCTGCAGAACACAGCATAACAAGTTACTCTAAGACTAGGCATAAACCTTCTTATCAAGGCTGGGCAAGACAAACCAGTTGGAGGAATAGGGTTCCAGAAGCACCCCATTCTCACTGTTTCGAGTCCCACAAGAATACCACGTTAACAACCATTACATGTATGCAGAGAACCTAGCACAGATCCATGGAGACTGTGATTGCCACTTCAGTCTCTGTGATCTCCTATGAGCCCTGCTTAGTTGATTCTGTGGGCCATGTTCTCCTGGGTCCTAGAGCACTCTGGCTCTGACAGTTCTTCCTCCCCATCTTCCAACTCCAATTTAGGTTCTCTCTCTCTCTCTCTCTCTCTCTCTCTCTCTCTCTCTCTCTCTCTCCCTCCCTCTCTCTCTCTCCCCCTCCCTCCCTCCCTCCCTCCCTAATGTTTGACTGTGTGTCTCTGCATTTGCTCTCATCAGCTGTCAGCACAGGCCTCTCTGGTGATGAATAGGCTAGGCATCAATCTATGTGTATAGCAGAATATCGTTAAGAATCATTTTACTGTTTTATTTTGTTTGATTTTGGCTTTTTTGTTTTGTTTTTCTATCCTAGCTCCCTGAGCTATGCAGCCTGTGGTTCCTGGCCATCCAGGCAGTGTCAGGCATGGGCTCCCTCTCTTGATGTGGGTCTCAGATTAGGTAAGTGATTGGTTGGCCACTCCCACAAGTTCTGTGCCTCCACTGTCCCAGCACATATTGCAGGAAGGATAGAGTGTAGGCAAAAGGCTTTGTGCCTGGGTTGGTATCCCAGTTCCACCACTGAAAACCTTTCCTGGTTCCAGCAAGTGGCTAGTTCAGTCTCTGTATTGTATGTTTTAAAGATATTACCTTGGAGGGGAATTTTCTTTATTGCAAATAGACATGTCACACAAGTTCAGAGTGACTAATACTGGCATTTTAGGCAGCAGAGAGACTCAAAGATGTCAAAACAAGCCTTAATGCTTCATTCCTACCATATAAATATGGCTTTGAATAACTGGAATGTGATTGGTGAAATTAAGGGAAGTGAACCAGTGTTGGATGTATTTTGAAGGAAGAGCCAAGAGAAACGTTGTGGAACTTGGTGCAATGCTTGAAAAAGTCAAGCTAAATGACAATGGTTTTTAACCACAGTGAATAAGAAGATATCTATGTGCTGATATTAACAAAATGTATAAGTATATTAGGTTTGGGAATATTCATAAAATAAAATACTACACAATTGTAATAAACATTGAGTAAATTTATTAGGTACTGATATGGAATGTTTCAAAATATAGTAAGTGACTAAAACAAGATACAGGGTATCAATATTTGTGTTAGAAAGAACAAAGAGATAAATGGCTACTCGATTTGACTTGCACAAAATCAAAAATTTGCTCTCTCATCTGTCAGCACAGGCCTCTCTGGTGATGATTGGGCTAGGCATGAGTCTATGGTTATAGCAGAATATCGTTCAGAATCATAAAATCTTAATGAACAAAGTTACATGGTGGAGGCAGAGTGTAGAAACTAACTGGGTTGTGGTGTGGAGGGCAGAGTAATCTATTCACTGTATTTTAATAATTTCTTCTGTTTGTGCCTTGTGAAAGCATTGTAGCCTAATTTAAACTTTGGTGTAGAAATTCTGTTTTAATGAAATCTCATCAGCATGACTGCCTAAACATGAGCTAAAAACAGGTGATACCAATAGAAATGCCAAATTCCACAAAGAAAAGCCCACAAGACCTCAACCCCATACAAAGAAGCTCAGGCAACTCAGGATTACTGTGCATGAGCGAAATAGTCTTCCCCAGGGGAGAGCACAGCAATTGGTTATCCAATATGAAATGATCAGCTCTGAAAACATATATCCACGTAACACCCTGTGGACTGAGTAGATTGTATTTAGGAATATATATTCATATACATATAATTTATGCACATGAAACAATTAATGACCAATGAGCCCATGAATTTGAAAGAGTGCAAAGGGGAGTGTATGAGAGGTTTTGGAATGAGGGAAGGGAAGGGTAAATGTTGTAATTATACTACAATCTCAAAAATAAAAAATGTGTAACTGAGATTCTATCTTTGTTTCAGTTCCCACTGCCCTGATACTCTAACAAAAGCAACTTAAAGGAGAAAGAGTTTATTTTGCTCACAACCCCAAGTTATGGTCCATCAGTGCTGGAAGGAACTTGAAGCAGCAAGCCATCTTGCATATATAGTCATGAGAAGAGAGGAATGGATTTATGCATCCCTCATGGAGACTTCCATTCTAGAGAACTCAATGCTGTGTCAGCTATTGAAACAAAACTCTCCGCCCTGATACAAGGACGCCTCAAAGGCTTTGTGGAATAACTGATGTTCATATTCATGATCTTAACAGGAGGGAAGACTGATAAAACTTAAAACAATCAAAGGCTGGAACTGAGCAGAGGCTCATTACTGATTTTCAAATGTGATGTCCCCATCCCCTCAGCCGTGGCTTCATTTTCCAAGGCCTCAGTTACTGCTGTGTTAACAGCAGTTTGAATGTATTAAATGCAATGATCCGAGAAGAATAACTCACAAGCTTTATACTGCAAGTTGCTATGAGTCACATGATGAAATCTTGTGCTATCCTGCTCCCTCCCTCTCCAGATGTAAGCTTTGGATTGATCCGGTTAACTACATCATATATGCTACCTGATCACAGGGTAGCTATCTATGTTATCAGCTCAGCAATCATGATATGCACTGCTTGTGCTTAAATGAGCCTTCTATGATTTAATAGTGGCCCCAAAGCACAAGAGAAATGAGACTAACCACTCGGATATGCTAAGGAAGGATATAAAGGGCTTCCTTTAATTTCCAAGGTCGGAGAGGGGCTGTGGACATGGATCAATTGGGCATGTATACAAGCATGAGGACCAGAGTTGTGATCCTTTCCTACCACACATGTTGAACCAGGCAGCTGCCTAAAATTCCAACATCCAAGAGACCTTGGCAATGATTCCCCAGAACAAGCTAGGTAGACACAGTAGCTGATCAGAAAGCTGAATTTTTCTGACTCAGTCCCAATTTAAAAAAACAAATGGAAAGGGATTAAGAAAGATACATTCTATGTACTCTGGCCTTCACACATATGAACACAAATATACACTAACACACACACATACACCAAATACATATACATATGCAAGAAAGCAAATAAATAAAAAGGTGAAGGTACTCGAGTTAATAAGTAAAGAAATTCATCATAGGTTTATATTGCTAGGATATATGTTAAGCATTAATCATACATTAAGCATGAATCAAGCATCAATCATCTGTGTGGAAACTTGTAGAAAAAAAAACATTTTTGCTAGTGTTGTGGTTTCACCTCAAACTGCAAATGTTTATAGGAATGGTGGAAATATACTAAGTTTGCAGCTTGAGCTCATGGACAAAACCTGTGTTCTGACTGACAACATCATGTTGGCCCTAAGAACCTTCAACCTATTTGAAGCCTTCAGGAAAGGATCGCTGAGAACAAATGATGTTGTTATGGACTGCAAGCAATAGATTATTACACAGATTCTGAAGAATGTTTAAATTGAAAGATGTAGAAATTCCTGGCTAGGTGCTATGGTATGAATATTAAGTGCCCCTCCCCTTCAAATGAAGTCTCAAGTACTAAAAGCTTGGTCCTCAGATGATGGAACAATTTTGCAAGGATCCAGGAAATTTTGAATTGGTAGCCAGTTGGAAGAAGTGGGTTACCAGGACCATGTACCTTAACCTGAGCTCTTCTTTGTTCCTGTTCCCCCAGAAATGACTACTATGTACTGTATTAACCCTTCTGACACAACACACATCCTCATGGGCCTGGCAGAAAAAGAGCCAATGACTACGGGATAAAACTACTGAAATAGTGAGCTAAAATTAAAATTAAAATTCTACTCTCTAGAAGTCATTTCCTTAGGTACTTGAGGTATTGGGGTACCTGTGGTCTCATTTGCAGCAAAGGTTATATCAAAGAGAGAGGATCATATGCAACATAAATCTAGTTCTGATAAAAACTGGTCTCTACTAGAATCACAGGACAAGCAGAACCTATATTGGTAAAAGTGGTAAGGAGGAGCCAGGACTCAGAACAGGAAAGGACAGACCCATGTTGTAAGGCATGTGACAAGGTGAGGTTTCACACACACGGAGTGTGATTGCACATACTTGGGAAAACAAAATATTAACATTTGAGAAACATAAAAGGAGACTATATTGCTATAATTTTATTACAATGATAGAGAAAATTATTTTTTTTTTGTTCTATTAGTAGTGATTGTATTAGTTTCTTTCCCTGTCACTCTGGCTAAATGCCTGACAAGAAGCAATAAGGGATGAAGGGTCAAATTTGGCTCACAGTTTGAGGGTACAACACACCTTGTTAAGGAAGGCGTGGCAGCAGGTCATGAAGCAAGTGGTAACATTCGCTCCCCAATCAGGCAGAGACAAATGATAGTATTCTTTCTCCTTCTTACTTGGTTCAGGACTTCATCTGAAGGGACTTGTGCCACCTACATTCAGAGTGAGTCTTCCCTCCTTAACTAAAGTTATTTTGAAACACCCTTCCAGAAAGATGGAGGTTACAGGCCATGTAATTTTAAATCCCATCAAGATGACTAACCATCAAAGCACTTACTACAATTTTTTTTACAATGCTAGATTCTTGAATTAAAACTTTGTTATAGAGATTGAGAAGATAGATCATCAGGTAAGAGCATTTTTTGCTCTTGAAGAGGACCTGGGTTCAGCTGCCCCATCCACATTTGACCATTCAAAGTCCATCCACAACCTGTTACTACTGTTCCAGGGGAGACAATGCACTATTCTTTACCCACCAGTACCTGCATACACATGGTACACACACACACACACACAAAAAAAAAAAAAAAAAAAAAAAGAATAACTCCTAAGTTTAAAAGAAACTTTATCATAGGTAAGTACAGAAAATGAATATAGAATTTGGAAATGCCTTTGGTTTTCAGGCATATACTACTCACCATAGAAAACATTTATTGCATCCTACTCTGGTGATTAAATGGCCCAAACACCCTAACTGTCGTGATAGAACTCTCATACAGTGACTGAAAGAAGCAGATGCAGAGATCCATGGCCAAAGCCCAGGTGGAGCTCCAGAAGTCCAATCAGCGAGAGAGATGAGGGATTATATGAGCAAGAGATATTGAGACTATGATTGGAAAAAGCACAGGGACAAATACCCAAACTAGTGGAAACACATGAACTGTGAACCAATAGCTGAAGAGCCCCCATGGAACTGGACCAGGCCCTCTGGATAAGTGAGATAGTTGATTAGCTTAAACTATTTAGGAGGCCCCTAGGCAGTGAGACCAGGACCTCTCCTTGATGCATGTGCTGGCTTTTTGGAACCTAGGGCCTATGCAGAGACACTTTGCTCAGCCTTGATGCAGGGAGGAGGGGACTGGACCTGCCTCAACTGAATCTACCAGGCTGGGCTGACTCCCCAGGGGAGACCTTGCCTTAGATGAGGTGGGAATGGGGGTGGTCTGTGGGGGAAGGCTGGAGGGTGGGAGGAGGGAGGACAGGGGAATCCATGGCTGATACATAAAATTAAATTAATTATAAAATAAAAATATTTTTTTTTAAAAAAGAAAGAAAACATATATAGGAGGCAATGAATCTATGGTAGTGGATTGTCTGTTGCTATAATTTGGAAATGAAAGTCTGCTAACAAGACTTGAGAAATCAGACTAGGAAAGGAAGTTGTTGACTTACAAATGTTTTTCACTGAGGGTTGATCATCTGAAAAGCAAAGCAAAACCACAAGTGTTAAGTCATTTGGAGCATGACTAAATGTCTACAAACTGTTCAGCACTGCGCTCTGGGGCTTGGGTTTGTCATGCCTACCCATTTAATTGGTATAAATAATCCCATAATGATCAAAGTGAAATTAATAACAGAGCCTCACTTACTCTCTCTCTAATACTATCATTTTAAAAATGTAAATCTGTATATTTGGTAATCATTTTCCTTGTTCCCAAATAGTTGGGATTTTTTCATTTTTTAAAATTTTTATAATTAAGAAATTTTCTATTTTATATACCAACCACAGATCCACCTCTCCTCTGTCCTCCTGCCCTCCAGCCTTCCTTCCCACCTCTTCCAATGCAAAGTCTCCCCTAGGGAGTCAGCAGAGCCTGGTACATTCAGTTGAGGCAGGTCCAAGCCCCTCCCCACTGCACCAAGGCTGCTCAAGGTGTCCCACCATAGACACTGGGCTCTAAAATGTCCACTCATGCATCAGGGATGGATCCTGATACCACTGCCTGGGTGCTCCCTAAACAGTTCAAGCTAAACAACTGTCTCACCTATGCATAGGACCTAGTCCAGTCCCATGGGGGCTCCACAGTTATTGGCTCACAGTTCATGAGTTTCCACTAGTTTTCCCATCATGATCTCAATGTCCCTTGTTGAAAGGGTGCCTCCTCTCTCTCATTGACTGGAGTCCTGGAGCTTAGCCTGGTGCCTGGCCATGAATCTCTGCATCTGCTTCCATCAGTCACTGGATGAAGGCTCTATGATAACAGTCAGGATATTCACCAATCTGATTACTGGAGTAGGCCAGTTCAGGTACCCTCTTGACTATTGCTAGTAGTCTAAAGTGGGGTCATCCTTGTGGATTACTGAGAACTTGCCTAGCACCCTGTTTCTCCCTGTTCCCATGATGTCTTCATTTATCATGGTATCTCTTTCCTTGTTCTCCCACTCTGTCCCTGTTCCAGCTAGAACCTACCATTCCCTTATGTTCTCATCCCCCATCCCTTGCCCTCCATTCTCCCCCTCACCCCCAGTTTGCTCATATAGATCTCATTTATTTCTCCTTTGCTGGACAATCCATGCATCCCTTTTAGGGTCCTCCTCATTAGCTAGCTTCTCTGGAGCTGTGGGTTGTAATCTGGTTATCCTTTGCTTTATATCTACTATCCATTTAAGAGTGAGTACATACCATGTTTGTCCCTCTAAGTCTGGGTTACCTCACTCAGGATGATATTTTCTAGTTTGCCTGCAAATTTCATGGTATCATTATTTTTTTATTGCTGAGTAGCATGCCATTGTGTAATGTGCCACATTTTCTATATCCATTCTTTGGTTGAGGGGCATCTAGGTTGTTTCCAGGTACTGGCTATTATGAAAAATGCTGCTATGAACATAGCTGAACATGTGTCCTTGTGGTATGATGTGAGAATTCCTTGAGTATATGCCCAAGAGTGGTATAGCTAGGTCTTGGGGTAGATTGATTCCCAATTTTCTGAGAAACCACCATACTGATTTTCTCTCCCCATATTTTATTAAATATAGTACTTGAAGTTCTAGCTAGAGCAATAAGAAAACAAAAGGAGATCAAAGGGGATACAAATTGGAAAAAAAGTCAAACATTCACTATTTGCAGATGATATGATAGTATACATAAATGACCCCAAAAGTTCTAACAGGGAACTTCTATAGCTGATAAACTCCTTCAATAATGTGGCGGGATACAAGATGAACTTAAAAAAAAAATCAGTGGCGCTCCTATATACAAATGATAAATGGGCTGAGAAAGAAATCATAGAAACATCACTATTGGTGAAATTATTGAGGCCACTCCACATAGTTAAAAGGGAGGTTTATTTTGGGGGTAGCTTACAAATGAAGGAATAGGTTGCAGGGTCTGGGAAAGGTATGGTGCACTCTGGCAGTGTTCTCTGGAGAACTCTGCTCAGTATACCTCCAGCGTCCAGGGTCCTGGAACCAAGAGAAGCCTCTCCTCTTGATCCTGGGTCTTCAGCGTCCTCTTTAAGCCCTGCCTTGTAGGCGTGACCATTACTGAAGCCTCAATGGGGGTTGGAACTTCCAGGCCAAGGCTGTAATGGCTACCCACTACACATCACCCTTTACAATAGCCACAAATTATATAAAATACCTTGAGGTAACTCTAATTAAGCAAATGAAAGACCTGAAGATAAGAACTTTAAGTCTCAGAAGAAAGAAAGTTCCAGGAAAGGTGCAAAGCTACACAGAGAAACCCTGTCTCAAAAAACAAAACAAACAAACAAACAAATAAACAACAACAAAAAAGAAATCAGAAAATGGAAAGATCTCCCATGCCCATGGATAGGTAGAATTAACATAGTAGAAATGGCAATCTTATCAAAAGCAATCTACAGATTCAACACAATTCCCATCAAAATCCCAACACATTTCTTCACAAACTTGGAAAGAACAATATTCAACTTCATATGGAAAAACAAAAAATCCAGGATAGCTAAAAAGAATCCCGTACAATAAAGCAACCTCTGGAGGCATCACTATCCCTGACCTCAAGTTCTACCTATAAAACTATAGTAATATCATGGTCTGTTATTCCTCATTCTCCCCTTCTGTTCTTGATCCAGCTGGGATCTCCTGCTCCCCTAAGTTTTCTTTCCCTCAAATCTTGCCCTTCATTACTCCCACTGTCGTCCAGGTTGTTCATGTAGATCTCATCCATTTCTCTGTCATTGGGTGATCCTTGGGTCTTTCCTAGGGTCCCATTTTCTAGGTAGCCTCCCTGGAGTTGTGTAGCAGTCTAGTCATCTTTGTTTTACATATAGTATCCTCCTTTGAGTGAGTACATATCATGTTTGTCCTTCTGAGTCTGGATTACCTCACTCAGGATGATTTTTTCTAGATCCATTCATTTGCCTGCAAACCTCATGATGTCATTGTTTTTCTCTGCTGAGTAGTACTCCATTGTGTATATGTACCATATTTTCTTTATCCATTCTTCAGTTGAAGGGCATCTAGGTTGTTTCCAGGTTCTAGCTATTACAAACAATGCTGATATGAACATAGCTGATCAAATGCCTTTGTGGTATGATTGAGCATTCCTTGGGTATATGCCCAAGAGTGCTACAGCTGGGTCTCATGAAAACAGGAATAGGCAGAGTGCTCGAGAGGTCCCCTGAAGTCCACAATGATACATCTTTTGTAGACTGTTGGCAATGGTCGAGAGAAAGTCTGATCTGACTAGGTGATCAGATGACTAAACACCCTAACAGTTGTCTTGGAACTCTCATCCAATAACTGATGGAAGTTGATGCAGAGATTCTCAGCCAGGACCCAGGTGGAGCTCCAGGTGTCCAACTGTCGAGAAAGAGGAGGGTCTACAAGAGTGTGAATTGTTGAATCCAAGATTGCAAAAAGCACAGGGACAAATAGCCAAATGAATGGAAGCACATGAATTATGAACCAAAGCCTGTGGAGCCCCCGGCATGATAAGGCCCTCTGGATAAGTGAGACAATTGAATAGCTTGATCTGTTTGGGAGGCACCCAGTCTGTGGGACCAGGATCTGTCCTTGGTGCATGAGCTGGCTGAAACCTTGGGCTTACACAGGGACACTTTGCTCTGTCTTGAAGGAGATGACAGGACCTGCCTGTACTGAATCCACCAGGTTTAAATGAATCCCCAGGGGTGCCTTGATCCTGGAGGACATGGGAATGGAGGAGAGGGGCTGGGGGAAAGGTGAGGGTGAGGGCGGGAGGGGGGAGGACAGGGGAACCCATGGCTGATGTATAAAATTTAAAACACATAATAATAAAGAAAAAAACTATAGTAATAAAAACAGTTTGGTACTGGCATAAAAACTAACATGTGGACCAATAGAATCGAATTGAAGACCCTGACATTAATCTGCACACCTATGAGCACCTGATTTTTGACAAAGAAGCCAAAACAATACAATAGAAAAAAGAAAGCATCTTCAGCAAATGGTGCTGGCATAACTGGATATCAACATGTAGAAGATTGAAAATAGATCTACATCTGTCACCACGCACTAAACTCAAGTCCAAGTGGATCAAAGTCCTCAACATAAATCCTGTTACACTGAACTTGATAGAAAAGAAAGTAGGAGGTAGTCTTGAACACATTGGCACTGGAGATAACTTCATAAATATAAGATCAGAAGATCAGTAGCATAGATACTGAGAGCAACAATTAATAAATGGGACCTCCTGAAACTGAGAAGCTTTTGTAGGGCAAAGGACATGATAAATAAGACAAAACTACAACCTACAGAATGGGAAAAGATCTTCACCAACCCCACATCTGACTGGGGGCTAATCTCCAAATTATATAAAGAATTCAAGAAACTAGACATCAATCCAATTCAAAAATGGGCTATAGAGCTATACAGAGAATTCTCAACAGAAGAATCTCAAGTGGCTGACAGACATTTAAGGAATTGCTCAACATCCTTAGTCACAAGGGAAATGCAAATCAAAATGACTCTGAGATTCCATCTTACCAATAGACACTTCTTTCTAAATAAGGCCTGGGATATACTTTTTAGTCACTGCTGGTTGGCAAAGTTAACAGTACCAGGCATAAATTTCCTTCTATTGACCAGGCCTTAAGTTCAATTATATAAGTAGTGGTTACCCCCAAGATATGTGCCACTATTGTACTCTTGGATATATCATACCAGGTTGGTCATTATTATAGTTCATAGGCTTCACAAATGCATGGGACTATTGAGTGCTTTTCTCCCTTGGCTGTTTGCACATCACCTTCTCATGCTATGAAAGCTAGTCCTCATGGAGGATGCTTTCAGGTCAGTTCCAGCTAGAATTTTCTGAATCTTATTTCTGAAATGCACAGTGTTTTCACCAAAGGGACATACCTTCACATTCTTGGATGTAAGCAGTGGCCTGTATTGTTTTGGTAGTTGCTTGGATTCCTCTAATCAACATCTCAAAAGGAGTTTTTTGATTATTGATACAGTGAGTTTATTTTTAACTAGTCTATGGCTTTTGGGGGTAGAATTGTCACCTCAAGTGACATAACTTCATTTAAACTATATATGTAAATTATTTACTTATATGTATATATTAAATATATATTTTACCTAAATGTATTGCTCTATACCTTTTTCAAACACCCTTGATGCTATTCACTCCTCCTCCTTTCTTAGTATTGTTCTCATACACACACAATTAAAGCCCAATGTTTTATTCCATCTCTCCATCCATATCACCTGTATCATATCACCCCACACAAAAGTAACTCCAAATTTATCAAAGACCTCAAAGTGAAACATTGAAACTGATATAAGATGTAGTGGTAGGAAAGGACTTTCTGAAAAAGACTCCATTTGTCTGGGACTTAAAGCCAGCTGTGGACATATGGGACCTCAGAAAACCAAAAAGCTTCCATACAGCAAAGGAAATAAGTGATCAAATGAAATGAAACCCCAGAGTGTGAAAAGGAATCTTTGTCAGCTTTCATCTAACAAAAGTTTACTATCCAGAGTATATAAAAAGAGAACTCAAAAAACCAAGAGGCAAAAATACAACCAACTAATTTAAAAATTGCCCATGTATCTGCACAGGTAGTACTTGAAAGAAGAAATACAAATGAGTGACAATATCCCCCCAAAGTGTTCTTCTAGTTTTCTTAAAGAAGGAGACTGGGGATACAGCTCCACTGGTAGGATGTCTAGCATTCACAAGGCCTTGAGTTTGAGCTCCAGTACTACATAAAACTGAGCATCATGGTGCACACCTGTAATCTCAGCAGTCAGGGGGTAGAGACTGAAACATCAGAAGCTGAAAGCCATTCTTAACTACATAGTGATTTTGAGGGCAATCCTGAGTTATATACAACCCTGTCTCAAAACAAAACAAAACAAATGACCCCACCACAGCATATGAAATTATGATAGCCACTCTTATTTCTTATCATATGTAGTCACAACTTCCTTGTTTCATTACAGTCATCATAACTGTGGTTTTTTTTTTAATCTTAAATAAGTGAGTATTTTTTTATTTACACATTTATCCTAAGTGATCTAATACATTCAGTAAAGGGAATCGTATTATAATATTCCCTATAAAAAGAGGAAAATAATTATATGAACTGTGATATAAATGGCTTAAACTCCTTCTAATTTGTTGCAAATGTAACTTCATATACTCCAAAGTTAATGAGCCTCAGCTAAAAAGGTGCATTGAAGAGATACTCACACAATCGTGAGAAATAGACAGGGCAGAAGCCTTAGCAGCAATAATGGAAAAACACATGGAACATTCAAAGGAATAAAACAGAAAATAAGAAGAACCATTTGTTAGAAACACTGAAAAATGCAAAACAACCATTAAAATATGAGGATGTTTTATCTGCTCTTACTTCTCACACAGCGTGTGGAAGTGCCTAAGATGTTCTTCAACTTTGATAATTAACTGGACACTTTTAGACAACCCACTGAATAAATGTTAGTACCACAGTTAGGGATTGCTGTATTTCCAAAAATAAAGAAGTGAGAATACAAAACAATCCCCTCTTGAGACTGTGCAAACTTCCTGTCACTGAAATGTAACAATAAGTTCAAAGGACTGCTGACCTGGAAGACATCAAGTAATATGCATTGTGAGAACATTTCCAATTTACTATGGGGCTTAGGTTACCCTTCAGAGATGAGCTGGTACTTGATGATCCAAAGTGACTATTTAGAGTAATAGAGATAAGAGAGACATCATTATCAGCAGGTTGCTTCAGTGGTTCATATGTCTATTTAAAGGAGTTGAGGGGAAAACAAGACCCCTTTGGGGGCAAAGTTAAAATTAAATAAAAATTCCTATTAGTTTTCTAATTTTTTTAATATAATATATTTTATTATAGTTATTCTTTCACCAAGCTCCTCCAAGATCCTTTCCACTTTACCCACCCAACTTCACTCTCTCTGTATCTTCCCCTGTCTTTCTATCTCTCCTCCCCCTAAAAAGTCAACCAAACAAATGAAAATGAAAACAAAATTAGTAAATTGGCCCAGCCATATCTGTTGGGTATAGCAGAAGTCATAAAGCCAGCATAGCGGCTTGACAAAGATCCAGCAAAGCTGAGCCACATGGTGGCTGCCATGCCACCTTTCTTTTTCATCTCAACCTGTTACATACTTGGGGCACTGTTAATATTTGTACAATTTGAAGATATTGAATTGATGGAAAATTCCTTATGAATCATTTATGCCTTCTCCTGGGAATGCTGCTGCTAAGCTTATACAGGAAAGTCCTAAACATACTATTCCCCAACACACACCTTGAGGGAGATATCTTTATCTACTTGAAGGTCTTCCTAGGGGGTTGATGTTGCGGCACATAAAGAAGCCAGAGACCTCTTCATGAGGCTATGGGACATTCTTGAAACATCTGTCCTTGTACTTAGACAGGAACGAGATATTTAAAACAAAGTAAACTCAAAAATGTCAACAAGATTCTGTGGGCTAGAGGAGTTGGCCACAATTCAGATTATAAGCCTCTTTCCACTGTACACTTAGACAATTATGTGGCATACAACTCTGCCCTACACAGAGACAAATCATGAGCAAAGTATGGAGTGAAAAGATGATAAAAGTATGAGATGTTAGGACCTCCCTCTCTTAGAAGTTAGCTCATATAGAGCCACTATAATGTCATATGACCAAGGAGCAACAGAATGCCAGGATAAGACATATAGACAAATTCTATAAAGATATAAATGTGAACATTGCTTGTATTATGCCAGAATTTGAATAATAACTGCAGCAGCTTTAGCTTGAGGATTTTTCCTGGGTACTCTGACCACTATGAGTTAATAATACACTGCTTGAGACATGACTAAATGCCCAGAGTGGTTGAAGATTTTTTTTTTGGTCTAGTGTCCTTCAAGCAACCAAAGATGCCAACCTAAGCACAGGCTGTCATATGCCTCTAGATGCTCAAATATTGGGTTATGGGGTTAATAAGTAGGAATGATAACTCTGTTTATTAATGATGTCAAAACTTGAGTGAAAATGATTAGCAATGACAATTCTGTTATGTCATAGCTTATTAATGATGACTAAAAAATGAGCAAAAAGAAGTGAAACACATGTCCAAAAACAAAAATGATATGATATATGTTTTTGGAACATCAGGAATGTATCCATGCTTACTAAATTCTGTATACATAAAGAAACATTCTGCCTACTAGTCTGTCAGGCTGAAAGATACTCCCAACCACCATGGCCTGGCTCACCTCCTTCTCCAGCTGACTCTTTTTTTTTCCTTTTTTAAAATTTATTATATTTGTGTTTAATTTTACACATCAGCCATGGGTTCCCCTGTCCTCCCCCCTCCCGCCCCCACCCCCACCTTCCTCCCATCCCTTCCCTTCCATTCCCATCTCCTCCAGGGCCAAGACTGCCCTGGGGATCCAACACCCCTTCATGATAACTGTGTTTTAAGTTGTACATTGATCATTAAAATGATGTATCAAATGTGGAAGCTGAGCACCCCTCAGCATTCATTGTTGTGGATTCAGCCATTGAATAAACTATCCTCTGGATTAATTCTACTGTGTCAGCATCACTTTACTGTGCAGCCAGTAAAGTCACTGCTCAGCAGTGATCAGAAAGGCTTCTATTAAATACCTTAAGGTGACAAGCTCCAGTGAACATCTTGTATTTGTATTTTTGCATTCCATTAATATTGATGGGCATACTTCCAGCTCTGACTTAGGCCTAACTCCAGCTCCAGTAAGATGAATATTCATGGTCTTCTGGAGTCTTCTTTAGACCTGTTCATGGAGATATATGTGTGCACTCCACATTCTGGTTGTCCATAGTGCTTTGGAGCTTTAAAAACCCCATTGGGCCCCTTATGCCCCAGGGATTTTTCCCCAGTGTTTGTTGTAATTGTTGTTTACTGCTGTTGTTGCTGCTCCTTCTCCTCCTCTTCTCTCCCTCCTCCTCCTCTGCTCCTCTTCTCTTCCTCCTCCTCCTCCTCTGCTCCTCTTCTCTTCCTCCTCCTCCTCCTCTTCCTCCTCCTCCTCTTCCTCCTCCTCCTCCTCCTCTTCCTCCTTCTCCTCCTCCTGCTTCTTTTTCTTCCTGTTCCTTCCTTCACAAAGTTTGGTTTGTTTCTTGCTAACCTAAACTGGTCAATATGTGGCACAGATTGGTTGAAGGTAATCAGTTGTCACTGGATTTTATTGTACTGTCAGTAAGCTTTTTGTGTGGATTAAAGTTTTTGTTAAGCCCCCCAGGGACAAGCTTGAAAACATCCTTCCAAAAAGCTACCAGGGATGTCAAGTAGTGATAATTCTATTCCAAGGGATTTTGGAGCATTTTGGATTCTGTTCTTTCCAGTTGCTCCTACAGTGTACCATTACTGATTTTGACCACCAGAATGGTCAAAAAGCAACTGACATTCAATACCATCCTTATCCTTGGGGAAAACAGGGTAGGCAGAACAAGTTAAAGCCTGCTTTCTTTATAATGATTAAACCAGTTTTGAATAGTTCTTTCCTGGATTGTTGGAAGACTGTATAATTTCTAGTGTCTAAGAATACTGATTTTTGTGGTGTTTTGTTTAAACAGTCATCATGCTGTTGCTAAATTAATTATTGACTTTTTATTTTATAATTTAATTTAATTTTACATATCAGCCATGCATTCCCCTCTCCTCCTTCCTCCCCTCCCTGGCCCTTCCCCCAACCCACCCTCCTTTCCCTCCTCCTCCAAGGCAAGGACTCCCCTGGGGATTCAGCTCAGCCTGGTAGATTCAGTCCAGGCAGGTCCAGTCCCCTCCTCCCTTCACCCAGGCTGAGCAAATTGTGCCTGCATAGGCCCCAGGCTCCAAACAGGCAGCTCAAACTTATTACTAACTTTTATTAAGGTTCTAAGCTACAGAATCTGTTGTATTGTCTGTCTTATTATTCTTTCATCTTTCAGGAGTTGCAATGAGTCTGAGATTTTAACATAACTTCAACCTATCAAGTTACCCTGTCACAATTTCAGACATGCTGTCAGAATGCATACACACTAGGATCACTTGACAATAGATTTTTTTTTTCTTTTGGACCTTAACTATCACAGGAACAAGTAATGAGGCCAAGTTGGGTTCCTTTTATCTGTCATCTATCTATATCTGTCTATCTATCTATCTATCTATCTATCTATCTATCTATCCATCTATCTATCACTCCTGTATCTATTATATATTTAAGTGTCTCTGTTGGTGCTGTGATTTCCATACATTATAGTGTTTGGTTAGTCTTTACTATGAGGTATTAAGAAGATTAAAAACTGAATTTGACTATGACTTTGAGAGGTTGGATATTTTAAGGGTAATGAAAATTAAATAGAGTTAGTATATATCTTCATGGTTGGTTGCTGGTGATCTTATAAGCAGAAAACTAACAAATACATGTGCATTCTTTATTTCTTGCCACATGAGTCTCCATACCATCATGGAAATCTCATATGAGGAAGATGTGTTCCCTTGATCTTGGACAAATTAGTAAATATGAACTTCTTTCCATTATAAGGTCTTTATAAAGCCTTTATGTTGCTTTGTCATACCAAGACAAAACAGATTAATGCAGTAAGTGTGCATAACAGATGAGGAATTCCAACATTAAGGACTTAAATCTTTCATAATGTACTAGAGGCAAATACCCCCTTTTCATTGTCAGAAAACAATATTTTTTATTAAACTACAGACAATCATTTTTTACCTTACAAAAGGAATTGTCTGTCTTCAAAAGTGATATATTCTACAGATATGCTTAAAAAGGTTGTCTGGAATAAAGTGATTCCATTTCTTTGGTTATAAGATATGAAGAAATAAAAGAAATCCATAGAGAATCATTCAATATCACAGGCCTGTGTATCATATGTATTTATTAGACACCTGCAGAATAAACAATTATTTCTATTCTGACAAATTCTGTATCTACTAGTAAAAACAATCCATATTTTATTTCTTGAATATGCACAGAACTCTTGAATAAAAACCTAAGAATAAACATTTATGTTGAAATTCTCTACAGTAATACAGTATACTGAGATTACAAAAACTAGATTATCTTTTATCACAAATAGGCATTGCAAATTCATATGCTGACCTCTCAAAGACACTCAGCCTTCTCTTTTGCACCCTCCTGCCTTAGCTTGTGGAGGATAGGGTGCTATATTTGATCATGACAGGAACATTAGTTTAAATCACAGCTACACAGTTCTGGTCTTATCCATTTGTCCTCTGAGGTTCATAGAAAAGTAGAGAATTCAAGAGAAGGTGAGTGCTAGGTACCAAAGAGTCAAGTATCTCACTTATTCTCTGTCCTCTTCCTTCCATGCCCCAGGTCCTCAGCTTGAAAAGAGTATAAACTCATTTTAACTGCAGAGGTAGAAGTGGGCAGAATAAGACTTTTGTCTGCCTTTTCCTGAGTGCTTCAGGACAGAATCCACTTTGCAAAAGAAACCCATTCAGTACCTAGTTCATGTCACTGTCATTCTTTCCCAGAACTTTCAACCAACTTCATACACTAAACGTCAAACATCTTTCATCCTACTTTGTCTTTCAAAGTAGAGACAGGGCCTGAGTTCAGGATCTTATATGTATAGGCATCTACTGTCACTCAGATTCTATGTAACACAAGCACATAACAGATTCCTAAATATTAAATGCATGCAGAGGACATTGCTTCTTTGTCTTGCATTTGCTCATGTTACACATTCTGCCTCATGTTTTTTTAAACAAATGGAAAATGCTATAAATGTTATTTACATAATTTAGCACTAACAAAGAATAACAGCATTCTTCTTATATCTGTATAGTTTTATGAACAAGAATATTATGCTATTTTCACATACAGATTACTTCTCATATTTATGTTATACTGCCTTTCCTTTGCATGTTTAAAATTTATGTAATTTTAGTTATTTCTTACTTTGTTTTGTCAGTGAAATAGCTTCATTTTGAATATTCTGAAAAATATGCCCACCACTGTGAATCATTTATATTTCAATGTCGCCAGTTGAAGTTTATATTGTTCTTATTCTTGCTAGTTATTTTTTTTTACTATAAATGTTTAAATTTCTTTATTTAACTCTCATTGGGATTTCTTATTTCTCTCTTGTGAATGACTTTGCCAGATCAGTAATATTATTTGGACTCATTTAAGCTTTGTAACTAAAAATATTACTTGTTCACAATTTTCACATTCTTCACAATCCAAGTATCTCTACATTCACACTCACAATTACTTTTGAATTAGCTGATTCTTGTTTAAAGGCTGACAGTCACTTTTGGTGCTCAGCGTGTCATAGTGAATAACCATTGTTCTTCCCAAGCTTTTTGTAATCTACAGGTTGGCCCCTCTGTCTTTCATCTTTGGTTTAACTGTAAATACAAGCTAAACCTTGAACTGTGGGAAATCGTTAATGATAAACCATTTCAAAAGAAAAAGAAAGAAGGAGATTTCATCCAGTCTTCTTCTGTAGCTGATTTATTCTATTCTCCCAGGGTTGCAGAAGGGAGCCATACTGCTCTCATATTTATTGTACCTAGACAGACAATTTTCCGTGTAATAAGGAAATTTCCCCTGCAGTTCTGAAGGTAACATAATTTTAATATTCTAACTTTACCACAGTGCTCAAATAATAGATCCTCAAAACTATTAAATGAAAAACTACTATATAGGCTTGACCAAATATCATATATAAATACCACATAAAGCTTGCATGATGAAGAAATTGGGATTCATTTTACACATTTTGTGATGGTTAAACAAGAAATTAATAGGAATTCTTCCACATTATACCTATATTATTTTGCTATATTATGCCAAATTTATGTATCTTCATTTGGACCCACACCAAAAGACACTTCACAAACTGTTTCTCTATCACCAAGCAAGTTGTTTGTTTTGTCTTAATACACATTTTATTATGTTTGCAACCTCTGTCTCTTATTTTTTAAAATGGCCCAAGGTATCGGGCATAAAACACTGGAAAGGAGACATTCGTTTTAAAGTCTTTACTTATAAAAGTGCTAATTTGTAACCTGCAATGAATTTTTCTGGAAGCCTCCAACACATCTAATTATGCACAGTGTGATTCCCTTTCAGTGTGAGCCTCTTCTGTAAACCAGTCATGACTTAAACAACACTGGCGCTGTGGCTGGCGCCACCACCGTGTCTATGCCCACCTTAGCCTAAGCAGTAAGTGCTGCAATTTCTTTTCAAAATATGTTACTTGCAAGAGGTATAGTTTGAATATTAAAATCAAAAGACATGCTAAAATAGGCAATCTTCAATGTGCTTTACAGAAGAGACAAACCCCTCTGGGACTGCCCTGTTACTTTCATTGTGTCTACACATTACCTTGTGTTTCAGTTTTTCCTCAGAGCCTTTACACTTTACCATGTGTCTCAGGAGTAGGTAAAAGTGACAGGCCTTGTGGAATTTTTTTAAGATCTGAAGAAGAAATGTTTTCCGAAGGAATGTGGTATTTGCTTGGAAAGGGAAACTCTCTAAAGGACACATCTCCCATGCACACCTCCTTTTTCTGTCTCCTCAGCAGTGCTCTGTACATCAACTCAGACTCAGAGGAGGGAGACACACTTTAGGAGGCAGCAAAGGGAACCTTTGGACAGAAAGAAAATGAGGAAACTTCATGAAAGCTGTGTGCCATCGCCATTAAGTATGAAAAGAAACCTCAAACCAAGTAGAGAGAATACAGATTTTAGCAATGGGGATTTTTCCTGGGTCAGCCCTGCGGCATCAAACCACCCAGTAGAAGAAGAAGAAAAAAAAAAAAACTCTGAAAGAAAAGAACCCTTCCTTTAGATGGGAAAAAGCTTCAAAAGGTGCACTCTCTCTAGAATAAAGATTGATTGAAAATGTGAAGATCCAACGAAGCCTCTGGATGCAATATAAATCTTTTAGCTTCTCTAAAATACTGAGTTTACTCTAAGGTGACTCTGACATAGGAGACGTGCTTCAGAGTACTCAGTCACTTCACAAATGAGGCTAAGAAGGCAGGAAACTAAGGTCTTTGTACAATACTGAGACAATGCTTTCAGGAAACATTGAAAAATAACCTATTTCTTAACCCTCCCTTTTCTTATATATCAAAATACAGTATTTGAGCAAGTAAAATTATTCAAAATTATGGTTGCCACTCTCATCATGCCACTGAATTTTAGAAGTGACTGGTCTTCAAAATACTCACCTAACCAATGTTCTTGGACATATAAATGCTAAACTGAAAGGCAATGGTTTTGGATAAGCTCCCCTTGTTGAAGGTCTCCCTGTCAATCCATTTCCACTCTAGGTCAGTATTGCAAGGTCTGAAAGCAAGAAAGCCTGCTCACTTAACTCTTGTGCAACAGCTGCTCCTGCTCCTTATACAATACACAAAACTGTGACACACTTTCTTCAGGGTGTATCATTGGTACACACCCTCATGCATCTCTCCTGCTTGTGTTAACCTATGAATGTCTGTGTAAATCTATTAAGACTTCTTTAACAAAATAATACAGTAGAAATTAATTTTCTTAAAGTTCTGGAGGCTAGAAATCCAAGATCAAGGTGCCATAACATTCGTTTCTGGTGTGATCTCCTCAAAGCTTGGAGGCAGTGGCTATAAGTGATCTTTCTTCTGTAAGCACTTAGATGGAGGAGAATTTTTAAACTTCTCAGTATCTCTGTCTCTTCTCTCTGGGTGTCTTTGTCTCTGTCTCTGTCTCTGCCTCTCCTGTTTTTCAGAGTCCACCATTTCAAGTACCCACAAGAAAGCATCACTTTGCTCAGCAGCTTCAGTAGAAGACATGCCATTCTCTGTTCTGTCAATCACTTTAATGATTAAGCAATCTAGACCATGGCACTGGAGTATGAGGCATGGTGGGTGTTAGTGGTATCCAGACATATGGGAGGGGCACTGACTCTCGATACTGATGTCTATCATTTGCTCAATGTCTACTGACAAGAATTAATTAAAGGACATTAGTTTGCCTACTGGAATAAAATTTTAAAAAAGAAAACAAACAAAGAATTACATGAGTAGACACTTGTTTGTGGCACATTGCCCATCAAATCTTAATTCACAGAAATATTTTTCATGTGTATACAAGAATAATTTATCTGTATGTCTTGTGAAACCCATTTTCCTTTTTTTCTTTGAGAACTTGCATTCATTTTCCTACTCATCTGGCTCTTTACATTCTCTATAAGTAGTTTCATTTCAGTGTATGAACATGTGAATGCCATCATATTTCTCTTCCCCACTGTAACATGCTCATGATTAATGCCACAGAGCCTCTAGCCACACTTTCAAGTCTCTGGATTCACAGAAGAGCTCCTTAGCATTTTACTTACTACCCTCATCCATGTGTTTTCACCTTGTGTAAAACTCAGGACACATGGCAATCTTATTGTCTTCTTACTTATCTCTATTAAAGTTACATTCACCACCAATTGCTTTATAACTACATTTCATGAATAGTGCTTGGTGAGCATAAACCTTCTACAGCATTTGTTGCTATGGCTCAAAAATCACCTTAATCATGACATCTTAATCTACATTCCTATTTTCTACCTCTGGACAATCACATCAATCTCTGCTTGGGCACTTTTCTTTCTGTACCTAGTAATAATGTAAGGTTTACTCTCTGCTTGGCATGGATGATCTTATCTAGTGCTGATTATAGCCTCCATTTCCATCAGCACTCACACTTGACCATGAACTAGTCTACATCTCTTACATTCACCATTTATACATTGCACAAGTTAGATACTGAAGAAATAAAAAAGGACTCTGAAAGCTGCTACTCACCTCTTCTCTTCACCATACTGTCAGTAAAAATATACTGGTTTTTTTTTTTTGCTTTGTTTGTTTGTTGGTTTGGTTTGTGTGGTGTGTGTGTGTGTGTGTGTGTGTGTGTGTGTGTGTGTGTGTATTATATTTTACTTTTTGAGACAAGGTTTCTCTGTGTAAGCTCTGGCTGTCCCAGAACTTTCTCTGTAGACCAGGCTGGCCTTGAATTCAGAGATCTGCCTGCCTCTGCCTCCTGAGTGCTGGGATTAAAGGCGTGCACCACCACTACCTTGTAGTCAGAAGATTTACTTTATCCCACCTGGGCCACTGTGGGGACAAATCTCTCTCACCTGCAGTCCTGCAGCCACTTATAAAATAATCACTCAGAAGCTTATATTATCAAGCTTATTACTAACTAGCTCTTACATTTAAATTAGCCCATAATTCTTGTCTATGTTTAGCCACATGGCTTGGTATCTTTTCTCAGTTCTGCCTTGTCATCTTGCTTCCTCTGTGTCTGGCTGGCTACTCCTGAACCAACCTTCCTCTTCCCAGAATCCTCCTAGTCTGCTTGCCCCACCTATACTTCCTGCCTGGCTACCGGCCAATCTGAATTTTATTTATCAACCAATCAGAGCAACACATATTCACAGCATACAGAATGACATCCCACAGCACTACCTAGCAAAAATATACTGTTTACAGAGCTGGAGAGATAGCTCAGCACTTAAAAGCACTTTTTGATTTCCAAAGTACCTGATACCCTCACACCCATGTCAGACAACTCACAGTCCT
Source organism: Onychomys torridus (assembly GCF_903995425.1). Classification (NCBI taxonomy): domain Eukaryota; kingdom Metazoa; phylum Chordata; class Mammalia; order Rodentia; family Cricetidae; genus Onychomys; species Onychomys torridus. Next base: position 29,039,876 of record NC_050444.1, on the reverse strand, counting down.
TTGAAACGTCAGCTCCAGAGAATTTGACACAATTTCCTCATCTCTGTGGAAACATGGAAACACACACACACACACACACACACACACACACACACACACACACACACACGCACGCACGCACGAACACACATACACACACACACACACACACACACAGAATTTGACACAATTTCCTCATCTCTGTAGAAACATGGAAACACACACACACACACACACACACACACACACGCACGCACACACATACACACACACACACACACACAGAATTTGACACAATTTCCTCATCTCTGTAGAAACATGGAAACACACACACACACACACACACACACGCACGCACGCACACACATACACACACACACACACACACAGAATTTGACACAATTTCCTCATCTCTGTAGAAACATGGAAACACACACACACACACACACACACACACACACACGCACGCACACACACACACACATACACACACACACACACACACACACACATACACACTCCATTCCCCAGTGCACATCTGTATTAAACACAGCCCTCTGTGTATCTGCAGATCAAAGTCAAGGTTCTAAATTCAGTTATAACTATAGTCATCTGACTATTCTATGGAACACACACACATTCTTGAGGATCTTCAGGACCTGCTGAATCAGAATACATAAAATACAAAATAATTATGTGCGTAATTTTGTACAACTAGCATAAAACTGTTTTATGGCCATATGACGGACATCAGTAAATAATCCTTCCAGTTCATGAAGTTATAGAATACTGCCCTCTATTAGTTCCATTATGTCACAGGATGAATTAGAGCAGGTAATTCAGGCATCCAAACTTGATAGTGATTAGATTTTGCATTTTAAATAGATAAAAATCAGGGCAAAACTTTCCAAAATAAGAAGTCTCACACATTTTCACCATATGGCCTTACTTAGGGAAAGAAATGTTAAATAGTTGTAATAGTATCTAACCTGGAAAATGAAACACAGGAGTTTAAGCCACTGTGCCATATGCTGAACTCTTTTGTGTGATTTCTAAGACTTCTGCAAGCACCTCTCTTTAAAGTACACTTGTGTAACCTATTTTGTTAAAAAACAAACCAGCTTTTTCCAATGGAATTATAAGACACTGTACTTCTAATTCAACCTCTTTTTATACCTATCCCTACACACACACTTAGCAAGATACACCTTATGCAACAACAGAGAGGGAAGAAAAGATCCCTTATGATTCTTTTTCTCCCTTCTGGATTGTTCCTTAAGATGGATGTGTCCTTATCTTTGCTCAATTGGAAAATTCCTATTCATATTCGAATCCTAGCTCAACAACCTCCTTGCTGTTGAAGTGTGATCAATGGCCCTTCACAGGACTGCCTCCTTCCTCTTCGTTTCCAGTTCTGTTCTATGACTATTAAGTGGCATGCATCTATTGGACTATAATGGGGTATGTGTTTACCCTTGACTATCTTGGAGTTCCTCTGCAATTTAATGCCCTGGCTGTGCCTGGTATATTAGCACATTGAGTGCTGTATAGTAAAGGGTGCTTTGATAACATTGCATATATGGAAAACCCCTTTCCAGTTGTGATATTCTATAACTGCTTGATTTTATGTGACTTCAGATTACTCCTTCTTTCCTAAAACCGCCTAGTAGTATAGAGGTGGTCCTCCAAACACAAACCAGTATCATCATAAACTAGAGTTCTCATCAGGACCATCCACACAGTTTCCCCAAAAACTAGTCCTTTCTTTTTTAACCTTCTCTTATTAATCTTTCAGTAACTTCTCATTTATTATTCACCAAGTTCAAAATTTTCTCCTTGATTAGTTTTAGTATTATTACTCTTAATTAGCCTACTTATAACTGTCTGTTGCACTGTTGGCCTACAATTTCAGTCACATCCTTATACCTACTGTGTTCATCTGTGGAACCTAGATGATTTTATGTGTATTATGTTGATTTTCACATCGGGAGTCAAAAGAGACTATGATGCTGATGAGCAAATTTTAAGTGAGCGCAATAATGACAGAATCTTGTTCCATCAGAACATCAGCTTTTGGAACAGAATAATTTTGTGATCAGAGAGCAGCATTCAAGCCAGCTATTCATGGAAGACTCAAAAACAACGGTTTGCCTTTACCTGGCTTGCTTACCTCTCTTAAGGTGCTTAGCCTGTACCTGGAAGCCTGGTGAACTTTGGTCATTGCTTGTTGATTGATGACCCCTCAGTGGATCTGTTTCAGACTCGCCGTCAAAAGTAGAGACTTTCAAACAGGATCCTGAAAACTTTCCTTTTCAAAGTAGGAAGGTAAAGCAAACCAGATGACAAGGATTTCAAACGGTACAATGTTCTGGTTGTCAGATTTGAATAGAGATTTCCTGTGCGAGGAGCAGCTAGCCGGTGCCAATTTCACATTTTGTTCTTCAGTATCTTGTCGAAGCATGCTGTGCCAGAGCTGACAGGTCGACAGTGCTCCATGCTCCGTGGGCACAGGGAACATTTCGTTTTGCCTCGTGTTTCTCTGTTTCTCTGGGTAAAGGCCCTATTCACAGTGAAAAGTGCTGGGATTCATTATCAGAAAAGATTCTTCCATTTCCTGGGTACCCACAATGGGGTCTGATTGAGTCAATGGTGCCTACAAAATACATGATATATTGAAATGAAAAATCTATCACCAATATGGCCAGAGGGATTAAGGGAGTTGGCCACTCTGACCACAGGAGATGCCTCTAATTCAGAATCTTAACCATGAGCACAATGATGGTGATGAAGGAGCTTACAGCACATAAGGGAGTCAGAAGGCATATTAATCCACCTTTGGCAACACTGCCAATTTAAAAGAATGATTAGCCTTCCTTTCCACTTGATCCCACCTGGCATGGGTTTTATGCCGCTCCAAATGCTAGCAGGCTCCATGCTTATGGCTTCCATTAAGTAGCGTTTAGCATCCACGAAAACTTTCTTCATGAAGTAATTACTTTTGAGACCATAGACATTTCAGATGGGAAAAGAGAAAAGGAAAGGAGGCACAAGTAAGGGGAACTGGGAGAAAATATGAAAATACAAAAAGTCAAAGCAGCTTGATTCAAAAGGCACATTAAAAGTGATTCAAAAATACTGGATTAATACTCATTCTCTCTGTTTTAAATAAAGCACTCTTCACTGTGTGTTAAGAGTTGTGACTTCTTATTATTTAATAAGCCTTAAAAGCCTCTGAAAACAACAGTGTAAGGACAGTAGTCTCAGGATACACAGGCCCGGAAGCCTGGGAACCCAACCCTTCCTTGGGACTTTATGGCTCCTTCTCTGTGTGTGCATAAGAAAGACAAAGAATATACTACAAGTTGTATATCGTAAAAATCTAGATCCTTAATAGTGCCTTGCTTTAGAAAAGTGGGTGCATGTTATTTGCTCAGAGATTCCCCCGGGAATTCTGTACGTCTAAAGAAGAACGTAACTCGCAAACTACTGATTGGTTGTCTCTATGCTTTCCCTTGGTTACTGTCAGCTCCAAGTGGAGTCTCTGAGAGGCTGAGTCAGTGATGCCATCAAGACCAAGTAAAACATCTTCCCGATCATCAGGACTCAAAGCAGGCAACCGATAGAAGGCACAGAGGGAAAAATCAAACAAAGGTAGCATCTAATTATTCTGTAATTATTAAAATAACAATGAGTTTGATCCTATTCTATGAAAATACACTTTGTTAAAATTCCTCAAGGTGATACAGCAACATAGTAGAATCTCATTGAGCCCCAATCTTTCCTAAATCACATCTGTCATTTCTAGTGTCCTGCTGTAAAGTCTAAAACAGGAGCTGCTGACCCAAATAAGTCATACTCACCTTAGAATCAGACCTTCTGTTGATGAACATTTATTCTCTGAAATGAAGTTAAGTCAAATAAAGAATAGATCCTTTCTTCAAAAGCTGTCATTAGGGGCTCATGATTAGTTTAAGGCATTTAGTGTCAACTATGATGACCTGAGTTCAATTCCCATAAATCATAAAATGGAAGGAGAGAAGTAACTTCCACAACTTTTACTCTAACTCACACTTGGACATGTAGCTGTACACCATGCACACATACATACATACACACACACACACACACACACACACACACACACACACATACACGCACATCAAATTAATTAAATGTGTCAAAAAGTTAAAGATCATCTCTATAAAAGAACTAAGGACCCTCAGTATTCTGTGCAAACTTTTGCTCTGCGAAAGATGTATTAACCAGAAGGAGAACTGACCAAGAATAATTGTTTCCAGGGCAAATTTTAACCTATGTGTATATAGAATAATACAAAAACTTTACTGAATCTATTCATACAGAAAAAAACCTACACCACTCCCTTAAATCTAGAGGCATGTTATCACAAGATTAAATCATGAGATTCCCTACTTGCTTAAGAGTCAATTCTATAAATCACCACAGTGTACTAAACCCAGGCTCCAATAAGTAGCCATTGAGTTTCTTTCACAGACCAATTAGAGAGCTAAATGATGTCTCTTATGATGAAGTTCCCTGCAAATTATTCTCTTGGCTCAAATGTGAAAGCTAATTTTCCAAAATTGAGACAGAATCCTTCCACTAGAAAACTGTCTTAAAACATTGCATTAAAAAAAAATCTCCTGTCTTGGACCAATGAAATGGTTCAATGAGTAAAGACATTTGTTGCAAAGATGGATAACCTGAGTGTGATTTCTCAGACCTAGAAAGGGGAAGGAAAGAAGTGACTGACTCCAGTTTCCCGCTGATCTCCACACTGGAGCTATGCCGCCCCTGCATGAATAACCTCCTCTGCATTTATTCTTTATTGTTAACACTCCATACTAAAAAATATTCTGATTATTGATGTACTGATGTGCAACCTAGAGTCCCATGGTACCAGTGACCCTTTAACACATCCAGGTCATGGCCCTTATTGAGGGAAGTCAGAATAGGAACTAAAGAATAAATTATGGAGGATCACTGCTTACTTGTTTGGTTGCTCTTGCTCAGGGTCAGCCAGCCATCTTAAATGAACTTGGGAAGAATACAGTTTGCATTCTATTGTATTCAAAAAGGAAAAAGAGGGGGGGCTATCTTTCCCATAAATACCCTAAGCAATGTCAGCTATGAAGAGAAATATGAAGTTACCGTAGAGTTCAGTTCTGACCGATCTGTACTCTCTCATCTGCCTGTGGTGTGGAAAACGTTGATTGTGGGGATTTGCACACAGTTTGATATGGAAAGCAAGTAAACTGGACTCATTAACACTGCTTAACTAGAGCAGCTAATGGGCTTCCAAAGTTCTAAATAGAAGGAATCAGAAAAGAGCTTTAAATCTCGTACACTCTTCAGGAAGGAAGAAAAACTGAAATGCTTCTACACTGGTTTTATGATCTGCAGGGTAACAAGTGTAATTGTTCCTTGTCAAAACAAAAATCAACCTTTTTGCAGGAAATAAAATCTAATTAAGAGAACAAGAGCAAGCACATTATATTAAATATATTTGCTTCATTCCTGAGCTTTAACTGCAAACTCTAACCACAGTTTCCAGAGTGACCATTGATGCTTCCTAAGAATGCTCCCACGTGAACCATCCAATTAGTGGTGGACACAATGACCCCTCAGAATGTGGATGTATTAAGTGAGCATGATGGGAGTGGGGAGATGAATGGAATGAGAGCTTCTTCTCACTTGGGGCTTTTAGAAAGCCTTACCTTCTAGTGGCTCCTCTGTTTCTTCCTTGCCTTGTATTTCCTAACATGTATTTTATCATATCTAATAAGGTAAAATGAAAATTTCTCCAGGAAAATGGATTAAAAAAAATTCAATGTAGAAAAGTCTTCCTGTATTTTGGAAGATGGAAACAAGCTGGACTTATAAGGACGTATACAATTTCTTGAATAAATGAATGAAGCATAGATGCTCTCAAACTGTGCCCAAGTTCTCTTTGAGTGGTCTATAAATGAATTTTCTTCACATTTTAAAGAGGATAACAGAGCGAAATCTCTGTCTTATACTAAAATATGTAACACTAGTTTATTTTGTTTTGTTTTACTTTTAATATTTCTTGATCAAGTTTCCAGCTGATGACGTGGGAGAGCAATCTGCTACAAGATCCCTCTCCACGAGCATCTGTACCCCCACTGGATGCTGCAGCTGCAGATGGTATCAAACGTTAGATTATGAATTTCCTGTAAATATATGTCCATGGTAAGATTTAGTGCATCCATTAGGGTCAGAGAGAGAGCAACAATCAAAACAAAATGTGTCTTTAACAACATATTTTAGTGAAAGTTACAGAAATGTGATCTGGGTGTGTCTTACTGTGCCAATCTTACCATTCTTCTGTTGATGATTTGAGATGACACAATGGCAACCTGATGAGATTGGGGTGAGTGGTGCAGTCTTTATAACAGAGTTACAATATAACAGAGGGAGAGTTACTTAACATAGGATTGCAATACTGTAACAGCTAATCTCAAACCAATCAGCTTACTGACTGAAGAGAAGAAGCTAGGGGTATACACAGTGTAGACACAATGACTGAAGAGATGGTTGATGTCCCACATAGAATGAAAAAAGAGATAGTGAGGTGTCTTCATGCTAATCACAATGGGTTGCTATTCAAAAACCATATAAATTATTTATTCATGGAATTCTCCACTAATGTTTTCAGACCACTTGATTGTAAGAAGCTTTGGGAAGTGAAACTGCAGATATCGAGTAACTTCTGTAGCAGATGTGTATACCTTAAAAAAGTGGAATGAGAATATTCGTTTAATGCTGAAAAGATGGCCCCAGAAAAGTTCCAGTATACTCATAAATGAATCAGCATCCAACAAAAAAATAGATTTTGTGAAGTATTAAGTAGCAGATCATATGCTTTTCAATGCATTCAGATATAACTCAGATGTCACCAACTTCTAAAGGTGACGGTGGCTTTGTAGCAATGAATATTTTAATTGTTCACAAATTTTATAAACCCTTGTATAGTAGTGTTATGGAGAGTAAAATCTTCCCTAAACTCAATACCTGTGTTTTTATGTTGCATAAACATAGAAATTGCTGTGGAATATCTGGTAAACTTGATAGGAAATCCAGATGTCAGCAATTTGCTGTGTAAGATTTAAAGTGGCCCACACAGTTAACCTTCATCAGGAACTGTACTTGTGGGCCAAACCACAGGGGCTCTCCCATCCATCTCATTCACCAGGGATAATGTGAGTGAGAATCTGAGGTCAGTCAGATGTGGACCACTATGCACAGATTTTTGCTGCCAAGAAATAGCCTCTGGCAGTTCTTGTTATTGAAAAAAAAATAATAACCCTTTAGGACCCAATAGGAATCCCATTCTAAGTTTTAGAGAAAGCATTATATGGTTAAACCTTTGATTAAATGTAATTCTTGGATGACTATCATGATGATAGCATGTAATTTCACGACCTTGGGCATGAAGAGTTCAGTAAGTTCAAGGTCAGCCTGGTGTACCTGGTAAATTCAAGGCCAGCTGGAACTACACAGTGATACCCTTTCTAAGTCAAAAGAAAGAAAACTTGGTTCTTAATATTTCTTGTGCTGAGTACATAGGTACAAAAGCTTTTGAGATTTCACAATAGAATACTAGATTTTACAGAGGAAATTTTTTATAGACACATTTTACATAGAAGATAAAGAAAAAAATATTTCTTTGAAAGATATCAAGAAGGTTCCAAAAGATTGTAAGAGCCAGAAGAACAGGGAGTTTGCTATAAGAGGGTGTCTCTTAGAAATGTTAGGGACTACACCCATGAAATCTCATTAGTGTTAAGTGGGAAAGCTCCTAGGACTTCAAGGCTGGCCAAGGAACTGTGAGAAAGCAGGGATGTGAAGAACGGGAAAGATAGCCTTCCTCAGAAAGAATCTACCAATTGGCTATCCAGTAATCCAATACCATGTGGTGACCCTGAAATCATATAAACATTGGAAACATTATACAAATGTGTAGGTATGTCGAGCACATGTTGGGCTGCAAAAGCCAAAGATGGCACTGAGAGGAAGTGACCTGGGCGGGGACCTAAGTTGTTTACCAAAAATTATGATTGGCTCTTGGGATCAGGAAAGAAGATGTAGGTGCATGGCCTCCTCGTGATCAACATGTTGAGCTATGCTGGGAGAGGTTCGTGGATACTGACCTTTGTTGTGATTGGTAGAAGAAAAGCTGTAGTTTGGTGCTTTATAAAGGGTGTGCTGATGTTTAATAAATGAGTTCCTGCTTGACACGGCTCCCCACTGCATCGGATTGTGTCCTGTACCAGGAAGCTGGGTAACCAGCCAGTGGCGCACTACACCTCCTCAGTCAAGGTCTGCCGTGGGCGGTGGGCCTAATTCTTCAGTGGGGTCAGGGGAACCCCACACAAACTGAACAGGTTGAATATATGTATTTAGGAGAGGGGGGGGGGGGAGGGAAGGAGGGAGGGAGGGAGGAAGTATGTGTAAGAACAACTGAAGAAAAAGAAGTAACAAACTTGAGAGAGAGCAAGGAGGTGCATGTGATGAATTGGAGGGAAGAAAAAGGAGGGAAATATAATTTCAAAAAATAGCCAGGCGGTGGTGGCACACGCCTTTAATCCCAGCACTCAGGATCTATGATCTCGAGGCCAGCCTAGGCTACCAAGTGAGTACCAGGAAAGGTGCAAAGCTACACAGAGAAACCCTGTCTCAAAAAACAAAACAAAAATTAAAAAAAAAAAACATTATTAAATAAGTTTGTAGATGATAAGTCTTTGAATGATTCTCAAAACACAATGACTTAGTAGGATGTAGAGAATGAAGATGCAGGAGGTTAGACACCTGATGCCCAGTTCACCCTCTCTGGTGTCAGAGGATGATGGCAACATTATATTAACTAGTAGATTTTCCAAAATTACCAACATAATTATTGTTTTGGAGCCTTTGTTTACTGCCTCTTGACTCAATGCCAACTCTCTCAGGCCCTTTGTTTTTCATCTGTTGTCTTCAGAAGTGATTTACTTTGTATAACTATTGTAGCAGTTTGTTAGCTTATGGGCCAGCACTGACAGCATCATGCCCTACTCTGGGCCAACACTGATGGCATCATGCCCTACTCTGGGCCAACACTGATGGCATCATGCCCTACTCTGGGCTAACACTGATGGCATCATGCTCCACACTTTTCCTCATGCTTTCCTTCTGCTTCACCCTGGATTGTGTGACTGGTTTTGCCAACAGCATATCAGCAAATGTGACATGAAAGATCTTGAACATGAAGTCTTATATTGGGCTGGTCTAAGTGAAGTGAAGCACTTCCTCAGGCAACAGCTGGCGACAGTGGTCAGGCATGACAACACACAGCCCCAGATGAACATCCACAGCCTCATAGGTAACTTCAAATGAAAGCAGAGTATCCCTACACACTCAGAAGTCTCCAAGCCAAAGTGCTAAAACAGAGTCTTTGGAGATAGAATGGCCGCTGCTGTGAATGACTGAGTTTTTGGTGTGGTTGCAAAGACCTCAAGAGATGACTTTCTTCACCATTGCTTTCCCTTCCTGTTCTTGCCATCTGTCCCCTCAGAGGAGGGTTTCTTGTCCTTACATTCTAGAACTGAGCTAGCAAGTGATATAGCCTTAATACTTTTCATACATGTACATACATGAGTATCTTTTAAATAATCTTATTTACTTGCTCACAAAAGGATTTTCTTCAGTTACCTTTTCTTCAGTAACGTAAAATTACAATAAAATTGTGTTTTTAAAGGTCTCTAAGTATTTTATACCAAGCTTTCACATCTACAAGTACTTTATACAAAAGTTAGCTTTACAATATTATTCTAAGAAATGAATCATCATGTGTATTTGGTCTAAGTTTTCTTAGTTTGTTTTACTTAAGCAAGCAAATAAATGATACACTAGCAGCTATTAACCCTGAGTAGTAAGCCTTCTTGTGAAGTATCACTCCTCAGAGTTTCAATTACCAGGAAGCAATCACAAGCCCAAACTATTAAATGGAATTTAAAATAGACATGTTTCATAACACAGTGTTTTAAAAAATGGCATTGTATTTAGGGCTAATAATTTGGTGGATGGTGTTCGAAAGCTCGACATTTGAAAACATACTGGTGTTTAGCAATATTAGTGATCATTTTGACAAGATGCTTATTTAAAACTTTAGCCTGTGTAGAATCAAGATGAGAAATAATTTTCTTAAAGCATTGTTAATGAACATTATGGTTTTGTGGTTTAACTGTTGCAAATAAAGGTACTTTTGCCTATCCAAAACTCTGTATACTACTTATGTTTTTTTGATGGCTTATCACAGGTGTTTTAATTTCAAAATTTTTCTTTTTAATCATTTAAAATGAGAGAATTAATTTTTACCTTTTAATTCATGACCACATTAAAAAACTAAACAAATCTTTATCGTTTGTATGCATATATGCATGTATGTATGTATGTATGTATGTATGTATGTGTATGTATGTATAGATACAGTATATATGAGTTAGGCATCACCTTATCACCTCTCTACACACTCTCAAGATCCCTGCTGTCACTATCAGAGTCATAAATTTATTTCAGTGTCTTTAAATGACTATATATTTCACATTTTACCGACTTAAGTTCCCCATAGAGCAGAGACCAGAATCATCTGCATGGAATTAACATTGGTTTCTCCATCCCATACCAATGCTCTCAGAATGAGTGCTTCTTGGTATATGTTTGAATATAAACAGTTGCAGAAGCAAACTATTCAAACTAAGAAAATAAATGACATTTGAAATAGACTGTGACTAGCAGAATAGAGGTAGCTTGAAAATCCTTGACTATGAAAGGAATCCATCCCCCATCCACTGATGGTGAACACATGCTTGTGAACCAAATGTCTTTTTAATTTGTAGTTGTGGGAAGTGTTTTAACAAACATTGTTCCAAAGAAAAGAGGGATTTTTGTATCTAAAATGTTCACCTTAATTAACAATTCCTGTATGATGAAAACGTGTGAACCAGAGTATTCAAAGGTCAAAGTAGTCTATTTCTCAATTTTTTGTATGAAACGAACAGATGAAGTTTATAATTTTCCCACTTGAAGGAACTACTGATTTTTTTCAGTAGAGTCATAATTCATTAGACTTTCCTTCATTATCTAGCATTCTATCTTAGTGCAAAATTAAGCTGTTCTTTATTTAAAACTAAACAACTTAAAAACCTTTAATGAGGGTTACTTTACCAGTGTAAAGAAAGGTTAAATTGGATGAACACTGACCTATTAGGAAATGGTCCTTTAGTGACTTGTCTGAGATGGAGTCTCTTTCAGGCGAGACTTGAATTGGAATTTGGATTCTGATATGGACCATTAAACCACAGTTCTCCTTCCTTTCTCAACGCCACAGGAAATGAGCATGCCACCTGAGCTTTGAGGTTCTGCAATGAGACCATATTTCAGTCCTCCGTGCCTTTCAATTCCCTTAGCTCTCTCTTCAATCTCAGCAGTGAGACAGAGTCCAGTGTGGTAAAACACACAGCTAGCACACTCTTGCAGTCAACTTGCTCTGAGAATAAACAAGTTGTTTATTTCACACAATTGTTAGTTCCAGGGCTTTGTTAAACAGGGGGCTCAACTCACAAGGCAGCTTTGTCAGCATTAGTACAAACTGCAAGTCATAACCAAAATGTGTATACCAAACCAAGTTCAATCCCAAATGCAGAAGCTTACCATTTCTTTAAGGCTAGAGAAATAATCCTAGGAAGAAATAGGAAGAGGGAAACTTGTATAGCTCATGCCCCCTTTACCCCACCATCTTGTTTGTTTACCATTTTGTCAGAAAATTACAGAATGTTTATATTATTTTATATACTCCTTAAGTGGATTGTCTTTCTGCTTTATTAAACACCCAAAGTTATAGAGGTTAATTACTATGTTCTACTAAATCCCAAGCATGCTTTAAAGGATCTTTGAATGATATGGAGCTATTTGTTCCCACACTAAAGGGCACTCTCGTTTGCTTCCTGCTGATGTCTCTGTGGCTGTTTCATGCCATTTTTGCTTTGAGATTTGGAGGGTGAAAGCAAACATTTTCACTTCTAGAGAATATCAGAAATAGATATGCGCATTATTAATCACCATTGGAAGCATGCTTTCCACTTACTCATAACTTATGTCTATTAGGAGAGTGCTAAGGCAGATGAGTGAGTTCTTTTGGCAATCTGTGGGTTGATTTTCTTATTATGTGACTTTCATTCAGAGCATCCCCCTCAAAGCATAGCCTTTGCCAGTCATGCAGTCTCATCTGTTGCCAAGACCTACCAAGAGTCAGAGGTTTTCACCATGATAGCAACAACTGGGTTTTGAATGTTGGTACCTTTGGCCATTTGTAGGGCTTGACTTGGATTCCATGTTGATAAAGATCCATCGCCTCAGAAGGAAGGTAATGAAGGAAGGCCACTGTCCTAAGGATGCACAGGTGGACCAAGAAGCTACACTGTGAGCTGGCAGTGATGGACACACGTTTCTTAATGTCTGTAGGGAAAGAGGAGCCAGCACAGCAGCCATCCCTGTGACAGAATCCAGCATATTTCAGGAAGTTTTTCGTGTCAGATGCTGAACAAATTATAAAAAAAAATGATTGAAGTGTACTCTATAAATGTTAACTTTAAAAAAAAAAAAACTTTCTCTAGATGCTGCTGGCCCTCAGCTGTTCTCAAATAGAAGAATTCATTGAACAGTAATTCCAAAAGTTTTCATCATCAGTCTTAACACCAAAAGAAGCATTAAGTGTGATGAACCAAACAGGCACAGCATCTTTCAGATTTTTTTTATTATCAAGATAACAGATGCCACTAGGTATGGGGAGAAAATAAAGAGCATAAATTTCAGGCTTTACACAAGCATCTGTTTCCAGGATTATTTTTCAATTTTGAATTAAATATAAAAATTATTCGGGGTCTGTTTAAAAGGGACTTTAAGCAGATAAAGATAGACCCCAGCATGTCTGTTCCACATTTGTGCAGGGGTTAGTCCAAGTACTAAATACTTGGTGCACTCAGATTTTAAGAGATGTTGAAAGACATTCTTGTTCCAAGGGATCTTTGCTGCATGGAAGATAGAAGTGCCCTCTGTCCTAGAGTTAAGAGTTTGTTCACACAATTAGATGAGAAGTTTCTGTAAAGAGAGGAACAGAGCTCATCACAAGATTTTCTACCCTTCAAAGAGCAAAGAGGAAAAATTCTCTGCAAGGGAAATATGCACCAGCAATTTGTCAAGGTACCATATCCCACATATGGACAGCAACAGGCTTTTAGGACTCAGTGACAGAGATGTCTTGGAAAATTAGGCATTTCAAGTCAACAGATTACAGAGGATGACAGAAAATAATGCCACTCCCAGGTACAAGTCAGAGACATAGGTGAGTCTGTTACACTATTTTCTCTCATGTGCCATAGTTCTGCTTACCCTGAGATCAGTCTTTTTTCCCCAGTAGTGTTACACATGCTCATAGGTAGTCATACGTATGCATGTACCATATGCATATGCACACACACATGTATATAGACACTATACTCAGCTTATAATCTTTATTTTACAATATATTAACTACACTCAGCTTGTTCTGTTGAAATTCATCTTATACTACCTAAAGAAAATATAGATTAGACTGAAAAAAAGAATATATACACATTTTTTATTTATTCATTTTACAACCTGACCAGAGTTTCCCCTCTCTCCTCTCCTCCCATTCCCTCCCCTGATCTCTCCTCTGCTCCCCAATCCACTCCTCCTCAGTTTCTGTTCAGAAAGGCTGCCTCCCATGGGTATCATCAAAACATGGCATATCAAGTTGTGGTAAGACTAAGCAAACCCTGTCTTATATTAAGGCTGGGCAAGGCAATCCAATATAAGGAATAAGTTCCCAAGAGCCAGCCAAAGTGTTAGGGACAGCCCCAGCTGTCCTTTGTTAGGTGTCTCACAAGGAGACCAAGCTATACAGCTATCACATATATGTAGTGGGCTTAGGTTAGTCCTTGGCAGGCTCCCTGGTTGCTGGTTCAGACTCTGTGAGTTCCTATGAGACCAGGTTGTTTCTGTAGGTTTTCTTGTGATGTCCTTGACACTTCTAGCTCATACAAATCCTTCTTCTTTCTCTTCAGCAGGATTCCCCAAGCTTGGCTTGATGTTTGGCTGTGGGTCTTGGCCTCTGTTTCTATCAGTTACTGGATCAAGGCTCTCTGGTGATAATTGGGATAGTCACCAATCTATGAGTGAAGCAAAATATTCTTAGGTATCATTACATTGAATTTTTTCACCAGTCATGTTTGGTTCTAACCTAAGTCTCTGGGCTATCCATCCACTGGGTCCCAGCACTCCAGGCAGTGGCAGGGGTGGGCTCATTCTTATAGTATGGGTCTGCAGCTGAACCAGTCATTGGCTGGCCACTCTTAAAATCTCTGCACCACCCTCACCCCCATTCCCACTCTAGCCCTGCACATCCCATAGACAGGAGAGACTGTACGTCAAAGGTTATGAGGCTGGGTTGATCTCAATCTTTTCACTGAAAGCTTTTCAGATCACAGGAGGTGGCCAGTTCAGGCTACATATCCACTCTTGCTAAGAGTCTTAGCTAGGGTCATCCTTATAGATTCCTTAGAGTTTCCCTTGTATCTAGTTTCTACCTGATCCCAAAATGCCTCCCCTTTCCAGTCCTCTTTCTCAGTACTCTCCCCCTCCATCCACCCTCAACCAGGTCACTCATATTCCCATTCCCACCCACTCTAGTCTATCCACTTTTATTTCCCCACCTCAGGGAGATTCATGGGTCCCTCCTCTGACTATCCTTGTTACCTAGCCTCTCTGGGGCTGTAGACTGCAGCATGTTATTTCCTTTACTTTGTGGTTAATATACACTTATAAGTGAGTACATACCGCGTTTGTCTTCTGGTCTGGATTACCTCACTCAGGATGGTTGTTTCTAGTTCCATCCATTTGACTTCAAATTTCCTGACATCATTGCTTTAACAGCTGAGTAACACTCCATTGTGGAAATATTCTACATTTTCTTTATCCATTCTTCAGTTGAGGGGCACGTAGGTTGTTTTCATGTTCTTCCTACTGCAAATAAAGTAGCTGTGAATATAGTTGAGATAGTGTCCTTGTGGTAGGATAGAGCATCCTTTGCGTATATGCACAAGAGTGGTATAGCTGGAATCTCAGGGTCACTTTGATTTACATTTCCCTAATGGCTAAGGATGGTAAGCACTTCTTTAAGTGTTTCTCTGCTATTTGAGATTCTTCTTGAGAATTCTCTGTTTAGATCTGTACTCCATTTTTAATTGGATTATTTCTTTGTTTTATGTCTAGTTTCTTGAGTTTGTTATATATTTTGAAAATTAGTCCTCTGTCAGATGTAGGATTGGTGAAGATCTTTTCCCATTCTGTAGACTACCTTTTTGACCTTCATGGGTCCCATTTATTAATTATGGATCTTAGTGTCTGTGATACTGGTGTTCTCTTCAGGAATTTTAATAAAAATGTTCAACTACTCAAAATATTTAGCAAAAGAATAAATTTTTATTAATGTTAGTATTTGACATCTACAGTGAGAATATGGGGACAAGAGAGACATGACTACCTACCCGCTGCCTACCCACCTTCCTTCATTCTCTCAAACAAAATTAATTACTATTCATATTGTAATACATTTCCCAATACTAAAAACAAATTTCCCCATTACTGTAATTCCTTATACCAATAGTTACTATGTAACAATTACTTTTTGATAATAGCAGAAGATATGAAGGAAGGAATAATAATTGTATTATACAACATATAATGGCATGTATATTTAGTTTAAGGTAGAATAGAATTACAATTTGAGTTATTTTTAAGTTATTTTTTAAGTTTTATTCTTAAAGTACTTTTATAAGGTCAACATCAAATTACATTTCATATTCAGAAAATATGTTTGATAGGTATAAATGAATGCTCAATTATTTTTCTTATTTGAAAGCAAAAAGGGATTTGTACTTCTGTAAAAAAATCTTTTAAAAATAGTAAACATTTAATGTTTTAAAATATGCAAATCATCAGCCTTATTAATTAGTTACTCTAATCTGAATTCTTCCCATCATGCATTTTTGGCTGGTACCTATGCAAGAGACTAGGTCTTTGGCTCCTTGAAAATGCTCCATTCTCCACCTCAACCATGCAGTCCATAGAGCTTGTCATAAGGGGTGATCAAGAAGAGACTAGGGGTCAGATGGTGAAAGCAGAGGGTATTTACAAGAAAGCACAGTCTGCTTTTGTGACCTATATTGCATCTGATGACCTAAGAGGTTATAAATGAATGGATTCTTGTTGGCAGTATACCTCTCTGGTCAATTTTATGGCAAAGGAAAAGAACTTGAGAAAAAATAATGCACAGCCTTTACATCTTCAAATTCCATCTTTGCAGAACATATTATTTTAAAAAATAGTAGTAATAACAGTTCTCTGAATCTTAGTGACTAAGCTGTGAAGGGTAGCACTTATTCTCCTACAATGCCCAGCTGTACCAGATCAATGGGAAAAATATACATCTAGGAGAGTAGATTAAAATATGAATGACATTTAAAAATCCATAACTCTTCAAGAGGAAAAGGCATGATATTCCTAAGGGACTGGTATGGATATTACACATGTTAGGAATGTGAAGAATTTAAAAGTCACTGGTAGGAGGTAATCCTAGTTAGTAGAGACTGAGTGCGTACGGTTAAGAAGGAAGATGGTGTGGCTGTTTGAATGGAAGTGGCCCAAGATGAGTATGTTTGCATACTAGGTCACACGTGGTGGAGCTCTTAAGGAAGTTTAGGAGACACGGCCTTAGGAGGAGGTGTGTCATGGAGGCCAGCTTTGATAACAGGCTCCTGTCTTCCTTAGCACAGTGCTCTATCTGCTTCCTATTTGTGGATTGGGATATGAGTGCTTAGCTGCTACTCCAGCAATATACCTATCTGCCTGCCTGCTGGCGTGTTCCTGCCCATGATGGTGATAGACTTTGTAAATGTAAGCCCCAAATAAACTCTTCCTTATATAAGTTGCCTGGGTTATGGTGTTTTATTACAGTAAAAGAAAAGTAACTAATACAGATTTTTTATATGTTTATTAATTTACTGAATTTCTTTCATTTTTCAGTTTTAAGGGAGCAGTGACTTTCAGGCATGTTTCCCAATAAAATAAAGGACTGAGGATAACCCTGTAGTCAAACTAACATTTTTAGCATCTAATATTTATTGAGTGCTTAGTCTATCTCGTACTTTGCTAAAGATTTTGTTCCCAACTTACAGATGGAGAATCTAAAATGCAGAAAAAAAAATCACATAATTTGTGTACAGCCAGATAATCAGTAGCCTAGATAAAACACTGTCATTCTGGATCACTTCAGACAATAGTTCTTAACTATGGCAGTTTGTCAAAAATGGGGTTTGGTATGTGGAGATCTGTGCAAGAAATATATTTTATCTCTAGAGTCATAGAATATGAGGATTAAGAGTGTTCTGCCTAGGAATTAGTTGGACTTTAACCAGACAATGAAGACGGGACCAGACCCTGAAGGCAACTGTTGTTATGTTGCTGCTTCTAGACAACCGTTTCGTTTCTGACCACAACTAATGACATCCTGATGCCTAGGCGGGGGATGCAGAGACAGACAACCAACAGTGTGCATTGGCAGCTCATACCAGCCAACATTGAACATCTACTGGCAATGCTGGTGAAATACAGGCAAGTCATTTGAATTAATGACAACCTCTCTGAACACAATTTTAAAATATCTACCTTATGTAAGAACAGCATCATGTGTAATTTTGATGTACTAGTAACTTTATTTATAAAGTCTAAATAACTTAGAAAACTACCTTAACTCCTATCATTTAAAACATCTACAGAATGGAAATCTGGGTGCAAATTTTCTCAAATTTTATATTTGGCACAAAATATACATTTGAAATGGGTATTATCTCCAATCCAATATGTAGTCACAGAACTTTCTTAGGCAGGCCTTAGCATGCCAGATGAAAGGAGGCTTCTGTTCTTTCTACAACATTATGGGCAAATGTGCATGGTGAGAATCTGAAGAACTACTTCAATGGCATGTAGCAGTCAGTTTAAAAAACTTTTTTGAGATTATAATTACAACATGTTCTTTCCCTTTCCTACTCCAAACCCTTCCATATAAAACTCCTTGCTCTTTTTCAAGCACGTGGCCTTGTTTTTCACTGTTATACACACATGCACATGCACACTCCTGAAAACTTAAGTACAACTATCTTTAAAAAATAGGAGCTTCTATTTATATAGCTTTTCTGCCAAAAGATACTTAAAACTAAATCATGAAAGCCAAGCTAGCAAATCTTTTAAGTGTTTGACATTGAATCACAATTGACTGAGTTATGTTCTTTTCATCAAAATTATATTGATAGAGTATGTGCATAACTATTACTACATTAGATGAGTATAAGTTTATGATGATCTGCAGTTCTGTGGTATAAGCCACCATCTTATTCTTTTGTTAATTTTCCATAAAAACATAGTGTATTTTGTGGAAGTTCATTAATTTTTACATATTGCTGAAAGGATAGACATAAGAGGGTCATACACCCTTATGAACTGCAATAAAATATAACAGATTTTACATGTAATTATCACAAAATATTTTAAGCTTCAAAATCATAAAGTAACTAGCATACTTTTGAAGATTTATGTATTACTTATAATAAATCTTAAAATCTTCAAAGAAGTTTCAAATCTCCATATTGTATTTTTAGTACTGATAGGAAAAAAAAACCCTAATCACAAAGGGCTTGATTTATAATATAATTATAATATGTTGGCCTTATTATTTAAATTTGAACTTGTTTGTTAATTGAAAAACCTTATAGGGCTTTTCTCTCTATTGCTTCCGTTTTTGTTTCTTATTATATATGTAACTCTTCATTAATAGAAACTTCTAAAATGGGAGATGAGATGATTGTGTGGGACAGAGGAACAATAGCAAGACGAGAACAGGATAGGGGACACTGAATCATGATGACAGAGGAAAGATTCCCAATCCAGATCCCTCTGGGAGGGTGGCGATCATGATCTGATATAAAGCTCACTCTTATCCTAAATCATAGCTCTAAGAGATTCATTTTCCCACTAAAGGGCCATTTCTTTACTCTGAGCATCATCAATCCTGAAATTTTTAAAAGGAGGATTTAATTCACCTTCTCAACCTGCTCGTGCCAGTAGGAAGCAAGAGACATACCACTAAATCAAGGGCTCCACATACTCTTGGAGCAACAGGCACAACAGAAGTTGTTCCTGCAGGCCATGCAGCTGGAGGAGCTGGCATTGCCTCACCCAGGACATAGGGATTGGGAGATAACTCAGTCACCATGTCCTGTTCGCTAAATTGCAACAAGGGTCAAACCTAGCCACCGTCTCCTTAATGGGCTCAGCAAGATCTGTACACACCTAGACATTTATCTGGAGACTGATCTGACAATTTGAAAAATGGCCCATTTATCTTTTTAAACCATATTGCTAAGACCATTCACACAAATAACTTACAAATACCATTTGCAAATTTTCAGTTAGATATTGTATGATTGATTGGAACGTTTGTTCTTGAGTTTGTAATAAAAATAACACAAAGGAGAACGTCTGCTTGGTTAATGCTGTTGTTTTCATAGAGGTCAGACTCCTAGGAGCATTTGAATATGGGGGCTCAGAAGTGTGATGCTGTTTAGTTAGGAGTTTGTGTCACTATAATGTATATTTGAGTCCTAACCCCAGCTGTGTCAGAATGTGACTGCATTTGGAAATAAGATTCTTTGTAAATGCAATGTATTAATGTGACATGAAAAGCCTGGGATTTGACTGGCATCAGTAAAAGAAACAGCATAAGAATAGGCACTTAGGATGGAACGTGATGGATCGAGAGAAGGTGGTGATGAAGCTGTGAGCAAGAAACTTCAAGGATGACAAAGACGTGCAGAAATTAGACAGGGAAGCATCATGTCCTCTCCTCCTCTCCCCTCCCCTGAAGACTGCACAAATAACATGGCCCTCCTGATAATGTGATCTTCAGTCCTTCTTCACAGAGTCTGAAAGAATGTCCTCTAGTTTTACAGTACTCAGTTTGTTGAACTTGGTTGACAGTGCTGAAACCTGCCTCTTCCCTGGTCTAGCAATATGGAACTAGTGGCACAATGTCTGAATTTTAGCAGTGAACTTACTCTTATCAAATAACCAAGAGACATAAAATTATATATACACAATTGCAACTAGAGTCCATGCCTTTTTGCCCATGAAAGAAATGAGCATATAAAGAGTGAATTTTCATGGAACAAATCAGTACTGATGCTATGTTTATAAAGATGTTTAATGCAAATTTCATATAAAAACAATATTCTCAGCTTTCTAACAACAATGGAAGCCACCTACTTCCATTGCCCCACCCATGCCTGCCAAACAATCCTAACTGGCCCCTCCTCTCCTTGTCACCACATCCCAGCCAACACCTGTAGTGGGTAGCCTTTCAAGCTTTGATCTGGAAATACCAACCCCACTGAGGCTTCAGTAACTGTCATGCCTAAAAGGCAAAGCCAAGAGAGGACCCCTGAAGACCCTAGATCTGGATGGACTGCCTCTCTTGGTTCCTGGACCCTGGACACTGGAGGTAGACCAAGCATAGTTCTCACTTCGACACACCTTTCCCAGACCCTGTTACCTTTCCCTTCATTTGTAAGTTACCCCACAAAATAAACCTCCCTTTTAACTATGTGGAGTTGCCTTAATATTCTAACCAATACACACCTCTGGCAGAAGCCTTCTCTTCCACCAGAGGCCATGTCAGCATCCTTAACCCCTAGTAAGATTGTCCCCCACCCCAACCACATGTGCCCAGCATAACCTCAAATGCCCCTCCTTTCCCCATCCTCATATCCTGGCCCACACCTCTGGTAGAAGCCTTCCCTCTCATCAGAGGCCAGGCTGGAATCCTGATTCCAAGAGGCTAGACCAGCATCCTGAACCCCAGAGACCAGGCCAACTTCCTAGAAACCAGACAGAAGCCTCCTACCCCACCAGAAATCAGGCCATCATCTCCAGAAGACCCCAAACCAGTCCAGAGGCCACACACATAGACGAAACTTCAGCCCCATTATTGGGCAACTACCCTGTACAGAACCAATAGCCATCTATGAGAAGTCCAGTCCCCATTGCAGGCTAAGACCCTCTACTCAACCACAAGCCATGGCAGCCAGAAGACCAGTGAGGAAACAGAAACCAATGAACAAGACACCCATCCAACAAAGACAAATCCAGAAATTGGCACCTAGACCTAGAATCACTCCAAATTCAGATGTAAGAACACAATCAACATCCAGAACAATATGACATCATCAGAGCTCAGCTATCCTACTATAGCAAGCCCTGAATATTCCACCAGAGTGGAAGCACAAGAAAAGGACCTTAAAACCAACTTTGTGATGATGATAGAGGAAATGAATAAATCCCTTTTAAAAATTGAGAAAACAACAATTAAAAATGGAGCACATCAATAAATCTCTTAAAGAATGTCAAGAAAAGCAAGAAAACAAAAAACAGTTGACAGAAATAAACAAATTTTTTTTCAAGACCTGAAAAATGGAAATAAAACACAAATTAAGGGAATTTTTGGAAATGGAAAATCTGGGTAAGCAAACAGGAACACCAACAGAATACAAGAGATGGAAGAGAGAATCTCAGGCATTGAAGATACAACAGAAGAAATATATACACAGGTCAAAGAAAATGGTAAATCTAAAAAATTCCTGACATAAAACATTCAGGAAATCTGAGACACAGTGAAAGACCAAACCTATGAATAATAAGAATAGAACAAGAAGATTCCCTGCTCATAGGCCCAGAAAATATTTAAGAAAATCATAGAAGAAAAATTTTCCTAACCTAAAGAAAGTACAAGAAGTTTAAAGAACACCCAATAGATTGGACCAGAAAAGAAACTTTCCTTTTTCCCATCACATAATAATCAAATCACTAAACATCCAGAACAATGAAAAATATTAAAAACTACAAAAGAAAAAGATCAAGTAACATATAAAGGCAGACCTATCAGAATTACACTCGACTTCTCAATGGAGACTCTAAAAGCCAAAAAAGCCTAGACAGAGGTCTCGCAGATTCTAAGAGACCACAGTTGCCATCCCAGACTACTATACTCAATACAAGCACAATAGATGGAGAAAAGATATTCCATGATGAATTCAAATTTTAAAAATATCTATCCACAGAGCCAGCTCTACAGAAAGTACTAAAAGGAAAACTGTAACCTAATGAGGTCAAATACACCCACAAAAACACAGGAAATAAATAAGCTCACATCAGCATAACCCAAAGAAGTAAAATACACACACACACACACACACACACACACACACACACACACACACACACACATACCATATGTATATATCAAACTCTCAAATAAGAATAACTAGGAAGAAAATGTGCTTTAAATGTATTATGGAAAATTAGATAAATAGAATTCTGATCCATTTCTGAAGCTCATGTGTGTTTAGGGTTGACCTTTGGGGATTGGTTAAACTGTCAGGAGGATCATTTGTGTTGAAGAATGAGTCTCTCTTTAAGCAACTGTTAGTTGCCTACAGCTCTGTATCTACAGGTGGAGCCTTTGAGAATATCCCTATACACATTGTCATGCTGATTGATGGGCTCATTTTTCAGGTCTTATTTAGATTTGAGATGTCCCGGGTTCAGCTTTCTTGTTCTATGTAAAAGATATTATTTCACAACAAATATCCTGATATTCCGGCTTATATTTGTTTCTTCTAAGATGCAGACTGTTTCTAAAAGTTCTGTCTATCACTTCCATTTATATCTTACTCATCTTAATTTATGCACACAATGTGAGTAAGGTTTGTTTTTTCTTCTTTTGCATGCATATACATATATTCCATCACACCAGAGCCATTTACTGAGATTAGACTTGTCTAAATTTTGTACTGGCAATTTTGTTGAAAATCATTGAACCCTAGCTATCTTGGGTTATATATAGATCTGAATTCTATTTGTCTTCTATCTCTAAATGATGGATTGAAAGCACAATCTTCTGTCTACTTACTTTTATCACTGTGTTTACACCCACCCTTATGATGGTCTCAACAGTTTCAATTACTGTAGCTTTATAGTAAATTTTGAAGTTGAGAAGCATAACCCTTCTATATGTTTATTTCTTTCTCAAGAGCATCTTAATTATTCCAGGTCTCATGCAAGTCCATTAGAATTTTGGTGTCAGCTTGTCACTCTTTGCAAGAAGTCACCAGGGATTGGGATAGGGACTCCTTCAATAGGTAAATACCCTGACTACATGAGACAAGCAGTATGACCTTATAATACATTCTTAAGAGATGTATTTCAAAAAAAAAAAGAGAATGTTTTTCAAACATTAAGGTATTTAACTATTTCAATGATGGTGTCAGTTTTCATTAGCATACATGGCAGTGTTTTCACTAATTATCATCTTGGAATTTTACACCTTGAGATTGCTCAGTTGCAGTAACCTCCTACCAAGACTAGCCACTCTGTGCCCCCGTGTTTTACATAGTTAAATTCCTGAGGTTCTGGATCGTTATCTAATTGGCAACACTTCATCAAAATACACAGGACCAACATGACCCTAGATTTTCTATGTTGGTGCCTCTATGTCCTTTCTTAATTCTCTTACCATTCCAGTCATGTTTCCAGAACCAAACCATGCTGTATGTAACAGTTACTGCTTAGATTTATTGCTTTCTAGTGTACTATATTCAATATTCTTCTCTCTCAATATACTTTTTGCCAATTTCTGCTATGCTTTCCCTAAGTATTGCAATCAACATCTTAGCTTATGCTGTCCAAGTCTCATGAACACAGCATTTTTTAGCAATGTACCAAACCTGACCTCCTGTGCCACTCTCCATTCTCTTCAAAACTTCCATCATCACACAGCATTATATTGATGATATTCCCTGATTCTATTTTAATTGTTACTTTGCCTCATTCTACATCAGAGATGAGAAAACAAACTATTAAATATTCGAAAGTAGTTTCTTTTCTCTTCTTTTTCTTTCATTTTTTTGTTCATTATTTGGGAATTTCATATTATGTACCCCAATCCCTCTCATCTCTCAGTCCCTCCATATCCATCCTCATTCTAGTAGTGTCCACCATGAAGGAGAGCTAAAAAAAAAAAAAGAATAAAAATAAGATAAAAATAACACTTTTTTTTAAAAAGGAAGAACATTTTGCTTCTCCATCTTTCCCACTTCTCCATTGCCTCTTCATTCATTTTCGTGGCATTGGGGGGCTGCTGTGTATCATGCAATATAATTTTTTGTCCAAACAGCATTACTTGCAAATGTTCATCATGTAATGAGTTGTTGGTCAGGTTCAAGGCCTTGGTACCACGAAAACTGGACCCTCACTGACATTCCTCCCCAATATCTTGCTGCTGTCTAGTCATGGAGATCCTGATGCTATGGTTCCTTCTGCAGGACCAGTCACTTCAAACACTCCAGTGGATCATAGATAGGGTAGATATTGGTAGATTTTCTTTTTTAAATACTCTGTAGGTATTTTTAGTTATGCTTCCTATTTCCTTGTATAAATTTAGGTTACTTTGCATTGCTCTTTATGACTATCTAGAAGAGTCATCCTAGCAGTACTTAAAGAACTAGCTTATTGGCCACAAATTGTCTTCCTTTTTTGTGAGATCTTCACAAATTTTTGACTGATCTTGTACAAGTTGTACATCATTATTATTACATATAAAAGTAATGTTTATTTTATATGAACATCAACTTTTTCTCTCAACTCCCAAAATTCTGGATTATAGAATTAGTCAGGTTTTTCACTATAGTGACTATCTGGCAAAATCAACTTAGAAAGAAGAAAGACTTTTTAGAACTCACAATTGGAAGGTTTCAGTGCATTATCAATAATCCCAATAAAAATTGGGTCTTCAGTGACTGCACACATAGCAAAGAATATGTGTCTTAGCAAAACCACTCACCTCATTTTCCAAGAAACAAAAACAATGACTAAGAAAAATCCAGGGTCCCATCATTTCCTCAATTGGCACACACTCATACCTGAAACTCTCCTACTAGAAACCTCCACAGAAGGGTTAGATGGCCTCCTATAATGTCAACAACTGAAGAAAATTCTAATTAAGCACCTGTGCTAGCTTTCCTTGCTGAATCAAAGCACTTCATATAGAAAAAAAAATTAAATTCACAAACAATCTCCATTCTTTGATTTTAGTAGCCAGACATGTCCAGGACAATAAATTGAATGTTACTAGTTTCCTCCCTTATTTCATTCAAGATTCAAAGAAAGCTAACCAACATTTTTTATGAATTGAAAACATGCAAAGTGTACAGAAAACAAGTGAATGTAAGATCTACTCATTGTCACCATGTTGATCTGGTCTTGGAGGAGAAGGTTGATATATGGTAAGCTTCTGAGCCATATGTACTTACATGTTCACAAACATGTTGAAATACAGGAAATATATTAAATCAACTCCCTCTCCCTCTCTCTACACTGTTCCTAGCCTTGACTACCATCCTAGTGGTTTGTTTCACCTTTTTCCCAGTTAAGCTTCTTCTTCCTAGCATCCCTAGTTGTCCTTATTTGGGGTTTGCTACAAGTTCATGGGACATAGCCTAAAATTTATTCCTGAGAAACAGCATATGGAGGTGTTTGATTGGGATATATATATTTGGTTTTTCGAGACAGGGTTTCTCTGTGTAGCTTTGCGCCTTTCCTGGAACTCACTTGGTAGCCCAGGCTAGCCTCAAACTCACAGAGATTCACCTGGCTCTGCCTCCCAAGTGCTGGGATTAAAGGTGTGTGCCACCACCGCCTGTCAGAATATCTCAATATTTTTATTCTCCATTTCTGCTTTGTTAGTAGTTTGCACACATATAGAATTCTAGGCTAGACTTAATTTACCTTGAGAGTACTGACTGTATCAGTGTGCCACTCTAGCTTCCAGTACTGATTCTGAGAATTCTGCCACCATTCTAATTCACAATACCATACTCGTTCCTGTTTACTTTGTGCTGTGTAGAATTAGAATGCATGTTTTTCTTTGTGATCATCTTAATGTCATAGAGCTATACTTCATTATTCTTAACTGGTACCCAGATAGGTCTTTCATGTAGATAAATGTATTTTCTTTGTCTTGAAAGGACTATGTTCATAATTGCTGTATCTATCTTTTCCCTTTCCATTCCTCATAAACAAAATTATTCAGATCCCTAACATCATTAATTTTTCAATTATCTCTCCTCCTGCCATTTGTATATTTCTTCTAGTCCTTGATATTCTTTTTTCAAAAATAACTTCTTCTGCATTCTATCTTTTGTTTTCATTTTCTTCTTTAATGTGTTTTGGAAGTTTTGTGGAAAAGATAAAGGTTTAAAATAGGGATACCTAGAATCTTATTGAATTAAAAAGGGGCTGGTACTGTGATAACAGTAATGTCCATGGCTTTAGACTCCAGGAAAATAGATTAGCACATAACAGGCTGAATAAATGACATAGGAGTGAACTAAATGATAAATAAAAGCCTCGGGTTAATTCTGGTTTACATGTCTTTTTCCTTATCCCCGTCATTGTTTATTATCTGTCAGACTCCATTTCTATGCAGCAATTCCAAGCTATCTCCTTTCTGTCACTGACATCCCAAACATACTTTATTCTGTCCATAAAAATTAATCTGTATTTTTATGAACTACACACTTGAATTCTTTTCACTATTCCCAAACACATATATGAAGGTGTGTGTAGATGTTTAGTCATTAAAAATACTTTATCTCATGTATAAATAGAAAAGTTACTGGTGACTTCAGACTAAGTATAAAAATCCTAACTTCTGTTTTTTGGGGGTATGGTTTGGTTTGGGTTTTTGTTTGTTTGTTTATTTTGTTGTTGTTGTTTGAGACAGGGTTTCACTGTGTAGCTCTGGCTGTCCTGGAACATGTTTTGTAGACCAGACTGGTCTGGGACTTACAGAAACCCACCTGCCTCTGCTTTCCAAGTGCTGGGATTAAAGGCATGTGCCACCACCACCCAGCTAATTTCTACTCTTTAAGAAGTAAAAACTCCATCGCAACTTTCCCTTTATATTTATATACCCTAAATGTTTTCTGTAAACAAGCAAAAAGAAGCAGTAATTCTATACTTTGACAAACCAAGTTCTTTTCAGAATAAAATTTTTAAACATGTATTTCTAGGAATAAAAACACAGCTCCCAAAAATATTGTGTTTATATACACACACACATATGTATATATGTTTATATATGTGTGTATATGTATAAATGCATATATATAGACATATATATTGCAGTTTTAGGAAAGAATCTTAGTATCACATTGCTATTAATGTATTTTATGTTTCTGTGCATGAAGTCATGTTGGCGTTTGTGTCATCATTATTTGTTCTTTGATGCATTTGTTCAGATTGTGTTTGGAATTCAAATGTTTCTTCCTGGAGAAGAAAAACGGAGACTAAGGAAGAACTTAGCAGACTCAGGAAACTTAAGGCACTCAAGAGGTCTCTTTCCAAGGTGATGTAAGCAGGGAACAACTGTGGGATGAGTGTATGTATACTCTAGTGGAGCTGAGCCGTCATTATGACCTCTCATGTATGTTATTCTATATGCAGCTGCCTTGAGATAACCATGTTCCTTGATAAGCACTCTGATTAACCAAGCTAAACTTAGGTAGAATTATTTCTGTGGTCTGTCATAGGTACCCTCTGGGGTGAATAAAAGTTTCCCCACTTCTTTCCAGGAAAGGTCACACATCATTCAGAAAGGGTTACATGAAGATTTCTATGTTTCTATGTCTTTAATCTGGTTGGACAATTAAGAGATTATTTTTAAATATTTGACTAGTTAATATATGCTCTTCCTTTCTCTTCTTAAGAAAAAGCAGCCGGTCTGCTCTTTACTCATCATCTGCTTTGAAAATGTTTATCTGGCATATGTAACAGAAAGGTATGGATTGAAGGGTCTGCCATACCTCCTAACAGCCTTCGTGGAAGGCAGTTCTCAAGTTGTCGTTACATTTACCGCAAGAAAATTGGAAATGATTTGTTTGGAGACATGTAGCTATTTCTAGAAACAAGATGTTTGGACAACTTTAGAAAAAGGTTTATTATCTGACTGAAATAAATATACTGTAATTACATAAAAATCAGTATAATTTGTGCTCCATGAACTCAAGTTATTAATACACATAGCACATGAATCCATAGTAAGATCATTCTCCAAAATTATACAAGAAGTTTTTCCAGCCAAGTTTCTGAAAAGTGATGTTTGAAAATTAAGGTCAAGAACTGATTGGACAATAACAATGTTTCTATCTGATTGCTTCCATGTTTCTTCTTGTCTCAGAAATGCAAGCCAATCTTAGACTTCCCTGCAGCCTCATGTCTCCATTTGGTAGTACTCATAATGCTTGAGTATATCAGTTAAATATCTGCTTTTCTATAACAAAAAATTCAGCCATTAGAACCGATAACTCTGTCTCTTTATTTTCTTCTGTATGTTCAATGATTCAAATACATATTTGATAAATGAGTGAACATGTAAGTGAATGAGTGAGTGGATAGATGAACAAAAAACAAGAAACCTAAGTTATCAAGATTATGACTAACATATATAATGGAGGGTGGAAGTATTGAAACCACCCTGTGTTTAACAAAATTTTTACATTCAAAAGTTTATTTAATTTTATTTTGTAAAATGTTGTGCACATAGAACTAATAGGGAATCATTTGAGTTACCACAGGATTAGCCAAGAAGAAGATCCCCAAACTAAATGATAACAAGTAAGTTATATTTCTCTATTGTAAGTATTTAAGAAATAAGATCTGACTATATTCAGCTGGAAAATTACTGTTTATCTGAAAATTAGCATCATAATTCATTAAATGATGAGTGAAATGTGAGCCTCCTACCTGAGTTACCATGTTCTTCCAAGTAAAGAATCACACTGAAATACTATACATGTCTTTCTGGCATGCCCCAATTTTATATTTAGACAAAGATGATGGGAATTTCATGAACCGTGAGAATTTTATTATGTAAACTCTTGCAATTTGATATTTTTAGTATTAAAGAAACATCCTAGCATTTTGTTTTTGCATTTTAAGGATTTGGGGGGCATAAAAATATGTAATATCTTACTGTGGGCATGCAAACACAACTAGAACGTGACCATTACAGTACTTCAGAAATAATCTGAATGAATAATATGCAACAAGAGATATCAATGCTTTGCAACACTGCTCAGTGTTTGGGCACATTTCTTCACATAGAATTGTTAGTGTTTTGTTCAAGACATTTGTTTTTTTAAGTTTAGAATAAGAACATAAACTCTACTCAGTGTGTCTGCATTTACACAAAGTGAACTTCTTATGCACAGGAAGATCTTTAATTAGGAGTAGTTAGAAGCTTTAAGCGTCAGTAGCAGCTTTTCCTACTTACTTTGGAATAGTGCTGTAAGCACTGAAAAAAAAAAAAAAAAGATGAAAACAAGACAAAGGGCCTCGGCTGCCTACCAACAGATCTAGTAACTTACTTGGTTCTTTAACCTTGTGTTCAGTATCTTTCCCCTATATGGAGGAAGTATCCATTTTCCACCAAAGTCTGATTACTCTGTTGGTGTCATCTCACATGGACTTCACCTTTGAAACTGTGTCTTCCTGTCCTACACAATCAATTTTGTCTTCTATACTTGATTATCCTTCCAAATACATAAATACCACCCAGCACGTGTGGTATCTATTTTAAAGGATATCTATTTTAAAGGCATATAGTGGTGTCTCACCCTGAGAACACACACACGCAATTTTTCTTATATTCTCAGTTTAGACTATGTCAACGCGTTTTGCTTCCAGGCACCATTGTAAGGTACTTGAAAATCTGTCTGCTTAGATGAGGCTTTCCATGAGAATATAAGACTCTCTTAATTACTTTCAGTCATGTGTCAGAATACTTTCCATTAGTTTATTTATTTTAACAGTTTCTGAGTTTTCCAATAACCATTTCCCAATTGCCAAAATATTTGGTGAAAAAAAAATCACAATGTCAATACCTGATTTACTCTGTGTAACCTCCCTCCTCTAGTGTCCCTATCCATTTCTAATGTCTCAGATGTTCAGTGCCCTTTACTGCTGGATCCAAAACATTTTTTTCTTTTTCTTTTTTTTCCTTACTCTTTTCTCAAATAATTCATCCTGACCATAGCCTCCCCTCTCTCCACTCCTCATAGATTCCACCCCCGCCACCTCTTCTCTCCCCCAGATCCACTCCTGTTTCTCTTCAGAAAAAAAGAAGGCCTCCCAGGGTTATCTACCAAACAGGACATAACAGGAGACAATAAGACTAGGCACAAACCCTCATTTCAAGGTCCAACAAGGCAACCCAGTAGGAGGAAGAGTCCCAAGAGTAGATAAAAGAGTCAGAAACACAACTAAAAACACCTCTACTCCCATGGGTAGGAGTCCCACAAGAACTCAGAGCTAAACAACCACAGCATGTATGCAGAAGACCTAGTGCAGACCTAGGCAGGCTCTGTGATTCCTGCTTCAGTCTCTGTGAGCCCCTATGAGCCCTGTTTAGTTATGAACCTTGTTCTCCTGGTGTCCTTGACCCCTCTGGCTCCTGCAATCCTTCTTCCCCCTCTTCTGGGTGGAGGGGGATTTTCTCTGAACTCCACCCAAGGTTTGACTGTGGCTCTTTGCATTAAGCATTTACTTAATCCTCTTCTTCTCCCAGTGGTTTACTGTCTCTTTAAAGAATACCCTCTCAGCTCTTCTGTTCTTCACTGCCTCCTGAACTCAGGGAAGAGCAAAGAAAACAGCAATTCCTCTGTAAACAGCTCCAGAATGAACACACCTACAAAACCTAGTTCTTGGGGGAAATCAACAATATTTGTACCCTACAATTAAAAGTCTGTCCCAAGTACTGGATCAAACTTGGCAAAATGTTTCGTGCCACACTGGAATTTTTTAGTCTTCATTACTGCTTTCATCCAGATATCTAAGACCCATATTTCCTCTCAAATGAGAGTCCACTTGATATTTACTCTCTAAACAGAACCTCAAGCTTAACAACTCTGCCAATAGTTGCTCAGCTTTTTAACATCTTTACCTTACGTGACTTTCAATATTTGATTTTACCTATAAAGGCTCAAAAGTATTATTGGCTTCTTTATATAACCATTGGCCAATTGTTTTCAAAGCTACCATCAGAAAGGCAGAGCATCCTGTCATTTCTCTTGCTTATATCTCACTTGCTCCACATTATTTGAGGATCTTGCCTTGGACCTCCACTGTAAACTCTACCCCACACATTCCCTTTTCCATACATCTAGCCTAATCTTGCTAACGTGCAAACTATTAGGCCATTTTTACTTACAACAAGAAAATAGTTATTTCAGGTTCTAAACTTTGCCTTCTTCCTCAAAATATCATAGTTACAATAAAAGTATCAACTTACTTGACCATTTATTTCATTTCATGTTGTATTCTAAACATGTAATATGGGCAATTCTGTTTGTTTCTTATGATAAAAGAATCATTATCATAATTCATTAATTCATGCTAATTACAGAGACTCAAACTAGTTTTATTGTTTCAAAAAAAAAGCTACAATGTAGTTTATGTATCATGGCTGTGAAAAGAAGGTGAATGTTGAAAATAGCATGCAAATACTCCAGATTTCTAAATGAAAAATTTGAGGGGTTGCTGAACCCAAGTTAGTCATAATCCATGAACTTGTCCCCCTTACATTTCAGTCCTAGGAGAACCTTGTTTCTAAGGCAATGGGAAGAAGCTCACAAACCTTTTTCTTAAAGATTCTTATTATTTACTGTAACTATTAAAGGCCTTGGACTGTAAAGGACAAGATTCAAAAGGAGAGTTTACAGGAAGACACCACCTTCTCCATTCTCTCCATGTGCCCTCTGCCAACAGTTTAAAGTCAATTATAAGAACATCAAACCTGTGCAATTTTCTTGTGCACTCTGGGGAAGAACATTAATTTGTATGAAACAAAGCATGTGATTAAGCATTAAGTTCATTACCTCATGACTATGAGAAAGGTTTGAGATGAAGTCTCATGCCGCAGTGCACTGAAGCAGCCATCCCATGAGCCAACAACCAGACACACTTGGACGGCTGAAGCATGTCCATGGGTGCTTACTGCATATGGACTTAGAAACAGCTTCCCTTTTGAATGAAGATCAAAAGAGGAAGCAATAGTCTCTAGAACAATGCCTCCTGGAACTCTAAAACTATTTACTGCTTCTCCTCAAAGCATAACATGATCAGAAAATACATTTTATACCATTTACTCGGAAACAAGAATGAGCACCACTGAATATATCTGTGTTCTAGGAAATTAGCATTCAGATGTTTTTGCTATTGTTTATTATTGACGGTGTAATTCTAAATAAGTTATAATGGAAAGGGGCATACCAGTCTGAAAGCAGAAACCACATCAATTAGGAATAATTCTTAAGGTGCATTCATTGCCATGAAAATCTTGGCCCTCCTAACTGATGTAAAAAATTGTGTTATCTGTATGTTCTCTATCATGGTAGAAAAGCCATGGCAGCTACTGATAACTGGCGTTTCCATGAACATTCTTTCTATAAATATTTGGGCAGTCTCAGCCAAAGTGCGCAACTGCAAAGAATATATGCCAGTCCAGGCAAATGAGCAATGGTGCTGCGTAACTGGAGATGGTAAAAACAGAGGCATTGAAGCTCTGTTATTAGTAGTTAGTTTTTGGTGCTGAATAGCAATAAAGCCACAGGTGCCCAGTCTCCCGCTAGGCTGCTACCAAATCACTAGTGAATCTGCTCTTCTGCTTTTCATTTCCTATAATAGCATTACTTAAAAGGTGAACCAATTTAGCTTTCATTAAACCATGAAATAATTTTCTACACACCATTTGAATAACTTTTCAAAAATATATCTTTTAAGTCAAATTTGTTACTTGCAGACTTAGTGTCTGATAAATGACAATTTAGCCATCTATTACTCATTTCAAAATGTCAAAGACAAGGTCGAGCTATGCCAAGCTGAACCCTCCCTTACTTCCACTAATTCTCTCATTAAAAGGCCCAAATGTAATCTGCTAACTTCAGGGGCAGAACATGAACAGAACAATCTGTTTAAAACAGTATTCCTGCTGTGAAAACTCACCAAAAAGGGCAAGGGATAGGGAACTCAACTGGAAAGAAAAAGCAAGGAGTAAAAATCATGCCATTTCAAATTAAAAAGCAACCCTAGTCACAGATAGTATAGGCAATTATTTGTACACAGCATCTATGAGACATAATCGGGAATAAAAAACCTTAAGAAAAATTGCAAGTACTGCAACTATCTTTGCGAGAGAGAGAGAGAGAGAGAGAGAGAGAGAGAGAGAGAGAGAGAGAGAGGATTTTTTAAAGCCAAATCTTGGAACAAATATTTACCAGTACAGATGTCATTTTGTGTTTCACTTTTTTTTTTATTATTACCCTACCAACAATGGGGGGCAGGGGACAACAGAGAAAATCCACACTGAAAATCCTCAAGGTTGAACGTGAGGTATTTTAGTAAGATCCTTTCCTCTTGAGTCACAGGGCATCTGATGTTTTCCCTTTCACCATAACCCCTGTCCAGGATAATTCTGCCCTGCACACTGCACCTTTCCTCAAAGACTGCACTTCCAAAACTTAACCCATTGCAATAAGTGAGGTCACATGCGGAGCTATCACCACAACCACCTGTTTGCGTCATAGAATTTCACATCTGCTTACACAGGAATGTGTGAGGACAAGGACGATGACGAGTCTCCTCATTTCCTTCTCTGTGTCTAATATAATGTAAATGAGATCCTGAAAGATGCTAAGCTAGTATTTGCTGAATGAAACAAAATAATGTATAAGAACTAGTGTGCAAATGCAGCAGCATTTATTTATTTCACATGTTTACAGGATTTTTCAAAGACAATAAAACCAATAATTAGAAAAAAAAAGTTTATCTTAAACTTCTGAATCCAAACCTCTGTAACCACAGCAACAACAAATCTTTATGTGTCATTTCTATGGCAACTTCTGTGAATACAGTGAGACTTTTGATAGTAGTAATGAGATAGATATAATTATTTTCCCCGTATAAATGAAAAAAGGAGGCTACAAGTTCAAGATTTCTGTTTACAGCTAGTAAATGTGAACCCAATTTTCTAAGGTACATTGTGAAAAATCACATATTATGTTAAATTAAGTTGCTGAAAGTAAAAAAAAAAAAAAAAGTTTCAATGCTGGTAACTTAAACCAGCATGCTATGACAGCCATTGTCTAGTATTTTGGGGAACTCACACTCCATCCTTCTCACTGCTCTAACACATTACAACATTACATTATGTTCTTTGTCCTTTGTCAGATTCTAGGGAAATCATTCAGGTTATGGTCTTAGTTTGTCAATTCTAGAAAGCAAATGCAAGAAACTTTAGAGTAAAATTTGTCTTATGCTTATATAAACTGTTAAGACAAGAAAGCAAACAACATTAGAGAACAGTGGGTAGCCACTTTCAAACCATGCTACAGTGCAAAAGAAGCAATAGAGACCCAGTAGCAATTGTCAAGGAGGTATTATCACATTATAGCTTGATCCATTTAGGGAAAGAAATGTAGCAATTTAATCACTGTGTGTCACCTACACTAAGATGCATCTTTATTATAAGGATTCTAAAATACAAAAAGTGGCATCTTAGAAACAATAAATTAGAGCAAATTATCTATGAACAATTTATCTATAAGAATAGATGAGAATTTATTACAAGGACTGTGATTCTGTGTTTTATACTTTAACATGTAAAAACTGTTACAAAGATTTGTCTTACCACAGGCTTGGAATAGGTGGATATAAGATCATCAGATACAGAGGACATAAATATGTCAATATAACTATTGCTGTAGATATATATAACTTCATTTTATTATTCTTGTACAAAATGGTTCCAATTAGTGGAATACAGTAGTAGTATCACATATTGTCTCTGCAACACTAATACTTGATGTAATTTATACATATTCTATAAAAGAAAGAACATTTTAATTGTACTAGGGAAGAAATTTCTCATCAATTAATTATATCACTTGATAATTTTATGCACTTGTGTAATGCATTCAGATTACCTTCATCTTCACCTACTAGAGCCCCTACCATCCCTGTCAACTTCACTTCCTCCCAACAGCTATCTTCACCACATTCATATCTTCATGGTTTGTTTCATAACTGTCTGAATTCAACTAGGGCCATCTGTGTGATCATGGGCGTGAAACTACCTACCCAATGGAGACTTGTGCTCACCAGTGGGTAGACATCTGAAGATAATGACGCAACCTCTCCTAGAATTTCTCATGAGCCCAAAGTTCAGTAACAAAGGGTAGGTCTCTATTAGCTTCTCTCCCATCCATGACTGGTTTTTCACAGGTCCATTCCTGTAGAGGCTCAACGCAAGCAACCATAGCTGCCATGTGTTCCTGACTGCAGTGGTTCTCTGTGGCCTAGAAAAAATGTATTTCACCATCTTTCTCTTTTGGTTCTTGGTTTGTTTTTGTGTATTTTTAAACCCCATCTTCTGTGATATTCCCTGAGCCTTAGACAGGGTAATATATATATTCTGTCTAGGGCTAAACACTCAGCTATCTTTTATCATAGTATTTTCAGCAACCAAGAGTCTCCGCATTTACAACCATTCACTGTGAAAAGATTTTCTGATTAAAGCTAAATGTCATTCATCTCCTGCTATAAGCATAAACATGTAGGAGGTAATTTGAATCTGTGTCAATTTACCTGAGAAACAGAAGTAAGTTTGCCTCCGGGGCCTATGACCTCACCATCCTTGGAACTGTGACCCACTTTATATTATCAAGCTTACAATACCTCCTGCAGAGCAAGCCTTCAATTCAGGCAGATAGTTTCACACACAGCATAACAAGTAGCCAGGTCTTGCCTGGTGGATCGGTATTATATTTCATTAGATAGAAGGCTGCATAGACCTTCATGGTACTTTCTGTTATTATGAAAGCTATTCCGCTGGATGGGAGTTCCCAGTTACATTCCACCTTGGTTTTTGTTTATCTTTTAACCAAACTGTGTGGTGGCTTCAGTAATAGAGTCTTATTTAGTTCTGCTATAGTTTATGGGACCTTAGATACCTTTCAGACCAACAACCCATAAGAAAATATCACACACATGGAGCTGGGGATTTTGTTTAATAACTCCAGGATTCTAGGACCAGCACAAACTAGCAAATAGAATATTGGCCGTATGACACTTCTTTTTAATGAACCTTTAATTGGCTTACGAAATAGCAATGTTGTACCTGTGGCATAAGGCAATTCCACTCCTTGAGTTTGAGGAATTCTACACTGACTTTCATACTAGCCATAGCAGTTACATTCCCACCAAGAGTGAAAAGGGTTTCTCTTTTGCTACATCCTCACTAGAATTTGCTGTCATTTAATTTCTTTGTTTTATTGTCCTTTAATTTATTATTTTACTTTATGTTGTGTGGGTTGCATAGATATCTGTGCAGCACACGCATGCCTGATTCTTGCAAATGCCACAATGAAGTGTTAGATCCCTAAAACTGGAGTTACAGATGATTGTGATGTGCCCTGTGGGTGGTGGGAATTGAATCCAGGTCCTCTGGAAAAGCAACCAGTGTTCTTAATCTCTCGGGGGGGGGGGGGGGGTCCTCTCTAGCACCTCATTTGATTTCTTGATAATAACTATCCTCATGGGGTGAGATAGAAATTTTGATTTTCACTTAGGAAAAGAAATTTAATGTCCCTTTCCCTTCCAAATACAGATTGTAAGCTTTGCAGCTCAGATGGAAAAGTATCCTGGCAGTTGGGAGTCAAGGCATACCACAAAGTCACTGTAAGTGCAGTAGTTTACAGCCCTACTCCAGGGCAAGTTAGTCCAACTCTTCCCCAGCAGGGGAGGGTTTACCCAGGGAAGTTGTTACAAGTTGTTTGCTCAGATCCGGAGTGTAACCACTCTGCTCTGGTAGGGGAAGGTTTCCCTGGCAAAAGTGTTACAGTTCTGCTCCTTCTGCTCCACAGTATCTTCAGGGAAAATTGTTACTTATCTGCTCCACTCTCCTCTGGCTAAAGAAGGTCTTCCCCCAAACCTCATTCAAGAGATTTATTGAGAGGGAGGAATCTAGGAGAGTGGCTTCCTCTGCCAGGGTGGAAAAGGCAGCAGCCAACTGAACAGGTACAGGGCTTCCAGGGGTGAAGATTTTCAGGGTGGGAATTGGTTGGATTTCAATCCTTGAGTTTGGACAAGCTCAGAAATTGGTTAGTGCTCGGGGATTGGGTGGTCTTAATGCTTAGGGACTGGTTGATTTTCATGCTGAGTTGGTAAGGGACAGAGGATGTTTCTTTGGCTCTGCTTCAGGGCTAAAGCATGTTTCTTTCACTGGCCCATTTTAACATTTTTACTCTAGTTTCAGGACCAGGGTGTATTTCTTTGCCCTTTTACCTTATAAAGAGTACTGTTCTAATTGGGAATAATAACAGAAAATATAGCACATGAGGTTAGAAAAATAATATTGCTTTCAAACATATGATTATTAATTTCCTTGTTAGAATTTTAGCTTTTGCTTTCTTTTCTTTACAAAGCTTAGTCCCACCTTCATGAATTATATTTATTGTTATATATCAGGGCTTTAGAAACAACTGGAATTCTTCCTGCACAGTTCTTTGGGAAAGCTTTAATTGGTGTTGCCATAACACAGTGAGTTATCAAGCAATATGTTGCTATAATTCCACAACTTTCTAATTTTAGAGGCCTTATCAAGATAGCCAATGGTTTACAATGAAGCTGAGGCTTTAAAAAACATGAAAAGCATCCATTACACAATAAACAATGCATGACAATACAAGACTCAATTAACTTCTCAGCCAGGATCAAAGGGAGGATATCAGGCCTGCCCATCATGAAGCACTGATGATTTTATGTTTACAATCACATAAATGTAGCTTGAATCTGCAACTGACTTGTGAGGCATGTCCAGTTACTTGTATTAATATATCATTAATTATTAAACCCTTTACTATATAGCTCCACTGTATTGCAGAGCATAATGAAATCATCCCAAGATTCAATTCTATCAATAAACAGCTAAACAATGGTAAAGATTTTTGCTAAACTAAGCAAAGAAATAAGAAGCTATAATGGATCTGTGTAACAAAAGGCTGGGCTCCTTGTGTCCTGCACTGTCCTGTTCTGTGGCATTAAGTGGGGCATCCTCTGGTTACACTTGGGGAGATGATGGAGGTCAGTGGTGATGGTAATTTCTGCAAGAAGAGAGGGAAAAAGGAACAAAGAAGAGACACTTAAAGTGGAGAATACCAGTATTTCATTTTAATGATGTAAGATAATTGATATTTTCATAGAAGGCAAACTAAGATAGTACAGAAGCACAGTCAACTCAAAGTGTAGACTTCCTTAAGCACTCTAGACAGTAGCTCATCCATCTCCGTTAGAAATAAATTATTTCAGAAAAATTTCCAAATTCTAAAATTCTCATCAGAGGTGTTTTGAGATTTTATCCATAAACTTTAAGACATCAAGAAAAGTGTAACACACACACACATACACACACACACACACACACACAGAGAGAGAGAGAGAGAAAGGCAGATAGACAGACAGAAATCTTCAGTTTCTTTGCAACTGAATTGATTTTTAAAATCCTGTCAAAGAACACATTCTTAAAACATTCTGCTGAATATGACTATTATTAAATCTTATCCTACTTTCTGAGCTGTACACATACATGTATGTATCCATGAATATACACTCACATACACACACACACACACACACACACACACACACACACACACACACAGATATTCCTAAATATGTATGTACAAGTACGACCTGCTCAGTCTGCATGACATGTGTTCAGCTGCATATACTCTAAAGATCATGTATGTGTTTGACTTAGCTTCGTTGTAAGTCAGTGATCCACAACCCTTTTTGATGAAGAGTAGGTAGCAAATACTTTTTTTTTCCTTCTAAATTTTGTTTTAAAAATCTAGCCCCTAAAAATTCTTCTTAGCTTATGGAAAAAATAACATAAAACAAGATCTGTCAGACATGATTTTGTCTACAGACTACAGCTTTGCCATCTGTATTCTGCAGTGTTGTATGAAGGTGAGGCACCTCCTAATCCCATCTCTTCCCCTTTTTGCAGCAACCAAGTCCTAGTGACCTTCACACTATCCTCAGCAGATCCTCCCCCATATAAGCAATGCCTGAAATCTAGTATATATTCTGTAGTTCTCAACAGGAATAAGGGCAGTAGAGAGAGACATTGCAATGAATAAAAATGAAATATAAAACAAGTTTTTCCTCTTGTTTCTATTTTCTCTGCATGTCTTTAAGCATCCCTCCTCTTTATGCTCCTTCATATTGTTCTATTTTGTTTTCTGTTAAGCAGTTACCACAGAAGTTAATTGTGTAGTCATTTGGGTTTTCTCAGGGTTATTACTATAATAATTTCTATTGCAATTAAAAGTCACATAAATTTAGAGGCTTAAATCAGATCATATTTGTTGTCTCAGAGTTTCCTTAAGTCACTTTCCATAGTAGTCAGAAAGGCTAGGCTAGGTCCATGCTTAGGATTGAACAATGCCAAAGTCAAGGCACACGTAGGGCTATCCTCCTTTTTTAAAGAGAAAATCTGTTGTTTCCATCATCAGCACCTGGGATGGTAGGCACTACATCAGCAAGGATTTACCTGCTCAGCAGAGCATCTTGGCTCTCCTAAGTAAGGGTTTCCAAACTCCTGCATGCTATCCGTTTTATTTTGTTTTGTTTTGTTTTGTTTGTTTTGTTTTTTCTCTGTCAGAGCCAAGGTCCCAAATAAGAAAACAAGTCATAAAATGAGCCAAAATGTAAAGAGTGAAAACATAGATTGCAGCTCCGTGGCAGAGGCTATGGCATATAATTCTGTAGAAAGATTTAAATGTGGGCAGATGAGTATCTAGAGACATCATTGTAATATGCCTTTCCCAACTGCCCATTCTCAGGAAAGGGACAGTTATTCGTAGACTTTTGGATTAACATACAGGTTATTGATACATGGGAGAGAGAGAGAGAGAGTTTAGTTGGCTTGAGGATTAATGATATTTATACCTCCAAACATCTCCAAAACCCAGATCAAGCGTTTGCTACTGATAGACAGAGCTGGAATATTGGAAGTAATTTTAAGGAGAGTAACAGAGACAAAATATATCTGGAATTCAGGAAACTATTTTCTAGAATTCCAGAAAGATTAAACAGTAAGGAAAGGGGGTAAAATTCTCCATGCTTTCTCTCATGGATATCCTGTTTCTCTTTATATTTCAAAAGCTATTTGTTCTTTTTAAATAGCCACCTCATTCCACCATGTATGTAGTTTGTTTTGTTTGTTTACTCTTTGGGGGCCTGCCACCCAGCTCCCAAATAAATACAGGAAGACTTCATTTATTTATGAATGCTCAGTCTTAGCTTGGCTTGTTTCTAGCCAACTTTTCTAACATAAATTATTCCATTTCTCTTCTTCTATGTTTTGTCTCTGAGATTTTGTTTTTTACCTTTCTTTATTCTATAGATCTTTCTTTCCTTCTTTCTTGGTGGCTGGCTGTGTAGCTGGCCCCTGGTGTCCTCCTCTTATTTTCCTCCTTTTCTTACTCTTCACTCTCTTCCTCCAGAGCCTAGAATTCTCCTCCTGTTTATTCTCCCTGAATACCAGTCCTGCCAGTTTCTCTCTCCTGCCTAGCTATTGGCCATTCAGTTCTTTATTAGACCAATCAGGTGTTTTAGACAGGCAAAGTAACACAGCTTTACAGAGCTAAACAACTGCAACATAAAAGAATGCAGTACGTCTTTGTATCATTGAACTAATATTCCACAGCATAAATGAATGTAATATATCTTAAACTAATATTACACAATAGTGGAAGTCTGTACTTTTTGCAAGCTTCAACCCATAAGGGATGAGACATCCTGCCTGAAACTATTATATCTCTAAATATTAATATAGCACAATGACATAAAATTAAGTGTGCTATGTGGAAAGCTAAGCAATCTTGTCACTTAGCTTAAGGAATACATACATTACTAATGGCTCTAAAGCCCTCCCACACCTCTTAATACATCCTCCTCCCCACTCCATACATCTTGGCTTTATCATTGCCCACCACTCTAATTTGAGTATCTGAAAACAAATAACATATATGCTGATATATTATTGCACTGTTTAGGTTTATATGTTATTGGACAGTCTAATGTATTTGTATATTATTATATAAACTATAATTTTCTGTCAATAGGTATTTGGATATTAACACTATACCTAGTTTTTTTATGTTTATAAATAATGTAGATGTACTTATTATTTCTAGTGAATTCATGTTAACAATATATGAAAGGATTATGACTAATAAATAAATTTTTACATTTTTCAATTTAGCAATCTGTCACAACTTCCTTTGCACTGTTGTTTATTAGAAACAAACTCTCCCCCAAGGTTTGGAAGACTTAAATTTGTTCTAACAATACTATGTTGTTAAATTTCTTAAATCTTGCTGAATGATTAAGTATGAAATTATAGTTATAGTTTTAATATGTTTCTATGGTTTCTAACAAAATTAAAAATATATTTTATTTCTATTCATTACCATGTTTTGCTCATTTCATAATTCATAGATTTATTGGCATCATGATAATTTT
Organism: Onychomys torridus; assembly: GCF_903995425.1. Lineage (NCBI taxonomy): Eukaryota > Metazoa > Chordata > Mammalia > Rodentia > Cricetidae > Onychomys > Onychomys torridus. The sequence goes on along the minus strand of NC_050444.1, from coordinate 28,997,990 downwards.
CTATGGTTTCTTTTACATCTTCTTTTGGGATATTTTCTCCAAAACTGTAAATTGGATTTTTTTTTTTAAGATAAATGATTTTATAACATCTTTAAAGTAAAAAAATGCATTCATCAACAATGAAGCAATTTAGAATTATAACATATATGGGTATAAAAGCAAACATATTTGTGAGAATTTTTAATTCCTGGGATATCATTCATTCTTGGACTCAGGAACACTAAATCAGCATTCCCACATAGTCTTAGTTTTCAAAATCAGGATTTTTTGTATATTATTTTAATAATCTCCATGCTCTAAAATTCACATATAATAGCTTAGATTACTGCTTAAATAATAAAATCCACTAAGTTTAGGAGCACTTACAAAGAGGAATAGTCAATGAAAGAGACATTTAAAATTCATGCTTCCCAGCGAGGTAATGACTCCTCATGGAGTCACATGTGCACACTATCCATTTAAGGACATTATTTCACAATGAAAATATTAAGCAGACCCCTTCCCTGGGCTCCATATCTTGACACATACCTCCTGCTGCTTTGCCTGAGGCCAGGTGGATTCTAGGAAACCTAGAGATCTTGCACGTCACAAAAACAAAAACAAAACAAAAACAAAAACCACTGGAAACACCCTACTGGACCTGAAGACTCAATAGTCACCAGAACCCTGGCCACTTAGGCCAGAAGACCAGAGAGGAAACAGAAATAAAGAACCAAACACCCATCCAACAAAGACAAACATAGGAACCAACACCTAGTCCTAAAAGCATCACAAATTCAGGTGGTGAAACACCAGTTTAAGAACAAAATCAATACCAAAAAGCAATATGGCACTACCAGGGCCCAGGGGTCCTATGACAGCAAAACCTGAACAACCCAACTCAGCTGAAGCACAAGAAAATGACCTTACAATCAACATTTTGAAGATGATAGAGGTTCTTAAAGAGGAAATGAGAAATTCCCAAAAGAAATTGAGGAAAAGACAAACAAACAAACAAATGGATATTTTCTTTGTTCTCTAACATATAAAGCTTGCCTGGAGATTGTAGTGTGGAGGTAGCCACAAGGTTAACCAAAGAGGCAAGGCAGGTGTGGCACACACCTTTAACCTTAGCACTTGATTCTTTTGATCCTAGTACTTGTGAGGCTCACACCTTTAATCCCAGCACTAGGGAAGAGGAAGTAGGAAGTCATATCGCTGGGTAGAGAGAGAATACCAGCAGAGTAGAGACAGGGTCTCCGCCCTTCCAGTCTGAGGATTCCTAGAAGTAAGAAGTCTTTCAAGTGGCTGGTTGTTCTGCTTCTCTGATCTTTCAGCTTTCACTCTGATATCTGACTCTGGGCTTTTATTATTAAGACTAATTAGTATTTGTGCTACATGGAGGAAATCAATTAATCCCTTAAAGAATGCAAAAAAAGCCAAGAAAAAACAAACAAATGGTGAAGGGACCTATTCAAAACCTGAAAATGGAAATAGAAAAAACAAACAAACAAACAAACAAAGACAAGTTCTGGAAATGGAAAATCTGGGTAAGAGAACAGGAACTACAAATGCAAGTGTCACCAACAGAATTCAAGAGATGGAAGAGAGAATCTCAGGTATTGAAGATACCATAGAAAAAATAACTACATCAGGAAAAAAAAAAAAAAGTTAAATCTAAAAATTTCCTAACACAAAACATCCAGGAAATCTGGGACACTACAAAAAGAACAAAGTTAAGAATAATAGGAAAAGAATGAGAAAAATCCCAGTTCGAAGGCCTAGAAACTATATTCAACAAAATCATAAGAGAAAACATTCCTAACCTAAAGAAGGACATGCCTATATGTACAAGAAAATTACAGAACCAAAGATAGATTGGATAAAAAACAGTCCCCAAGTCACATAAAAATAAAAACACTGAACATACAGAACAAAGAAAGATTATTAAAAGCTGCAAAACAAGAAAAAGTTCAAGTGACATTTAAAGGCAGACTTTTTAGAATTACACCCGAATTTTCAATGGAGAATCTGAAAACCAGAAGGTCCTGAACAGAAGCCATGAAGACTGTAAGAGACCAAAGATGCCAGCCGAGACTATAATACTATAATACTTTTAATCATGATAGAGAAAACAAGATGTTGCATGACAAAGTCAAATTTAAACAATATCTATCCACAAATCCAGCCATACAGAAGGTACTAAAAGGAAAACTCCAACCCAAGGAGTTTAATTATGCTCACAAAAACACAGGAAATAAATAAGCTCACACCAGCAAAACTCAAAGAAGGGAAACACACACTCAGACACACACACACACACACACACACAAATAAGCACCATTAACAACTACAACAAAATTACAGGAATTAATAAAAATTAGTATTGATATCTCTCAATATCAATGGACTTCATTCCCCAATTAAAAGACACAGAGTAACAGAATGGATACAAAAACAGGATCCATCCTTCTGTTGTATAGAAGAAACACACCTCAACAACAAAAATAGTTATTACCTCAGAATAAAGGGTTGGAAAAAGATTTTCCAAGCAAATGATCCAAGAAGCAAACTGGTAGCCATTCTAATATTTTAAAAAATAGACTTCCATGCTAAGTTATTCACAAAAGATAGAGAAGGTCATTGCATATTCATCAAAGTAAAAAAATCCACAAAGAAGATATGGCAATTCTTAACATCTATTCCCCAAACACAAGGGCACTCACATTTTTTAAGGGAAAAAAATACTTTTAAAGCTTAAATCATCATATCAAACCTCACACATTAATAGTGGGAAATTTCAACACCCCACTCTCACTGATGGACTGGTCACCCTGACAAAAGCTAAACAGAAATAATAGAGTTAACAGATATTATGACTCAAATGGCCTAACAGTTATCTACAGATCATTTCACCTAAGCACAAAAGAATACACCTTTTTCTGAATACCTCACAGGACATTTTCCAAAATTGGCCATATACTCAGTCAAAAAGCAAGTCTCAACAGACACAAGAAATGTTGAAATAAGACCCTGTACCTTTCAGACCATCATGGATTAAAGCTAGATTTCAACAACAGCCTACAAACTCATGGAAACTAAACAACTCGCTACTGAATCAACCCTGGGTCAAGGAAGAAATAAGAAAGAAATTAAAGACTTCCTAGAATTCAATGAAAATGAATGCACAGCATACTCAAAGTTATGGGACATCGTGAAAATGGTGTTAAGAGGAACGTTCATAGCACTAAGTACTTCCATTAAAAAAAAAAAAAAAACAAAAAAAAAAAAAAAACAAGAGAGATCTCATACTAGTGACCTAATAGCATACCTGAAAGCTCTAGAACAATAAGTAGCTCACATATCCAAAAGTAGTAGACAGCAGGAAATAATTAAACTGAGGGCCAAAATCAATAAAATAGAAACAATGAGAACAATACTAAGAATCAATGAAACAAAGAGTTGGTTTTTTGAGAAAATCAACAAGATAGACAAACCCTTATCTAAATTATCTAAAAGGCAGAGAGAGAATATCCAAATTAACAAAATCAGAAATAAAAAGGGAGACATAACAACAGACACTGAGGAAATCCAAAGAATCATTAGGTCACACTTCAAAAACCTGTACTCCACAAAAATGGAAAATCTGCAAGAAATGGACAATTTTCTTGATATATACCACTTGTAAAGTTAAATTAAGATCAGATGAACAACTTAAATAGACCTCTAAGTAAATAGGAGCAGTCATTAAAAGTCTTCCAACCAAGAAACAAACAAACAAACAAACAAAAACACCCCTAGGGGCAGGTGGTTTTAGCGCAGAATTCAGCCAGACTTTCAAAGAAAAGCCAGTACTCCTCAAATTGTTTAACTAAATAAAAACAGATGCAACATTGCCAAATTCTTTTAATGAAGCCACAGTTACCATGACACAAAACCACACAAAGACTCAACAAAGAGAATTGCAGAATAATTTCTCTCATGAACATGAAAGCAAAGTACTGTCAAACAGAAGCCAAGAACATATCACACAGATTATCCACCATGACCAAGTAGGCTTCATCATAGGGATGGTTTAACATATGGAAATCTGTCAGTGTAATTCACCATATAAACAAACTGAAAGAAAAATACCACATTATCATCTCATTAGATGTTGAAAAGGCCTTTGACAAAATTCAACACTCCTTTATGATATAAGTGAAACACATGTATGTTTTCAAACACAAGTCTTTGAGGAAAGAAACTGAAGAAGACATCAGAAGATAGAAAGATCTCCCATGCTCCTGGATTGGTAGGATTAACATAGTAAAAATGGCCATCTTATCAAAAGCAATCTACAGATTCAAAGCAATCCTTATCAAAATTCCAATGCAATTCTTTACAGAACTTGAAATAACAACACCCAACTTCACGTGGAAATTTAAAAAAAAAATAATAAATAATTTAAAAAAAACCCTAGGATAACTAAAACAATCCTGTACAATAAAAGAACTTCTGGAGGTATCATCATCCTTGATTTCAAGATGTACTACAGAGCTCTAGTAATAAGAACCACATGGTACTGGCATAAAAACAGACAGGTTGATCAATAGAACTGAATGGACCCTGACATAAACCTACATAACTATAGACACTTAATTTTTGATAATGAAGCCAGAAATATACAATGGGGAAAAAAAAGAAAGAAAGAAAGCATCTTCAATGAATGGTGCTGATCTAACTGGATGTCAGCATGTAGAAGAATGCAAATAGATCCATATCTATCACCATGAGCAAAACTCAAGTGCAAGTTAATCAAAGACCTCAATGTAAAACCTGATAGAAGACAAACTGGGGAATAGCCTAGAATACATTGGTAGGGAACAACTTCTGAACAAATAACAATCATGCAGGAAATTAAGATGAACAATCAATAAATGGGACCTCAGGAAACTTAAAAGTTTCTATATAACAAAGGACACCATCAAAAGGACAAAATGGCAGCAAACAGAATGGGAAAAGATTTTTACTAATCCCACATCTGACAGAAGGTTGATTTGCAAAATATATAAAGAACTCAAGAAACTAGATGTCAAAAAACTAAATAATCCAGTTAAAAATGGGATACAGATATAAACAGAGAATTTTCAACAAAGTAATCTCAAATTGCCAAGAAACACTTAAAGAAATGTTCAACGTCCTTAGCCATCAGGGAAATGCATATCAAAATGATTCTGAGATTCTATTTTACACCTGTAAGAATGGCTAAGATCAGAAACACAAGTGACAACACCTACTGGAAAGGATGTGGAGCAAGGAGAACATTCCTCCACTGCTAGTGGGAGTGCAAACTTATACAACCACTTTGGAAATCACTATTGTGTTCCTTCAGAAAATTGGGACTCAGCCTACCTACTCTTGGTCATACCATACAGACTTGCTCAACTATGTTGGTAGCAGCTTTGTTCATAATAGCCAGAAACTAGAAACAAACAAGACGTCCATCCACCAAAGAATGGACCAAGAAAATGTGGTACATTAACACAATGGAGTTTTATTCATTTGTTAAAACCAACAACATCATGAAATTTGCAGGCAAATAGGTGGAACTAGAAAAGAACATCCTGAGTAAGGTAACCTGAACCCAGAAAGACAAACATGGTATGTGCTCATTTATAGGTAGATATTAGCTGTAAAGGGTAACCTTGCTACAACCCAGACCCAAAGAAGCTAAGTAACAAGGAAGGTTCAAGGGGGATACATGAATCTCACTGTGAGGGGAAATAGAATAGTCATCACAAGTGGACAGGGTGGAGGGTAGTCTGGATGGGAAGGTGGGCAAAACAGAAGAGATTGGGCAAGGGAGAGAGAGAATACTATGAAAGACAACTGGAGTAAGGGGCATCTCTGGAATGAACTAGAAACCTAGTGCAATGGGAAATCCCAGAAGTCTATGAGAGTGACCCTAGCTAAGTCTCCTAGAAATTGGAGATATGGAGCCTGAATCAGCCATCTCCTGTAATGAGGCAAGACTTATGGTGGAAGGATTTGGATCCCAATCCATCCTATAAAATATGCTGGGACATAGGTGGCACAGAAATTACAGAAATGGCCAACTTAAGGCCCATTTTATGAGAGGGAGCTCACCCCTGACACTACCTGGGGGGCCAGGACCCAGAGGCAGCACAGCCCAGAAACCTAGGATAGAACCAAATATAAAGGGCAAGAAAGGGGGGAAAATCAATGAAATGATTCCTAATGACATTCTGCTCTACTCATAGGTCATTACTCATAGGTCATCATAGAGGCTTCATCCAGCAACTGGTGGAAACAGATGCAGAGACCCACAGCCAAACATTAGGAAGACCTCAGGAACCCTGTGAAAGGGGGAGGGGATTATGGGAGCCAGGGGGGCCATGTGTCAGTGGCCATGTCAGAAGAGCAGTGGATGGCAGTTGACTTCATGGTGTCAGCCCACCAGGTGATGAATCTCTGATGAGTAAATCTTGGATTAGGCAAAGCTGGGAGACCACAAACTCCAGAATATCATTTGTTTCTGTTGTGCCTTCACATATTTACTGGTATCTGGTATGTTGTGAATGGGTATAGGGAGATCCCCACTGCCTGAAATCTCATGGAAACTTCCCATTCTACTGGGCATTTTTACCTGTGGATTATTATGAAGATGGCTTCTTCCTAAACTGTACTGTCTAGGTGATGACAATAATAATGTTAGTTTAAACAGATAAAAATGATGATTAAAAAATAAAACAAGTAAATGTCACACAGCTAGAAGACATGAGTTTCTTTTGAGGAGCCATTTAAACTGTGGCTTAAGATAATGATTAAGAAAGACAGTTGAATCCTAGTATCCCAGCTAGTTTAAATTCTTTTAACCTTAATGTTACAAGGTGTGTTCACAAGTTTATGAAAGACTAAGATGTTTTTGTAAAATAGCTTTGAGTCAAAAAATCCAAAATGGCAACCTAAAGTTTTTGAAAGGTACAGAGTTGAGTGAGGAACTCTTTAAGTTCAGGGAACAAGAAAAAAAAAGTAGCCCTATTATCATAAACTGACAATGCCTTTATTGCTAGAATTGGTTGGTGACCAAATATGATGATTAATTCCTTATACCTATTTCTGCCTTCAATCTCTTGATATAAAACTTATCAATAAAATAACTATTGATGGTGGGTATGCACCCTAAATATTTAAAGTAGAGATAAATTATTATTTTTCATATATAAAAATTTAGATTTGTGATTTCTTTAAGATTCCATATAAGATTACCTTTTAAGATAAGTAAAAAAGGGACTGGACCTTTCTTTATAAGCAAAAACACTGCCTGCCAGTAGAAGACCTGACTGAGAAGAATAGCTTGTTTGCTTACACTGTTAATCTATTACTATATATGTAGGTTCTTGGGATAATTTTTTTTTCATCTGTAATACATAAAGTGTTTAATCATGTAAAGAATATAGTAAACATGCTGTTTTTTTTAACTTGTATTCATCATAATCATTCACTTGAAAAATAGAATGTAACCACATTGTAATTTTTATATTGCTTGAATGATTTTGCTATGGTATATAAGGTATAAGGGAAAGAATAACCATAGAGTTAGAAGGAAAACATCAAGAGAGACAGAAGGGACATTTCTGGATAGAAATAATAATAGAGGGGCAAAAGAAAAATAAAGAAAATGTTTGAAGGAAACCAGCAGGTGGTGTGTGAGTGTCTCTTTCCTAACACCCTCATATAAAAAAGCCATAGTAGGCCAACTCCATGGATTCCCTTTGAGCTCTGTGCTCCTGGAAACTGGCTCTCAGATAGTAAAAGCCAAGGACACCACAAGAAAATCCAAGGAGTCAACTAATCTAGACTCACAGGGGCTCATAGAGACTGAACCACCAACCAAAGAACTTGCATGAGACTGACTTAGGCCCTCTGCACATATGTTACAGTTGTAGAGCTTGGTCTTCTTGTGGAACTCCTAATAGGGGAATCAGGAGTTGTCTCTGACTCTGTTACCTGCTTTTAGGACCCTTTCCTCCTACTGGGTTGCCTCTTCCAGCCTTGATAGGAGAAGAGATGCCTGCTCTCACTGCAACTTGATATGTCCTGACTAGGTGATATACATGGGAGGCCTACCCTTTTCTGAAGAGAAAGGAGGAATGAATGGGGGGGTGAGATTGGGAAGACTTGTATAGGAGAGGAAACTGAGATATAGCAGGGGAAAATATTAATTAATTAATTTTAAAAAGTTATACCAAGAATTTTAAAGATGAAAAACAATGAGAGTGCTTCAGATTTCATTGTTGGGGTGCTTCTCTTCACTGCTTACCATCTAATTGCCCAGAAATACCATTGCTTCATTCTTCTTTGAAGAGGCTGTTAAAATGCATAATTATTTGTCAAAAAATATCAATTTCCAATAATTTGTAGGTACTCTCTTTAATGTGGAAAAGTGAAATTTCAACTTTATTTTATTCTCTTGTAGATTATACTTCTTTAAACTCTAGATTGTTTACTTTGACTTGCAGAAGATTTCATTTCTCTTTGGTTATTTCCCTTGCTATTTGCTTACTTTTAAAAAATGTATGCATGCATATATGTATATTAAAATGCATGTATATACAGATAGATACAAATTTAGAAATTCTCCTTGCATTTGACACTTTCTAAATTTGTATCTATAAGCAATGATTTCAATACCTGAGCTTGAAATTGCTGTTTGTTGTTTTTGTACTTGGATTTTACTATGGTTACACACTCATTTTTTTTTTTATTAAGTAGGCTAGAGATGAATATGAAGAGCTAAGCTAAAATGGTCCCTTCCACAGGTTTTCTAGGTTTCTGCTACTGTTAGGATATTCCAACAGATTATGATTACTAATATTTAACTTTGAGGCTTTTCAGCTTCTTTGGGGTCCCAGGCTTTACAAATCAGAATCCTGGACTGGTATGAGGTAATCCATTCTGAGAAGCCACTCTCCACTTCTCCACCTGGTGCTGTCACCAAAATAGGTAAGTTTCCATGCCTATCAGTTTTTTTTTTCCTTGATTGGTCAGTAGATGGTTGGTTGGCTAGTTGGTGTTCTGTTGTTTTTGCTGATGCTGTGACCTCAACCCAGGGCCTTATGGAAACCAGTAGGCAAAAACACATTAGAACTTTTTGGCATTTCCAGTTCCTGTTTTATGGAAGCAAGGCTTTCTACACAGCCTAGGCTGGTGTCTTAGTTAGGGTTTCACTGCTGTGAAGAGACACCATGACCACAGTAGCTCTCATAAAGGGCTGCCTTACAGTTCAGAGGTTTTGTCCATTATCATCACGGTGGGAAGCAGAGTGGCATACAGGCAGACATGGTGCTAGAAAAGGACCCAAGAGTTCTACATCTGGATCGGCAGGCAGCAGGAAGAGAGAGACACTGGTCCTGGCTTGAGCATATGAAACCTCAAAGTCCACCTCCACTAACACACTTTCTCCAACAAAGGCACCTACCCCAATAAGGCAACACCTCCTAAGAGTGCCACTCCCTAGTGACCAAGTATTCAAATGTATGAGTCGATGGGTACCATTTTTATTCAAGCCACCACAGCTGGCTTCAAATTTATAATCCTTTTGTTTCCCCCTTCTAAATTCAAGGATTATAGAGTTCTTACCACATTAGGCTATTCCTGATTTCTGATAGTATTTCAGTTTGAACTAGAGACCTTCTGAGAGGCAAGATTAAGAGGAGATCTCTTTTAGATGTAGTTTCTCCTTCTTCCACACACCAAAGACTTAATGTACCAATTCCTATTCAGCTTCAGCATGTTTCTTCTCACCAAGCTAAAAGAGGAGCCCTAGATTTATTTTATCTTACAATTAGGTTCATATGCATCACTGAGGGATCCTATGTCTCCACATATCAGAATGAATCTGAAAGAAACAAAATTGTGCTTTTAATGCTGTTATACTTCCAACACTACGCTCCACATGAAAACTGTGTGTGTGTCCGTGTGTGTGAAATGAAAGGCAGAAACACGAAATTAAATGACTTTTTAAATTCCAAATATAAAGAAAAATATAAGGAATAATATAAAACTAACAACCAAGTCTAAACTACACAGATACTATATCAAATTCTTCTATGTGTGCCTCAATTTTATTTCGAAATAATACATATTAACTGTTGTTGTTTGTTTCTTACTCTTTTGGGGGGCCCACCACTCAGCTCCCAAATAAATCACACCTGGAGGCTTATTCTTACTTATGAATGTCCGGCCTTAGCTTAGTGTGTTTCTTGCCAGCTTTTCCCTTCTACCTTTTGCCTCTAGGCTTTTCCTCCTGTTCTCTCACTTCTTTTTTTTTGTTTTGTTTTGTTTTGTTTTGTTTTAGTTTTCATGTTTTTTTTATTTATTTTGTTATTATTATTATGTGTTTTAATTTTATATATCAGCCATGGGTTCCCCTGTCCTCCCCCCTCCCACCTCCACTCCCACCTTCCCCCCAGCCCCTCTCCTCCATTCCCATCTCCTCCAGGGCCAAGACTCCCCTGGGGATTCATTTAAACCTGGTGGATTCAGTACAGGCAGGTCCAGTCCCCTCCTTCCAGGCTGAGCAAAGTGTCCCTGTGTAAGCCCAAGGTTCCAAACAGCCAGCTCATGCACTAAGGACAGGTCCAGTCCCACTGCCTGGATGCAACCAAAACAGTTCAAGCCATTTAACTATCTCACTTATCCAGAGGGCCTGATCCAGCTGGGGGCTCCACAGCCCTTGGTTCACAATTCATGTGTTTCCATTCATTTGGCTATTTGTCCCTGTGCCTTTTCCAATCCTGCTCTCAACAATTCACGCTCTTACAGTCCCTCCTCTTTCTCTACAATTGGACTCCTGGAGCTCCACCTGGGGCCTGGCTGAGGATCTCCTCATCCACTTCCATCAGTCATTGGATGAGAGTTCTAGCATGACTGTCAGGGTGTTTGGCCATCTGATCACCAGACTAGGTCAGTTCAGGCTTTCTCTCGACCATAGCCAGCAGTCTCACTTCTGTACCTTACTCTCACTCCATGGCTTGCTGGGTGTGCAGCTGGGTGGCTGGCCCCCAGAGTCCTCCTCCTTCTCTGGCTGCTCCATCTTAGATCTCTGCTCCCAGTTTTCAACTTCTATATATCCTCTCTGCCTGCCAGCCCCGCCCATCCTTTCTCCTGCCTTGCCATTGGCCAGTCCTTTATTAAACCATCTGGAGTTTTACACAGGCACAGTAACACAGCTTCACAGAGTTAAACAAATGCAACACAAACAAAAATAATACACCTTAAAATAATATTCTACTACAGTTAACAAACTTAATAACTTTGAATCATAGTTAATTGAAGAGTGGGCAATTATTCGTGCATTCTTTCAAGTAACATAAGCTGACTCAAAATTAAGTATTATATTCCATGCTTAGCACTAGAGATTCAAAGATAAATTATATGATTTAAAACACTTATGTTGATGTCAATACTGGAACTATGCCTTTTAAAATAATATTTTACTATGACTATGTTATTGATGATTCAATCTAGTTCCATAAACATTTATTGAGCACCAAGTAAAAAATCTTGCAGTGAAAATAAAGCAGAATAAAATGGTATAATTATGAAAAACCTGCTTTATTACCTACCAACACTGTATATCTAAAAAGAATTGGCTCATCTGAGTGTATTACCCCTGACTTTCACCTCAATTTTGAATATTTATTAATCCTTGAGAAAAAGATCAATATATTGTGAATCCATTTATATATACTCAATATTGTTAGATAAAGTATAATTATGGAATTACTATTACATAAAGAAGTACCAGATAGAACTATGATACTTAGAGATGAGCTATGTCTCTCTCATTTCCTATGCTATACTGAGCAAGTAGATATAATAGTATTTCTTTCTATATGAATGAAATATTTTTAAATTTGTTGAAGAGTCTCAGTAAAGCCAAGGAAAAGAATTATTATTCCCCTTGGCTGGCAGTGGAAAGTACACTAAAAGTGGTAGCCTTCATACCAGAGTTCTTGGAATTTCTCCAACTGTATTAGCAATTGATCATCTTAATTGTATGGTCCATTAGCTGAAATTTGCATCAAAAAACTATCATGTAAGATTCCTTCCAATTCTGATCCATTCATTGTAAGGTCAAAGATTTCCTGCTCATTGTGAAATAAAACTAAATATATCAAGTCAAAGTGTTTTGGTTCACTAAATAAGCAACCTCAAGTCAGTCATTGAATGGCATACAAAAAATAGTTCCACAGACAATGCCTCCAATACTTGCAAAAATTTTATAATGTAAAAATAGTTCTGTTAAAGGTCTGGACTCCTTCAAGAAGTTGGAAAACCCTGCATCAATCATTGAGATTCTATTTTCTGTGATGTATGTGCTGGTCCACAGTGTTGACACATGTCTAACTGATAATAATCATGAGTATTGTTCTAAATAAAAAGATGAGTCAAAGCCAACTTCATAGTTAACAGAAAGCTTTCAGGACAGAAGCATCATTAACAGAAGGTACCTTGTGGTGTTTGCTTAAAAACAATTCTTAGCAAATGTGTTTAGATAACCAAATGTTTAATAGATCAATTCCACATTCATTCCTTTACTCACTCAAACATTAACATTTTTGAACACCTATTATGTTATCCATGCTGCCACACCAATTTAAGCAACAGACACCCTACATCCTCAAGACATTTCTGACCTCACTGCTAATACTTTTTCAACAAATTTAATGAAAATTTATCAAGTGTTATTGTCTATCTGAGAATTTATTTCTACATTTTTGTACAAATGGTACTGTAAAATAATTACTCATAATTCCTGCTGAAATGCAAAGACCATGTGTGTCTATATCTCAAATTTTACTGACTTTGTCAAAAGATTGAATTAACTTAAATATGGGTTATGTCAGCCCAACATTGTTCTAAATCATACATATTTTCACAATTTATTTGAATGATAAGTATTGAGTACATATTGGCAGATTTAAAAATTATAGCTACTAACTCTCTGAAAGAAAATGGTAACACTGAGTATCTGTTTCCCGACTTCCTATATTTCATTTTCAGATATACCCCCAGCCTTATGAACTACCAAGAAAATTCTAATTGTATAACCGAGTTCTTATGCTAACTAATCTCTTCTTCTTTGTTTTGGGATGGCTCCTAAGTTTCTTTAAATGATGTTTTACTCAACCTTAGAGTCTTAGTTTTCCTCTTTTCCTGTTTTTATGATCAAGGTCCCTGACAAAAACAATGTATGGGAGAAAATGTCTAAATAGCTCACAATTTTAGGTTACTCTCCATCACAAGAACTTGAAGCAACTAGCCATGTTACATCCACAATAAAAAGAAGAGAATAATTAATGCATGCATCCTAGTGCTCAGCTTGTCCTCTCCTATATAATGTTAAAGATCCTGTGCTTAGTGATGCTGATCAGGGTTCTTCCTACAATTAAGATGGGTCTTCCCAAATAATTTAACTTAATAATGAGAATCTCTGCCAGATGCCAAACTTAAACTCTACATTCCCTTATAAATGTGCCTAGAAGGCTGCCTCCTATGTGTCGGCTTGACAATTAATCCATCTGTTGTCAACGTGATAACCATACGCATCACATTGTAGCCATGATCTTCCACCCCTTGTCTCATAAACTCATTACTATTTTATAATATAACATACATTCAAATGCAACTTTAAAAGTCCCCAGAGTTAATTAATACTTCCAACACAACTGTATCAGCTGTGTTGGCTAACGCTAGGAGAACACTTTCCTAAGGCAGTTGCTTTCAAGGGGCAGGAAACCCATTCAGGCTAGGTTTTCTTTTTCTTTTTCTTTTTCTTTTAAATCATTGCATAACAGAGCCATAGGTGTGTGATATTTGACCTTGGGCCGTCCTCCTATAGCCCCAGCACAGCACAGGAGACTTTCCTTTGCCTGGCTCAAAGAAAAAAAAAATTCATCTTAGCATGGTTGGACTATTGCACATTAGCCCAACCTGGAGAGGAGAAACTGAGCTGCACATGTCCAGGGCTGAGGCCAGATCCTGAGCTGCAGCAAGTAGATGGGAAAGAGCCACCGAGAGACTGTGTCAACGGACAGCTCTCGTTTATTCAGAGGGGGCAAGTGGCACTTACACTTAAGAAGAATGGCTGGTTGGGTCCATGCGGTCCTTGGTTGGGGCAAGAACATCGTGCTTTTTTGCATACTCGGGTGCAACAGGGGCCAAGGGAAGGAACATTATAAGATCATACAGAAAAGAAAGGAAGTGCAGCCCAGGATATTTGGGCCAACAAATAAGCAGAAACCAGTCCCTGTAGCCTTGGAGACCTGTGAGCTTATCAGTCACTCTGGGCATGGAGCACTTCCACACTGGAGCCTAACTGCTGGGGTCTGCTGACATCTGAACAAGACAAGGAAAATAGCCAAACTCCTGCTGCTCTTAGGATGAGAAAATCCGGGGTTTTAGGCATGCTTGACCCCTCTAGCCTCAGGCCAGCCTTGCATCTCTTCCGTCTTACTGATCTCTAACATTTACAGATGTTTTCTTAGCACAAGCCTGAGTGCTTTCTTGTCTCAAATCCCTGTCCCAGTCAAACCAGTCCATTTTCTCTCAGTTCAGCTTCACTCAAGGTCTCTGGACACAGGTAGAATAAAGCCACAGTTTTTGCCAAAATATGCTACTAATATTACTTATTTCAGTTCCTAAGAGAATCCTTGTTCCCCTCTGAAACCTCATGAGCTCGGCATCCAATGTCAGTGTTTCTCTCAGTATTCTTGTCTTCCAAGCCCTTCCCCCAACCTACAATGGCCTACAAAGCTGTGCTTAGAGCATTTAATGACTTTTCTAGCCCAAAGTTCCAAAATCCTCTTTCCTCCTGCAAACCGTTTTGAATGCCTAAAAACTATATGGAGGGGTTCATCACAGCAATGAAATCACTTCTTGGCACTGATTTCTGTCTTCGTTTCTTGTCCTGTTTCTATAATAAAATGTCACTACTAAACCTACATAAGAAAGAAGGGTCTGATTTGAATCATAATCCCATGGTACAATCACTGGGGAGAAACAAGCCAGCAGGTACTCGAAGAAGTTGGTCACATTACAGCCACAGAGCAGAGATAAACGAGAGGATGCATGCCTACTAGTGATCAGTTTGCTCTCTCCAAAAACTGCTCAGGGAATGGTGCTACCCACAAGGAAGAGGGGTCCTCCCACACCGGCTCTTACTACCTGTCCCATGTGGTTTCACATCAGCGTTTATTCTGAACCCCTCATCTGAACATCACCTCCTTTCCATAAATGACAGTGGGCATTTGAGTTAGTCCTACTTCTCAATCCTACATTAATGACTTTAGCTTGAATGCTGGTCATATCTTAGTTGTCTCTGTGCCTTGAACAAAGTAACAAAATAAATGAAATGTAAAAACTTTGATATTTCACATACATCTTTCTTATTACACATCTTCCACTATTCTGTATTATCCCATTTTACATCTTTGATTAAATATGAAGACTATTATTTGTTCATTTGTATCAATTATTTTAAAATTATATCTTACTGGATTCTTTCTGCCTTACTGGACTGTATATATATACTTTTTTCTTATATTCTTTCTCATTAGAATTAGTTGCATTTGTGGAGTTTGATATTCATTTCAAAAGACTCATGGCCCCTTAGCTCATCCTCCCTTTTAGTGGGTCAAGCACTGGAATCAAATCTCTTGTGGTGGAAGCTTTAGAGATGATACTACTTAAGTCAAATCATTTTATACAACTCTGGCTGGCTGGAAAAGAGAAATGAAGCAGTTTCCTGGAATGAACTGTTTAGATAGGATAAGCTCTATGGCGTTCAATCTACTTCCTAATCCTATTAGTCTCAGGAAAAAGAGATAAAAGGACCATTAGAGTAGTGTGTATATGTCCTGGCCTGGTTATTGCAAGCCATCCTCTGACAGTGGTGACTTCTTTGTGATCTGCAAAAAAGATGCTGGTGGTGAGGAGTTACAACAAGGATGAGGTGCACCAAAAGCCACAGAGACAAAGGGAATAGAATTCTACTTTGATATTTCTTAAACAGGACCAACGATTTACTCATTGAAACATATTGGAAGGAGTTTAAAGAAATCTCTGCTACCCTAAAAAGGAGATAAGTGGGAACATGGGATTGTTGGAAGTTTCAAAGATCAAAATGAAAAATGAAAAAATATAGAATTATTATTATCATGTAATCATAATAAGTTAGTTCTATGGTCATGTCTCTGGGTTTCTGAATCTAAGAACTACTTGTATTCAAAGTGTGTGTGTGTGTGTGTGTGTGTGTGTGTGTGTGTGTGCACATGTGTGTGTGTGTGCCTGTGCCTGTGTAAAAAAGGAAAACAAAGGAATAGGCCTTTTATAACTGCAGGCATTAAACTCGGTTTCTAATTTCTTGTTTTGCTAACAAGTTGGAGTGAAGGCATACAGTTGCTTGTCCCCTTTAGTCTTTGCCTCTGCTACTTTGTATTACTCTTCCTCCAACAACCTCCATTTCTGTCTTGGTTCCTTCATCTTTCATCTTCTTCAGATGTGGATTAATTTACCTCCTCATATATTACATCCCATGGTCATCACTCATGCCCTCCTTGAACTGACAAAAGGGAGCTAAATAAGGGAACATCCCATTTGTTATTTGGATGTATCATCAGAAAATGACAACAAAATTATTAGATGACACATTTCTGTTATATATTTCACACTTTTCCAATCCTTTTCTACGTATTCCATACTGAGTGTTAGTATTTATCAGGCTTTTAACTAAAACAATGTGTGTAATTTTAGAAAAGGAGAAAGAAATTATCACATGACCGTTCCTGATATGATAGGGAAGTGACAAACAAGAGAAAGGATTCCATCCAAGTTCAACTCAAAATTCCAAGTAATTTATTAAAGTTACTTACAATACACTCTTGTTGCTAAATCACCAAATGCCCCACCTCCAGCATGGAAGATTTATGGATAAGTGAAATGTTGAACCAGTCCCCAATTAACCTCCTGTCTTCTGTATAACTTTAGCATCACCCAAGATTATGTGCAGTGAAAACAGGAGTTGTGCTTGGACTCTTGGGGGAAGGTCTGGTGGGACTTGCTTCACACTCATTCTGTGAAGAAATATTAATACAGTTCCATACCATAGACCTCATTGTCTTTGCACTGTTTTGGCTCTTTTATCTTTCATTTTCTTGAAGAAGACAAGATCTTCGTGTGAAAAAACAGCACTGTTTCATGATGGAGAGGAGTATGGCAATTGAGAAGGAAATAAAATAGATTTCCATAGAAGTCATATGCAATCAGTAAGAAATCTCCCACACCTATCCATGGATAACACACATCCACAAATAAGTATATAATCAAGTGTGGAGGATGTAAATACATATATTTTCAGAAAACTAGGAATTAAAGATATAGGATAAAAGAAACTGTGTAAGATGCCAACTAAGCTGAGCTATAAACACATTTGCTCTTTATAGTATTTAATTTGAAGCTGTAAGGATTCTGAGAATTTTTTCTTTTTTTAATTAAGAA
This sequence comes from Onychomys torridus, assembly GCF_903995425.1. Classification (NCBI taxonomy): domain Eukaryota; kingdom Metazoa; phylum Chordata; class Mammalia; order Rodentia; family Cricetidae; genus Onychomys; species Onychomys torridus. The sequence goes on along the minus strand of NC_050444.1, from coordinate 28,980,443 downwards.
TTTTTATTCATTTTTCATACCAATTACAGATTCTCCCTCTTCCCTCTTCCTGCCCCTCCAGCCTTCCCCCCACAATGCACACCCCATTCCCTCCTAAAAGAAGGTAAGTCCTCCCATGGGGAGTCAGCAGAGCCTGGTACCTTCAGTAGAGGCAGGTCCAAGCCCCTCTCCCTGCCTCCATGCTGTGATATGTGTCCCACAATTGGTAGTGGGATCCAAAAGGCTAACTCATGCACCAGGGATGGATCCTGATCCAACTGCCAAGAGCTCCTTGAGCAGATCAAGCTACAGTGCTGTCTTGATTCCAGAGATTCATCCATGCCTAATGAGTGGACACAATGCTGAGTTTGGTTTCATCAAGTTTATATTGATTCATGTGGGGTTTGATGATCTACAGTACTGGTAGCAACAGCATCTCTCTTGGTTTCCAATGCATGGTTCACATTTCTATATTGTATACAAACCCTCTATATCTGTCTTCATTTCTGATTAATTTGAGTCTAGCTTCTTCTAATCTTATTTTCTTTTGGTGTCTATCACCTGCCCATCACTTTAAATCCTATACTGGATTAAAAATGGTTTCCACAAATGCAGAGATCCTCAGCCAACCACTTGAGCCAAGCTTTGGGCCTTTGAAGAGAGAGAAGGATTTTATGGGCTAGGAGAGTCAAGGTCATCACAAAGTTACCCACAGAAACAACTAACCTGGGCTCATAGGAGCTCACAGACTCTGGACCAACAGCTAGGGAGCCTGCATGGGACTGACCCTCTACATAGGTGTAACAGTTGTATAGCTTGGTTTATTTGTGGGACTCTTAGTAGTGGGATCAGGCCTGTCCCTGATGCTTGAGCTGGATTTGGGGAACCTATTTGGTAACTTGGTTAGCCTTAAAATTAACAGAGAAGCTTAGTTGTATCTCAACTTGACATGCCATGCTTTGTTGACACCCATGGGAGGCCTGTCCCTTTCTGAACAGAAACTGAGGAGGAGTAGATGAAGGTGTACAGAGGGGAGGTGGGAGAGGGAACAGGAGGAGAGGAGGGAGAGGAAACTGAGGTTGGGATGTAAATAACTTTTATAAATAAATAATTGGTTTCTAGAGGGGAGAGATTTTAGCTCATGGTTTCAAAAGTTTATGTTCCCTTGGTCCCACTGCTCTGGGTATATGGAGAGAGAGAACATCATGGTAAGGAGCACATTCAAAGCAAAGTTGCTCACTTCCTCCTGCCCAGAAAGCAGAGGAACAAGAGGGGAGACAAAATTTCAAAATCACCTTAGAGATCCTGACTGTAGTGACCTCACTTGCTCCAACTGTCCCTACCCTCTTTAATTTCTATGCCTTCCCAGAGTTGCCACCAACTTAAGAAAAACCTTGAATATGAGCACTTTTCAAAGACAGTTAAGGTCTAAATCATAAAACTCACACTCAATATCTATGAGTTCTCTAAACTATTTTTAAAGATTTAGCCAACCCACTTTTCACAAACTAACTGCTAAATTTTTAAGTCCTAATTTCATGAATAATCTCTTAATAAATATAAAAGATTCAGTTCATCTTTGGGAAATGATTCTGTACTGTAGAGTTTTGAGTTATGACTGAAAGACAGTTAATAATATGTTCAGACTTTCTATTCATGATTTGGTGTTGGTACATTGTATGTATCTAATAATGTATTAATTTCTTCAGATTATCTGATTAATTTTACTTATTTGTTAACTGTAATCTTCTTTGATCTTTCTATCTCTGGGATATAAGTCACAGTATCTCCTTTTTATTTCTGATTTTGTCTTTTCTCCTTATTGTAGGCTATGTAAGGGTTTGTCAACTTTGTATTTTCAAAACAGCCACTCTTGGCATCCTTGACTGTTTCTAGGATCTTCCTAATCTATATGTTACTTATGCTGTGAATTTTTATAATTTTCTTTCTTAATACAAATTTAGGCTAGATCTTTTATTTTTTCTGTTCCTGTGTGGTACAAAGCCAGGTGTAAAGATCAATACTTTTGTTTTCTGTTCATGTAGGTGTGCATCACTGCAAACCATCCTATTCTCTCAGTGACAACTATGCTTGTGGATATTGTGTTCCCATTTATCCTTAATTTATTTGCAAGTTTCACTTGTTATTTCCTCTTTAGCTCATTTGTGGTAGGTATTGTGCTATTAATTTTAACATATTTGTAAGTTTTCCTACTTTTTTCTTTTATTAATTTCTATATGCATATCATTGGGGTGGTATGAGATACTTGAATTTCAGTCTTCTTGAATTGTTTTAGTTTTATATGTGTAATGATTTTCCTAGAACAAATGATCTGCATTAGAAGATTCTATGAACACAAACTGGATGTGTATTCTGACTCTCTTTCTTAGCGTATGCTGTATATATCTGTTAGTCCACTTGGTCTATAGTGACGTTCAATCCAGTAATTTCTGTAGGTTCTCTGTCTGGATAAACAATCCATTGTAGAAAATGGAGTATTGATATTCCCTAGAATTCTTCTATTGCTACTTCTCTCCTTGAGTCCGTCATTTGCATTGTACATCTGGGTGCTCTGATGTTGGGGACATATACATTTTGGTTTGGGAGTTTGCTCTTAATAAGTAACCCCTTTACCATTCCGTAAGAACGTGTTGTCTCTTATCCCAATTTTCATCTAAAATCTGTTTTATCAGACACAACACCCTTACATCTATGCACTTTTGACCAGCATCTGTCATTACTGTTCTTTCACCCTAGCCCACATATGTCCTTTAACAAAAGCAACCTCTTCAGGTAGGACACAGTGGGATCTATTTGGTGACTCTATGTCTGTTGTGTGAAGATTGATCTCATTTACAAAAAAATTAATTATTGATAAGTAAGAACTGTCCTTATCACTGTCTTTATTGTTTTGCCCTCTTTTGCTGTCTTCCTTTGCAACTGATAATTTACAGAATATGATTTTTTTTTTTTGTATACAGCCTGCTCTTTGTGCTTTACTGTGGCCCTTATGTAAAGCCTCTTAAATTGTAAATATCTGTATCCAGCTGACAGTAACTGAAGGTCAGCCATGTATAAAACTCTACCTTTAAGTATTTCTCACTCTACATTTTGGCTACTGATGTCATAGTTGACATATTTTATATTATGTTTTCATGGATATATCATTAAAACATAGTTATTTTTATTATCCTTCTCTTAACATTAATATTTTTGGGGGGAAAGCTTGACCTTAACAGTATATTTAAAATGGAAGAAATTTTAATCTAAGCAAGAGGAATATCAATAAAATCTCTAGAATAGCCCAGTATTGTTAACAGTACTTTCTATATACACTTTTCCTCATGTCAGCTTTTATGCCTCATTCACTTTTACCTCAAGTCTTCATGAGCAACAGTGAGCAAGGTGTCTTCCTACAAAATAAACCTTCAAAGATAAATAAATGTTAGATACAGGCAATGGAAAAACACAAACCAAAAGTGTACAATTCTAAGATTTTCCCTATGAATAGAGAATGGAAAAATAATTTGGAGAACCAATTTATTTTCCTTAAAATAAATACCAGTGTGTTTCGTGTCTTTAATCCTGATGGTTTACATTATTTTAGAGTGAGCCACTCAAACAAAACAAAACAAAACCCCTAATGGACACAATATTATTCATAGAGAAATTTGAAAGAAAGAAAATCTGAGGATTAATGTCCTTAATCTTCATTTCTGACAGGCACTGTTCACGTTTGGATTGTCTGGTCAACATTTGGGTCTGATTCGTAGTTTCCAAATCATGGTGTGTAGTGTTCTAAGTCAGTTCCCCAGGAGAGATTTAGGGGTAACTTTTCCACAGGTTTTCTCAATTAGACTCATCCAGCTCTTTGCCCACATCACCCACATCTGCTCATAAGAAATGAGTAATGGAACGCACATGTGCGGACTCGAGAGCCATTTCAGCCTTTGCAGGTGCAAATGCAAGTTTTAAGGTGCAAAGTGGAGCCACAAACGTTGCAGGCTTGTCCAGCTGAAGCTCTGGGCTTTAATCACATCTAAATAACTCCTTAACACCACAATCGCAGGATATTTCTCACGTGTCAGAAATGCTGAAGACTGAACTGGTACGTATTAGCAAATGAGACATTATTTACAGAAAATAAAATGTAACTGATTTTCTCCATATCACCCATTTGCTAAAGCATTCTTTTCATACATTAATCCAAAATTTATGTTAGTGGTTTTCAAGGCAAATTTTACCAAGTAAAGTAGAAAACAAGATACTTTTATTTGTGTAAATAATCAATCTAGAGGAGCTACACTGATACTTCTACTATAATCAGGACATATTTGCAGCTGTATTTTATTTCCAGGAGAAAAATTAAGTGAACACTTGATTACAAGGAGTAATAGAGCCTCTTACAGTGCAATAATCCTAAGAAGCAGAAAATCCCCAATTGCTTATTTTCTGTCTGGGTATGCATTTAAAAGACCCCTTCTCAACAGATGTGCATTCCTAATTTCATTTTTTAAATAAGATTCTTTGAATTATACACCTGAGTAGTGATTAGATTGTTATATCATTTTTCATTAACTAGGATAACTGTATACAAGTATCCTTTGTTTTCTAAGTTGCTACCGGTCCTGGGGTTCCAGGAAGCTGGGTTGTGAGCTTTGTTTCCGTGGAGACACATCTCTACAACCAGACTTCTTCCGTGGAGTTGATTAAACATGATAGTCTCTTTGTCTTCTGGTGCCCAACTATATTTTAATCTTGTTTATTTTTCTTGCGTAGGAAAAACACATTTGTCTCTACTCTGCCAGAAAAGGATGCACAGCCGCCTGGTTGGTGACCTGGGGAAACTGGGTTGTACCAAACAACACAATTCCCACATGACAGAATGATGCATGCTTTCATTTCACACATCAAATAGGAGAGTTCAACAATCATGGGAATGCATTATTTTCCAAGTGGTAGAAATGAATATACCTATGACCTAGGGGTCATAATAAAAAGTAGAATTGTCCAGAAAATTTTAGTTTGGAAATTATTTTGTGATAATGGGGAGGTCCAAAGTCAAGGAACAAGAAAAAGAAGGATATTTCTCTTTATGTTTCATGTTTGAATATGTTTATCTCTTCTCCTCATGCCCAAGGCAGAAAGAAGGACACGTTAAGCTGCCTTTACACTTCACTCCTGTTACAACACCTAGCGCCCAGCCTTCCTTGTTCTGATTACCCAAATCCTGCCCATTTTTCAAAGTGCAGTTCAAATCCTGCTTTCTTGTAAAACATTCTTTGGCCATTTCATCTGGAAGCAATCTTTCTTTCTTTAACCTTCCACAAGCCTTATTTTCCACACCACTCATTTAAGACATATTATTTACTGTCCAGTAAATGTAATGTTTTCAGAAATGTTGAAGCCATAGTAGAAACATTTTATAACTTTGTACACAAAAGAAATTTTTGTTTTTAAAGTGAAATAGGCCTATGACTTTTTATTGTCCTTTATGGGTCCCAAATCTAGTTTGTTAGATTACACACTACATCATTATAGCAAAATGAAACTCTGAGGTAATGCTTACTGTAGGCCAGAAATTGTTTTGAGGGCATTAAATTAAGTAAACACCTAAATACTTTATAAATGTTATGTTTTTAATAATAGAGGTTTCATGTATGTATGTAAATTTGTGCACCTTTCTAAGCATCCATGTATTTATGTATGTAGATGTGTGTATACACTGCACATACACACATACATAGAAGTATAAATAAACTTATTTGATGAATTGAATGAAACAATGTTTACTCAAACATTTAATGTGAAGACATCCATTAATTGTTAAGATTATATATATGTTACTGTATTTATGCTATGTTTTTACTCTTATAACACGTAAAGGGCTGGTTTATAAAAGGGAACTCAATAATATTTTAGTATTTTCCATCTTTAAGTAAGAAAGGAAAAATTAGGATACTTAAAATCTATACACTTATTAGAACACACAACTAAACTTTATGTCTAAATGTAGGACATTCTTCTTTTTAACCCAATAGGTACACACCAGTTTAATTTGTTTTTGAAGAAAATCATTATGTGTGCCAGAAAACAAAACCCAAGACCATATTTGAAAGTTACATCTAGATATAAGTTCACACCAATCACCAGTTGACTGTAAGCAGTAAGCACTGCTAAGATTCAGCTTCTTCATCTGGAGATGAGGACTTCAAACTTGGTTGATGGCAGTATTTCATTTGTGATTTTCAAAATTGTTGTTATGATCTTGGTTATATAGAAGCTAACCCACTCAAATGAACTTGAAGAACCACATCTATCATCAGCTTCCAAAATACTGTTATTTGATTTTTAATAAAATGCTGTCAATTTATTCCACTCACTGGTAATTGATAAAAATAAAAAGAATTAAAAGAAATCATAGGACCAATAATTACAAATATTTCAGCCTTGTGTAGATTTTTCTTGAATTACTGTCACTGTAAACATACTCAAGTTTAACCACCAAAACAAAAATCTGAATTCAATACATCCAATTTTTTGTAGCTTTATGACATTCAACACATGGAATTAACCTAAGTACTCAACAATATGACCATAATTGTAGAATACTACTCTAAGGGAAATAAGTCAAATATGGGTAAATATTTCATGTTCTCATTTACATGTAGATTCTAAGCTAATTGAGCTCATAGAGGCAGAAAATAAAATGGTGATTACTGGAATCCAGAGAAAGAAATGGAGAGTAAGGAGATACAAGCATAAATTGCAAAACCTCACTTGGGCCGGGCTGTGGTGGCACACAGAGAGGATATTCACCTTTTCATTATTATAAAAGGTGTTAAATGTATAAAGTGATGAACAGGTTTGTTGGCTTGATTTGGTCATGTCACACTATATTAAAAATTATAACAGCAGTTTTCATGCCTTAAGTATATATCGCAATAATTTGTCAATACGTAATTCAAAATTGTAAGCAAATAAGTACAATTTAAGTAAATAAGCAGAATAAATCCATGAATCTGTATTCTTAGAAAAATTCACAGTATTCTAAACACTGAGTAATCTGCCTTCTCTTCATGTGCCTTTCAAATATCTGATAGGTGTATTTCTTACTGTGTGACTCACTAAAGGCTGATCCTGTTTATGTCATTGTTACCCCACGTTGCTGGATTGTCACTTTAATATTTCCATTCATGGCAGAGGGCTTAGATTGACATGTACCTTTAAAAATGTATATTGTCAAATGGAAGGGCAAGAACCTATCTCCACTCCTTTATCACTGACTAAAAAAAAAAAAAAAAAGACTCATTTAAACTTCTTTTTCTTGTTGAGTTGACCCAAGTAAAAGAAGATCATTTTTACTTTCATTTTTAAAGTTTTCTCTGTTGTCTTATGTTTCCAGCCATCTGCAAGTTTTTATTATTTCTGATTGACCAAAAAATTCACAGCTTGAGTCTAAACAAGATGACTATACCAGAACCAATGTAATGGTGTAACTGTCTATCTATCTATCTATCTATCTATCTATCTATTGATCGATGGATGCACCGATCGATCGATCTACCTACCTACCTATCCATCTATTGAACCATCTACCATACCTACCTATCCATCTATTGAACCATCTACCATACCTACCTATCCATTTATTGAACCATCTAACATATGGGAATGCTGGCACAACTAAGTATTGAACTTAATATACCTTTTAATATTTATGTACTTCTTTATATGTGTATGAATGTTTTGCCTGCAAGTATGTATGTGAACCACATTTATACAATGTCTGAAAAGGCCAGAAGAGGGAGGGCATTGGGTCCCTTGTAACTGGAGTTATTGGTTTCTGAGCCATCACATGGGTGCTGGGAACACAACCCAGGTCCTGCATGAGATCATAGAATGCTCTTAACCACTGACTTGAATTGAAAGTGCAGGACTTGAAAGTGGAAGAAAATCATGATTCCAAAATTGACCTCCAGTTTCAGAGACAATCAAGGAAACTGAATACTTAAACTGCCAAGCCCAGGATTTCACAGGGGTTAAGAATAGAGTCATCCTACAATGATGGGTGATGGGTGTTTTCTTTGCTATGGGGACCGCAGGAGCACAGAAAGCAGGAGTGTTACACGGTACAGTAAAGAAGCAAATGGTAAGTTCAAAATTCATACACAGACTAAACTGGTATCACCAAGGATATTGATGGACATCATCTTGCTTAGATAGTACTAGTGGGGTGGGGGGGGGGGCTGAATGGGAGGTAGGAGAGGACAACACTGACTTTGACACATCATAGGGAAGTTGTCAAGACACCAACACACCTAGAAAGAAAAGACTGGGTGGTACATTATAAACCATTTATGAGGTTATGTATCAACCCAAAGGATTGAGAAACTGTAAAAACTATACACACAAAAATCTTTATATTTCACAGAATGAAAAACCCAAATGCAGGTTAGGAAGGCCATTTAGCCAAACATATTCTGCTCATGGTTTTATACTTGTGGGTGATCAGAAACCCTCATACAGAATTTTGAGATTTTTTACTCTAGTCCCAGAGCATCTTTTGACATTTTATTTACTAACATTTGAGGCTTTTAAATAGTCATTAGCTTATTAGTGTTTCTAGATATTTTTCTATGTCTAAATATTTATGAAAAATTCATTTTATATTTATTCAAGTCCCTGTAAATTTGCCATAGATACATAGGCATTTAGTGCTTGAAGATTCCTATATAACGGTGAATCATTTGATCTCAAACATTATATTCCATTTACCAATGAGTACAGAACCATAGCTGAGATGACTGCCACTGACCTTAAGCAAGATTTATTATGTTGTCAAATTAGATTCTAAAACATATACTCTATAAAACACTAGAACATTTTTGAGACTTGATATCAAAGGACATTTTTTTCTTATTAACCATCTTCTAAACCCATGTCTTTCGAAGTTATTCAGAACCAATTTAATTGTTCCAGTTAGATATTTTTCTTGCTGTAAAAAAGGGAGGTGAATTAGTAGTTGTATATTGGGAAGGTGACACAGTAAATGAATAAGAAGAGACAGAAAGTGTTTCCTACAGAGAAAGCTTAGAGAATTGTTACCATGCTTACCAAAGGGACCTTCAAACACAGCATCCACTCTCTCTTGCTTTCTATAAAAGGCATACATATCAACTGCCTTTGCTGGATGCTTTATTGTTTTAAATATAATTCAGGGAGTAAATGAGAATTCGAATAGAATTATTTCCTACCCTTTAGTGCCATCATGAGGCCAAAACAACAAAGTACTAAGAAAGTCAAATCTGCAGGTTAACATAAAGTTATGGTATTTTCTTTTCTTTCAGAATATAATTACTCAGATAATGGGAATTTATTTCAGAAACATGATTTCCTAATCTGTTGACTTGAATCCTGCAACCAACAATTTATAATGCATATGTCAACATATAAAACATACCTTGAAATTTTATGCAATTGTGAAATGAGAGGGTTGTGAATTTGTGATCAATTCAAAACTTACACTTTGAAGTTACCAAATCATACACCTGAGGCTTTTCAGAAATAAAATCTCAACAATGTTTTATTTTTATGTATCTATCCATTCATATTTTCTCTGTATTGTATCAAATTATAACAAATAACACAGTATGTAGTGCCTCTGAGGCTTCTAAGAGTAGTAATATCACACTGGAAAATGTGCCATTGGGGAATAAAATAGAGTACCAGAGATAGGTTGTCAATCAAAATGACTGATTGACAGGTAAGAACTTTAGACTTCGGTGAACTCAAAGCATTAGAATCAACCAAGTGCCTACATATTTGATTGGAAATTATCACCACAAACCACATCCAAAAAGTTTACCTGTTACATTTTTAAAATCTCAAACAAATGTACATGGTTCCATTATCCCTGCCTTTATCAGTATACAAGCAGGTTCTTCCCACTACTGGTCCTCCTTTACAAGTGTATCAGTTAAGTTGAAAATATTCATTATTTGTCTATTTTTTTTTTCAGTTTCCTTAATTTTAAATGAGTTGATGGAATTTGCTCCTATGCAGAAAAATGTAACTCTAAAATGCTCTTTTTTATTGTTCCCTAAATCTGACTTCTCCCCACGGGCTTTCAAATACTGTGTACTCACCTCTCACTTTGCTCTCACAGCACTCAGAAACTAAATATTCTGGCAGTTTTCATCTGTAAAATAGGAGCTTTTCTACAAGAGATGAAAAGTTGCACTATGCATACTTCTTGCTTGCCTTAGCTTTTCTTGAAAGGCCACAGAGGGTAGACGGAATAACTCTTGAACAAAGTTTGATCTGCCTTGTTCTTACTCTTTTCTAGTCTCAGCATTTCCACATATTCCTGTGTTCCAGAGTTTTCCAAACCAGACACCATCAGTTGCACTTAAAACCAGGACAGCACAAACTGTTTTCTCTTCTCCTCTGATCTCACAGACAGGCTTGCAGTAGAGCACTGGTAATCACCTGCTCACAGTGACATAAGATCTCCCTCTGTGACTTGGCCTCCAACACTCTCAGTAGAATCATAGTACTCATCAGGGTGCAGCTGTGAATACATATTGCTCTATTTGGTCCCTGTAACACTGCTCAAGGAGATGGATCATCTCCTTCAACATCTATCCCAGGGAAGTAAGATCAGAAGTTATGTATTCATTGAGAAGAAGAGTATCAGAGGCCCTTTCACCAATGGGAGTGGGAGTTACCAAAAAAATGAGATTGTTTTTGCCCTGAAAAAAAAAATGCTCTCAGGTTTGAAACAAGCACTTCTAATGGAAGCTTATAAACCTCATAAAGAGAGCCAATTGGTCAACTATAACTTCTTTCTAGCAAGGCAATACTATTCTGATATCATATAATACTATTTATTCAAATATTTAAATATCATCTCATTGTAATTCTGCTCATCTCACATGACAAGATTTCTTTCTATTGTAGCATGGTGTCTTGCTTCATTGCATTAGTTATGGTTGCACAGAAAAATATAAGCAGTGGGATGGGATATGTGTGTGTGTGTGTGTGTGTGTGTGTGTGTGTGTGTGTGTGTGTGTGCAGCCAATATCTGCATATGAATGTCATGATTATGCTTTTGGCTGTACTTTGTCTACACAAATTATAAAATGGCTATGAATCTATTATCTATAAACTTATAATTCTGCTAGTGTGAATATGGAGGCAAAATTACCTCATGATCTACAAGACAGAGACTGGGGAAGAGCAGTGGAATAATTTAGCTTGATTTTGAAGACTTGAGACCCAGAGGCAGAGGTGGTGTAAGTCGCAGACTGGAACTGAAGTATAAGAACCAGTAACGGTAACGCCAGTGGAAAGACAGAAAACCCTCGATGATTGATAGCCAATAGACTGCCAATTTGCCTTTCTTCCAGGTTTTAGTTCTACTTGAGCCCTGAGTAGGTTGGATGAGGATAATCTGTATAAGGTCTAAAAACTCCAATGTTAATCTCTTTTAAAACATCCCCAGAGCTCCACACTGTATTCCAACACTATAATTATAGAATTTTGAAGGCTGAACCAAGGAGACTATATGTTTCAGGCTAGTCTGAACTATAAAGAGAGATTCTGTCCCCAAACAGTTTCACAAATAAATACAGAAACATTGTTACATTAGATAACACCACATCTCTTATCACAGATGAGTTGATACATAAAATTAGCTATGGCTTTTATGAGACAATTTTGGAAATAGAATGAATCTTAGGAGACAAGTGTGTGGTCATCTGACAGAGTTGCAATCTAAAAAGAAGAGTTTAATTTATAACAGAAAGTAATGCATATGGCATTATACAGATTATGGAAATAAATAATGCATAAATAAATAATGTGGAAATTGCCAGAAGGAACCCATCACTAAGGCCTGGACTTTGGAGAACTGGGTGTATCATCGTAAAAGAAGCCCAGGAGCCAGGGTCACATGGGAGAGGGTGGAACCATGACACTCCTGAGCTGGGACTGCACAGGCTGAGGTCACCAGTAGGGTATCTGCAACTGCTCCCTGCCTTCCCATTGTCTTCAGTCTCAGGCCAATAACTCATCTCATGCAGACTTACCTGAGACCCTCAAGGAGGAAACCTGAGCAGAATACAGCTCCCAGGCAGTCAAATCAGATCAGGTGTAGAGGCAGACACAGAGCTTAGTGCACAGAACCCTGGGCTGTAGGGAAGAAATGATCCTGAGTATCTGGTGAACAGACAAAATCAAAATAGGAAAAACTGTAAATGCCTAATAAAATGCCTTCTCTAGGTCACAGATTGACCTGTTGTGTTTGGCAATATTATTTAAAATTGGTGATGATTTAATTCCAAATCAAAAAATCTTCGCTCATCATGTGCCTGCATGAGCGTGTGCACGTACACACCCCCAAACACAGGCGTTTATTTTTTTTTATTTGCTGACATGCTGCAATCAAGAAAGCATAGTTTAAATAATACTAAATTTGCTTTATAAAAGCTGAAGTATTCTTTCTTTTGGTTCAAAATGGAGTTTCTGGGGAAATCACCTTCACTTAAATTAATTTTTCATTTTATTCTCTGCTGCTAGTAAGGAAAGCTCACCTCCCAGTGGAGATAGAGCATCATTACTAATGGAGCGTGAGGAAGAGTTCTCACTGTTAGTCAGGTATTGTCCAAAACTAACTGCAGCCTGAGGTCACTTTAGGTAAATATATCTATAAATTATATCATAGGACTTTTTCCTCAATCTTTTATAATTTTTAAATTTTAATTATGAACTTAAAATTTTTCATATATTCATACTTGGAGGACTATTTATATAATTTATTAACTAAATCATAAAATACTATATTATTTCCCTTATCAAAGCAATAATTGACTTTTACTCTTATTATGACAGATTCAAGCAACACATTATACAGTTAACATAAAGACATGAAGTACGGATATTTTCTAAATATGGCCAATTTACTGTAACATGTTGTTTCGTAACATTTTGCTTAACATCTATAAATTTTGAACAATCTAAAGATTCTGTGGGTTTGATGATAAACTCTCTGAAAAAATATAAATTAAAAACAAACACCAAGCTGACCCTATAGACTATCAATTCACTAAATGAAAGCCACAGGCCATACTTCTTCTTTGCCTATCTAACTTATGTCTAACTACACCTGAGGATAACAAAGGAAGCATGCTAAGTGCTAGTGGGGTGTCAGCCAGTACAGTCAGCATTTTAGTAGTAATAGGCAATTTATATTTACATTCTCTGACCTGAGACCATGGAAGACATGGAAGTTAGAACCCTTTGTTTTTTGTTTTTGTTTTTGTTTTTGTTTTTTTGAGTCAGTATCATTCATTTGTTCCCAGGGGTACTTTTAGAAGTTCTTTTGTAGTTTCACAATTGTTCAGCCTTCATGTTCTTTATTGTAAAATCTCAATGATAATGAAAGCTTAAGTAATCCATTGGAGCATCATGCCCTGAGACAAGTTTAATCTCATTAAAATTACATACAAAGCTCCTTACAATCTTCTCTGCTCGCACTCATCTCTCACCGTTCCTTCTTTCCCAGTTTTTCTACTTCAGTATCAAATTACACACAGATCTCAAAACATGCCATGTTAATTACTTAGAACACATTGTTCCTTCTAGCTGGAATGGCTCATCTGAATTAGTACTTCTGCATCAGTTCTTCCCACTCTTTGACAGCTGTGGGAAATATTGATTCCTTTAGGAAGTCCTCTGTGTATAGTTGTCATCCCTCCATAGATCATTGTGCAGTAGGATTTCTCATTAATGCACAACACTGTCCAGTGAGTGTCTTAAGGTACATAATGCAGATGCACCACTGTGTTTACACATGATAGGTGCTGACAATGTGGAATGGGTCTTTCTAGCTCCCAAAACAGTGCATTTGCGCTGAAAAAGAGATGATACATCATAAGTGCCACTTTGATGGTTAGCTACAGATACAATATTCAAATTTGTAAAATAAGAAAATTATTTGTTGGTGGCTTAGAAAGGAAGTAAGGTTACAAATCCTCAGATTCTGGCATTAACACCTTAGGCAATCAAAAGCTGGTAAGTTTGATCCTGTGATTGTTGCCCTGTTTTCTTTGATGAAACTTTAAGCAGGTACTGTTTTAACAGATCAGTAACTATATGTGGAGTCACTAACCAACCTGTCTCTGAAATCCAAAAGTAGGGAGGTGAGAATCTGCAGTACATGCATTCCTCCGAATCAAGAAATCTTCATTGTTCAATAGACCTTCATCTATTGTTACTAACACTTCCTAAAGCTAGCAGCCAATTCTCTCAGTGGTCACTTTCCACTATTGAAAGCATTTCTTCTTTTCTTATATCTACAGTTTAACTGTATAAAATCTCACAGCTGTTTTGTTTTAATGTAAAAGCGTATAGGTCTCTAACTCTCTGCTTTCCTCATCTTTGATACTCACTGAAGGTATTCTTGTTGCTAGAACAGTACCCTGTTTTGTACCCTCTGGCTGCCATGATGACAAGTACTATAATCCCTGGTACACAGATGGCAAAGGGAGAACCATTGACTAAGTCAACGCAATAAAAGAAACATGAGTAACACAGTGACATGCCCATGACAGTGAGCAACTTAATGATACAGAAATAATATCTATTCACTGTTCAGTAGGCAAATTCATGTCTGGAAGCCAACCAAAGTTTACCAGGGAAACAAACATGTAGAAGAATGAAAAGATGAAGCATGAAACTTAGACAGTCTTATTAATAAAAGCAAACCTGGAGCCAAGTATTGTGGTGAATGCTGGAAGATCAGAGAAGCAGAAAAAGCCACAGCTACCTCACCTTGCCAACTTCTCAGCTGATCCTGTTTCCTCAGACTAGAAAGCTCTGAGTCCTTATCCAAATGGCACTCAGCTGAACTGTTTCTCAAAAGCCTGAAAGCTTAACCTGCCAAATGCTTCTAGTTTCTGGTCATCACACCTTATATATCTTTATGATTTCTGCCATCACTCCCTGGGATTAAAGGCTTGGCTGATTCCAATGTGGCCTTGAACTCACAGAGATCCAGATGGATTTCTGCCTCTGGAATGCTAGCATTAAAGACTTCAACATAAAACCAGATGAACTGAACCTATGGAAGACAAAGTGGGGAACATCCTTGAACTCATTGGCACAGGAGACAGCTTTCTGAGCAGAACACCATTAGCACAGGAACTAAGATCAACAATTAATAAATGGGACTTCATGAAACTGAAAATTTTCAGTAAGGCAAAAGACATGTCAATAGGACAATATATCAGCCTATAGATTAGAAAAAGATTTTCACCAACTCCACAGCCAACAGCTGGCTAATATCCAAAATATATAAAGAACTCAAGCAACTAAACATCTACAAACCAAATAATCCAATTAAAAATGGGGCACAAATCTAAACAGAGAATTCTGCACAGAAGAATCTCAAATGACTGAGAAACACTTAATGAAATGTTCAACATCCTTAGCCCTCAGAAAAATGCAAATGAAAATGTCTATGAGATTTCATCTTATACCTGTCAGAATGGCTAAGATCGAAAACACAAATGATAGCTTATGCTGAAGAGGATGTGGAGCAAGGGGAGCACTCCTCCATTACTAGTGGAAGTGCAAACTCATATAGCCACTATGGAAATGAATATGATGGTCCCTCAGAAAATTGGAAATTTTTCCACCTCAAAACCCAGCTATATTACTCTTGGGCATATACCCAAAGGACACTCCATCCTACCACAGGGACATTTGCTCTATCACATTCATTGCAGCTTTATTCATAACAGCCAGAAACTGTGAACAACCTAGATGGCCCTCAATCTAAGAACGGATAAGGAAAATGTGGTATGTTTAAACAAAAGAATATAGTGAGCTGTCAAAAACAATGATGAAATAGGCCCCAACTGACCAGCTCACCTGCCATCCAGGCCCAGATCCAGTGCTTTGAGTTGGTTTACCCCAACATCTGTGATTGACTGGATTGTGTAAAGGAAGTGGTCCCGCATAACCAGATGTCATTACTGAATAGGGCCAGTCCTAAGCCCACCAATAGCTCCCAGTAAGCAGCTGCTGTGGCTGAAGCCCACATTGCTAGCCTTGCTGGGACATTGACTACATGGCAATGGTGGTGCCTGTGGGTTGCAAGCACAAAGGTCCAGCTCTGCAAGTCTCAGATGGCAACATTGAGGGCAAGGGGGGTATGCATCACCCTGGAGTGCTGGGATGTCTTTTTGTATGTTGTGAATATGTTGCTCGGATTGATCGATAAATAAAATGCTGATTGACCAGTAGCCAGGCAGGAAGTATAGTATAGGCGGGATAAGAGAGAGCAAAATTCTGGGAAGTAGAAGGCTGAGTCAGGAGATGCTGCCAGCCACTACTGCCATGACAAACAAGATGTAAAGATACCAGTAAGCCACAAGCAACATGGAAAGGTATAGATTAATAGAAATGGGTTAATTTAAGATATAAGAACTAGATAGCAAGAAGCCTGCCATAGCCATATAGTTTTATTAATATAAGCCTCTATATGTTTACTTGGGTCTGAGGGGCTGTGAGCCCGAGTGGGACTAGAAAAAACTTCAGCTACACTGGAGCTCACATAGAACCTGTTCCGTGATGCCCTATCTAATCACAAGATCACGTTTTTCCTGGGAAACATCAGAATATCTAAACAAGTCACAGTGATGGTCTAGTATTTATAATGTATCAGAATCCAGAAACCCGTGATTGCAATGAAATAGGCATGTAAAGCTGTTCAAACAATATATATATACTGTGTGACACACAATGTTGCTACAATGAATGAGTCTACAGGGTGATATGCAGCAGCCTGGAGCTTGCACAGGCTCAGCTTCCCAAACATGATGCCCAGCCACACAATCACCCTGGCTCTGAGCAATGGCAGGATGTCCTAAATGAAGAATGGATAATTTTCTGGATTGGAGTCCCTTGAAAGACCTATATTGTCCCTTTTGCCCCTGGAGGCCATGTTGGTATCTGTGATCCATTGTCCTAGGCTATGTTGAAGACCAAGGTTCATGTAGGTGTTCATGATCTGAGCTAACTCTAGAGGCCAGGTGAATGTCCAAGGCCCCTGCTACCCAAGTAGACATGAGTGGTCTGTGCTACCACAGGAGGCCATATTAGTGTCCATGGTCCTGGTCACCAAAGGAAGCCATGCTGATGTGAGTGGGCTGGTATACTGCCCAAGGCCATGTTGATGTCTGTGGTCTATGCTGCCTCCAAGGGCCATGCCTGGATCCATGGTCCTACTGCAGCTAGGGGCTGTGTGGATGTTAATGACCTGTGTTAACACCAAAGGCCACTCAGATGCCTATGATCTGCACTGCTTCCTGAGGCTGTGTTGATATCTTTGGGCAGTGCTATCCCCAGAAAATATATGGAAGTCCATGAAATGTAAATGACAAGGAAGTAAATGGCAAGGAAGCAAATAAACTACTTTTGTAATGGTATTGATGACCACAGACTCACAGTTGAGAAAGAGGGATATAGATGGCTTTTGTAACAAGCTCTACCCCACTCCCCCAGCCTCCAAAAAGTAACAGCTTAGACAGAAAGTCATGGAAGAAAACTCTTAAAAATTATTATAAGAATGCTGAAGTATAGCTATAAACAACTGATGGCTTCTGGAGGGATGAGGTTGGGGGAAGACTCAATTGTTCTTAAGGGGCTGGCCACTGGGAGTTTGGCCATGCTCCAATGAATATATGCGAAACACAAAGTAGACAGGTTTTCTTCTCCTCCTCCTCCTCCTCCTCCTCCTCCTCCTCCTCCTCCTCCTCCTCCACCTTCTCCTCCTCCTCCTCCTCCTCCTCCTCCTCCTCCTCCTCCTCCTTCTCCTCCTCCTTCTTATTCAGTGACAAAGTCACAAGGTGGGTGAAGACTTGGGAAATGAGTGTGATCATGGCATATGATATTCCCAAATAATCAATGAAAACATTAAATAGGAAAAAATGACATTATGAAATTTGTAGGCAAATGGATGAAACTAAAAAGGATCATCCTTAATGAGGTAACTTGGACCCGGAAAGACAAACATGGTATGTGGACATTAGCTGTTAAGTAAAGGATAATCATACTACAATCCACAGACCCAGAGAGGCTAAGTAAAAAGGAGGTCTCGAGGGTAGATACATGGATCTCCCTGGGAAGGGGAAATAGAATAAATTTTGTGGGTAGACTGGGAGCAGGAGGAAATGGGAACATGAGGGATCAGGTGAGTGTGGAAGGTACAGAAGGAGAGAGTACTGAAGAGACTGGAATTGGGGAGGTTTGAGGGGTAATGTAGAGCCTAGTGCAATGGAGACTTCCTGGAATCTATGACCTTAGTGAACTCTCTCAGTAATGGGGATACAGAGTCCAAACTAGTCATCTTCTATAACTAGGCAAGACTCCCTGAAGTAGGACTTAGACATCAACCCATCCACAAAACCTTCAACCTACAATCTCTTCCAGCCTACAAGATGTTCTGGGATTATAGTGGCACAGAACTTGTGGGAATGGCCAATCCATGACTGCTCCAACTTGAGACCCACATCTGGTATTGCCTGGATGGCCAGGAACCAGGGGAAGGACAACAAGGAAACCCAGAATAAAACCAAACACGACTGGGAAAAAAAATCAATGAAATGATTCCTAATGATATTCAATGTCTAGGCCAAGTGTCATCCATCCAACACTTGATAGGAGCAGATGCAGAGACCCACAACCAAACCCTAGGTGGAGCCAGGAGAACCCTGCAGAAGAGGAGGAGGAAGGATTGTAGGACCAGAGAGATAGAGAACTCCACAAAAACACAGCTCACAGAATCAACTCAGTAGGGCTCATAGGGGCTCATAGAGACTGAAGCAACAAACACAGACCCTATATGGGTCTGAACTAGTTTATCTACATATACTTTATGATTGTATAGCTTGGTGTTCTTATAGGACTACTAAAGTGGGAGAGGGGAGTGTTTCTGACTCTTTTGCCTGAGCTTGGGACTTTTTTCTTCCTACTGGGCTGCCTAGTCCAGCCTTGATATGAGGGTTTGCGCCTAGTCTTATTGGAACTTGTTAGGCCATGTTTGGTGTAAATCCTGGGAAGGCTGTTCATTCCCCCACCACCACCACCACCAGGGAAATGGAGATAAAGCCTACTTCATTGTGCTGGATGATCTTTTTGATGTGTTCTTGGACTCAGCCTGCAAGTGTCTTATTGAGTATTCTGCATCTACATTCCTAAGGGAAATTGGCCTGTAATTCTTTCTTTGTTGGGTTTTTATGTGGTTTGCATATCAAGATAACTTTGGCCTCATAAAATATTTCTTCTTTTTCCATTTGTGGAATAATTTGAGGAGTATTTGCATTAATTATTCTTTGAAAGACTAACACTAAATAACACTAAAACCATCTGGCTCTGTTTTTTTGTTTTGTTTTGGTTTGGGTTTGGTTTTTTGGGAGGACTTTTAATGACTGCTTCTATTTCATTAGTAGTTGTAGGCCTGTTTATATTGCTTATATGATTTTGATTTAACTTTGGTAAGTGGTATATATGAAGAAATTATCCATTTCTTTTAGGTTTTCCAAATTGTTGGAATTGGTTTTTAAAGGATGTCCTTAGGATTCTCTGGATTTCCTCAGTATCTGGGTTTTTTTTCTCTCTTTCCATTTCTAATTTTGTTAATTTGAATATTCTTTCTCCACATTTAAATTAAGTTGGATAAGGGTTTGTCAATCTTATTGCTTTTCTCAAAAAAAAAAAAAAACAGCTCTTTGTTTCATTTAGTTTTGCATTGTTTTTGTTGTTTGTTTGTTTCCACTTTATTTATTTCACCCCTGAGATTGATTCTTTCTTGCCATCTACTCCTTTCAGATGTCATTTCCTCTTTTTAGTCTGGAGCTCTCAGGTGTGCTGCCAAGTTGGTAATATGAAATCTCTCCAGTTTTCTTTATGTAGAACTTTAGTGCTATGAACTTACCGGTTAGAATAAGCTTCCCAGCATCCCATAAGTTTGGGTATGTTTTGTGTTCATTTTTACTTAGTTCTAAAAAGTCTTTAATTTCATTTTCATTTCTGTTTTTCTCTAATTTCTGTCTTGATTCAGTCTTCATTCAGTAGAGAGTTATTAAGTTTCCACAAGTTTTTAAAATTTCTGTGGTTGATGATATGCAACATTGATCTGAGGTGGTCAGACAGGGTAAAGGCTGTTAATTCAGTTTTCTTGTACTGTTGAGACTTGCTTTGTGTCTGACTCTGTGCTGAATTTTATAGAAAATTCCATAGAGAGCTGAGAAGAAGGTATATTATTTTGTGTTTGGGTGAACTGTTCTGTAAATATCCACTAAGTACACTTGACTTATACCTCCAGCATTTCTCATTTTAGATTTTGTCCAGATGACTTGTAATACAGGCCAAGTTAAGATCACAGCAAAGGACAGTCCAGGGATAAAGGGTGTTATTTCAATATGAGAAACAGGGAAAATCTGGCAGTCAGAAAAATACTATTGCCAAGTACTTATACTCTTAGAAAGAATACAAAATACTGTAGGAAGAACCCAGTAAAATGTGATATGAAATGGAAAATCTACAATGACAGATTTTCTGTCATTTACTGTCCATGACAGTAGAGTAAAAACATGGTTCCAGATGTAGAGAATCTAATCAGGCTTATTAAAAATCATATCCTTTTTAAAATTGATAGACAACCATGCCAACAGTAAAAAAAAAAAAAGTACACGCAGAAAATTCATTGAGATTAATTGCATCCTATGCTGCAAGCTTTCCTCCACCAAACAACAGCGTAAATCATGCAAAGTGCATTCTCTAATCACAGTGGAATACAATGAGGAGCCAGTAATAGAAAGATATATACAAAGACATCTAGAAGTCAGTTATCACACTTCTAAATAAATCGTGGCTAAACAAAAAAGTCAAAACTGGAATTTAAGACTTTTTACATGAGTGAAAATAAAATATAACATGTTAAAATTTTGTAGTTCTGCTAATGTTGTGATTATAGGGAAGTGCAGTCATGAAAACCTTTCAGCCAGAAGGTCTAAAATAAAAGATCTTTTTCCATTCTATAGGCTGTCATTTGTGTGTGTCCTTTGCCCTACAAAAGCTTCTCAGTTTCAGGAGGTTCCATTTATTAATTGTTGCTCTCAGTGTCTGTGCTACTGATGTTACATTTAGGAAATAGTCCCCTGTGCCAATGTGTTCAAGACTACTTTCTACTTTCTCTTTTATCAAGTTCAGTGTAACTAGATTTATGTTGAGGTCTTTGATCCACTTGGACTTGAGTTTTTTGCATAGCAACAGATATGGATCTATTTGCAATTTTCTACATGCTGACATCCAGTTATGCCAGCACCATTTGTTGAAGATGCTTTTGGAGGATGCTAAAAGGGACATATGGATCACCCTGCAAAGGAGAAATAGATGGGATCTTCATGAGCAAGCTGGGGGGGGGGGATATTGGGGGGTAGGGGATGTGGGATGAGAACACAAGGGAATAGGATGTTCAAGCTGGAACAGGGACAGAGTGAGTGGGAAAGCAAGGAAAGAGATGTCATGATAGATGGAGACATCATGGGAATAGGGAGAAACAGAGTGCTAGGGAAGATCCCAGGAGTCCATAAGGATGACTCTACCTTAGACTACTATCAATAGTGGAGAGAGTGCCTGAACTGGCTTGCCTCAGTAATCAGATTGGTAACTACCCTAACTGTCACCATAGAGCCTTCATCCAGTAACTGATAGAAACAGATATATAGATTCACACCCAAGCACCAGGCTGCGCTCCAGGAGTCCAGCTGATGAGAGAGAATTCTATGAGCAAGGAACATCAAGATCATGATGGGGAAACATACAGAGACAACCAAACCAAACTAGTGGAAACTCATGAACTGTGGACCAATAGCTGTGGAGCTCCCATGGGACTGGACTATGCCCTCTGAATAAAAAAGACAGTTGTTTATCTTGAATTGTTTAAGGGGCCCCCTGGCAGTGGGATTGGGATCCCCCCCTGGTACATAAGAGGGCAATTTGGAGCCCAGTGTCTATGGTGAGACACTTTGGGAAGTGATAGAGGGAAGCAACAGTAGACGATGAGAAAGACCAGTGAAAATGCAGAAATAATGAACTTTAGATGTGTAACATGAAAAAATGGAGGCTAACAGCATGTCCTAAGAAATCAACAGGGAAGGAAGATAATCCTCTTCATTGGGACTCCAAGCAAACAAGAAAAGAAATATCTTGGAAGTTTCTCAAAGCCAAAATTTGTACTCCACAAAATTATAGTTTAGGTGGGAGATCTACAATCACACAATAAGTAGACTCCAGAGTAGTGCAACCTATGGTGGGGAGGGTGGGGTCGAAAAACCTTTTCACAGGGGTTACCTAAGACTACTAGAAAACACAGATATTTACATTATAATTCATAACAGTAGTGTGTAGATGAATTTCTAAATGGTCTTTAAATTAAATTAAATAAAAAGCAAGGAGCCAAATATATGGGTGAAAACCTTAGAGAGATCAGGGAAATAGGGAAAACCACCAGCCAACCTTACCTCACCAACTCTGCAGCTTCCAAATGCTGTGACTTCCTGTTTACCCATGCCTATATGCCTTGCTGTTCTGCCATCTGATTTGCTCTCTCTGTTGAGTTACACCACTTCCTCTTCCCTACACAGCTCTGTCACTTTCTGTCTGTCTGTACAGACCTCCAGCCCTCTGTGGTTAACTAGTTTTGGAATTTAAGGTGTATGCCACCACATTTGGTTTTGTTTCCAGTGTGTCCTTGAACACACAGAGATCCTGCCTGCCAAGTGATAGGATTACGGGCTTATGCTTCCGTTGCCTGACTTCTTTGTTTACTTAAAATGGCTTGCTATTTCCTCTGACCTGCAGGAAAGCTTTATTTATTAAAGCACAAATAAAATATCACCACATTTCAGCACAAATAAAATACCATCACAGTAGTGAAATTACAGTTATGAAGTAACAACAAAAATAATTTTATGGTTAAGGGGTTAGCACAACATGAGAATTGTATTAAAGGGTCACAACATTAGCAAGGTTGAGAACCACTGCTCTAGAGAATGGCCCTGCCACAATCTCCTTGTGAGTGGAGATGTGGTAGAGAATCATCTTAGGACAGGTCTTAGAATCATGGCTAACCTTTTTTACTAGGGAAACAGAAGCTCCAGCATTTTTATATCCCAAAGGTCTGAGGCTTCCTCATGTCCAAGCAAGCAAATAAGCAGTCCTCAAATCAATGTAATCTCAGGAAATCTAGATGCAGGTTGCTAAGCACAGTCTATGTGGTGAGAATACAGACCATGTGTCACAGGATGGTCACTTACAGCTAGAAATTATGGACCAACTTCTTGAAAGAAGAGTAAACCAAATGTGTGAACATGAGTTGGGGTGAAGTATGAGGGGGCAGACCCTGTTCAGAGGAGGCAAGGTTACTCAGTGACTGTGCCTTGTCCCCTCCCCAGCTCAGAATTACTTCATTTGCCATTGTTTGCATACTCTCAGAGCCTGGAAGGCACTTGATGGAAATGCAGTGCGTTTTGCCAACCCATGTGCACACTGACAACATGCCGCTGGTACAAGAGGGCATCACAGTAGGCAGTCTTTGTGTTCCCCTGGCCAGAACTGATTGAAGATTACTCACACATTTCTAACTTACTGGATGTGAATACCAAAATCATTAGGGGAATGTAGTCCAGTCCAATAGGAGTTGTAGTCTTTTACCTGGCTGTTTTGCCTTGTCTTGACTTGTCTTGTCTTACTTTGTGCTTAATTTTACTGTATAATTTGATCCCATGCATTTTCCTTGCTCCTTTTAATTGTCCAACAACTCCTTTACTTTTATCAGTGAAAGATGAATAATTTTACTTTTAATAATTCTTGAGTACCTAAGTTACCTTAAATGTTTTCTATCCTTATTAGGAGAGTAGTTATTTCTAATAGTTTTTATTACATTTAAATGCTTAATTTGTTTTTGACTTGTTGTTACTAATATTCATTCTGTTACTCCTCTTCCAACCACAATAACCACAACTTGCTAAGAAGACACCTCACAAAATTCTTACAGTTATGCAGATCACACCATAGAAACAAGAAATACAAAATGCAAAGCCATGTGATTCCTTCAAAGGTTAAAAGTCTCTGAATCACTAAATCAAAAGATGAAATGTCTTAAATGTCACATAAAGAGCCACTGGTCCAGTTTTAAGGATGATCTATGACCTCAAAGATGATTCACCTGACAGATAACTGAAGACAGGAAGTTTATTCAAGAATTCAATGAGAAGTTTAACAATGGCAGAAATTCTAGGAAAATGTGTCTGTGTTGTGTCTGTGTGTGTGTGTGTGTGTGTGTGTGTGTGTGTGAGAGAGAGAGAGAGAGAGAGAGAGAGAGAGAGAGATCATAAAATTCAAAAAAAAAAAAAACAGTGGTAAGCATCAACAATATACTAATCCACACAAAAGAAAGAATATCATTGAGAAAAGTTTAGGAATTGCTGCATTCAGGAATCAATAAACAAAAAATAAGCAATCATGACTTATTCAAAACAATTTATTCAATAAGTTGCCTAAAATCTTAACTAGAACAGTAAGGTACAATAAAAGAACACAAATAGGAAAGAAGACAAACTCCACTTTCAGTTGATATGACTCCATATATAACAGACTCAAAGGAAGACTATACTCATATTTTGGCTATGTTATAACATATAAAATCAACATAAAAATCACTTAATATCCCATAAATATACAATAAAATACTCAAATGAACTGAAGTAAGCAATCCTTTTCTCACAATTTCTTCAATAAAATGAAATAAAAAACTAGGCAAAAACTGAGAGATGTTAGGGTCTCAGGATATCAGATATAAAACAGTGAAAAATTGTAGAAGAAAACATAACATTGAAAGATCTCTCATGTTCACAGACTTGTAGAACTAAATTTGCTAAAATGGCCATGTTGGCAGAAATTATCTGTGGCTTGAATTGAGTCCTCATAAAATTTCCAATGACATTCTTTATAGAAACAAAAAAAAACCCTAAAATTTTAAAAGTTATAGAGAAAAAACTTTGATTATTCAAAATGACACTAAGCAGAAGAGTAATGATGGATATATCATAGTATCTGACTTCAAACTATACTATATAGCCATAGGAGCAAACACAGCTTGATATGGGCACCAAACGGAGGAGAAACCACACATTACAGCCATCTGATTTTTTTTCTTTGAAAATAATGTCAAAATCTTATTCAGTAAAAGAGACAGCTTCCTTACAAATGGTGCTAAGAAAACTGGTTATTCACATGTAGAAAATTGAAAGCATATTCTTATCTCTCATCCTCTAAAAAAATCAATTTAAAATTGACCAAAGACCTTAATATAGCACCAAAAACATTGAACCTGAAAGAGTAGAACATAGGGAGAACAGTATAGAATAGAGGCATAGAAATGACTCTCTGAGTAGTAATCTGATCTCTCAGAAAACAATATCAAGAATTGATAAATAAGAATTGCAACTTTTTTATTTTACTCTTTTGTGTGGTATATGAGTGTTTTATCTGCATGTATGTCTGTGTACCTCATGCATGTAGGACCCTCAGAGGCCAGAAGAGGAAGTAAAATCCTACTAGACCAGGGTTACAGATGAATATGAGAAGTTTTGTGGGTGTTGGGTGTTGAACCTGGGTCTTCTGGAAGAACAGCAAGTGCTTTTGACCATTGAGCCATGGCTCCAGCCTGGATTGCCTCAATATTAATAGCCCTGAACAATAGAAGAAATTATCAGTACAGTGAAGGCAGTCTATAAAATGGGAGAAAAAGAACCACCAATTATTCATCCAGTGGGCCTAATAATATCCAGACTTTGTAACAAACTCAAAAGATGAAAGACTAACATTTAGAACAAAGAATACAGCACCAAATGGACAAATGAATTGACCAGACACTTTCCAAATGAAGAACAAATAGCCAGCAAAAAAAGGTTCAACAGCTTTAGCTTCAATTATATACAAATCAAAATAAGAATAAATCTATGTCACCAGTTACAATAACTATCATCAAAAGTAAAATTTCCTTTTGGCTAGTGTGTGGGGTATCTTTATACTGGTATCCGGAAGTAAACTAGTGTAGTTACCATGGAAATCATCATGGAGGTTCCTCAAAAATATAAAAATAAAACTACTATATGACAAAGTATGCCACTGGGTGTACAGTCAAAAGAAACAGTGAGCTTGTTTTAAAGATGTTCGTACACTCATGTTAACCTCTGGACTAGGCAAAATAACCAAGCTATGGAATCGGTATGGGTGCCCTCAACAAATTAATAAGGAAAACATAAAATCAATGCACAAGGGAGATTTATTTGGCCATCAAGACAGATGAAATTACTTAGTTTAAAGAAAAATGAATTGAACTGAAGCTCATCAAGTCAGGTAAGCAGGGTAGTCTTACAAGTACCACATGTATTCTCTCATGTCAAAGTTAGAAGGAAAAGGATGAAAACAAGGTAAGGTTTTCCAAAGTGACTGTACAAGTTTGCATTCCCAACAACAGTGTAGGAGTGTTCCCCTTGTTCCACGTCCTCTCCAGCATAAGCTGTCTTCAGTGTTTTTGATCTTAGCCATTCTAACAGGTGTAAGGTGGTATCTCAGACTCATTTTGATTTGCATGTCCCTGATGATTAGGGATGTTGAGAAATTTCATAAATGTCTTTCAGCCATTTGAGCTTCATCTGTTGAGAATTCTCTGATTAGCTCTATAGCCCATTTCTTAACTAGACATTTTGATGTCTAATTTCTTGAGTTCTTTATAAATTCTGGATATCAGCCCTCTGCCAGATGTGAGGTTGGTAAAGATTTTTTTCCCATTCTGTAGGCTGTCACTTTGTCTTGTTGACCATGTCCTTTGCTCTACAAAAGCTTCTCAGTTTCAAGATCCCATCGATTAATTGTTTCTCTCAGTGTCTGTGCTACTGGTGTTATATTTAGGAAGTGATCTCCTATGCCAATGCATTCAAGACTACTTCCTACTTTCTCTTCTATCAGATTCAGAGTAACTGGATTTATGTTGAGATCTTTGATCCACTTGGACTTAAGCTTTGTGCATGGTGACAGATATGGATCTATTTGCAGCCTTCTACATGTTGACATCCAGTTGTGCCACCACCATTTGTTGAAGATGCTTTCTTTTTTCCATTGTACAGTTTTGGGTTCTTTATCAAAAATTATATGTTCATAGGTGTGCAAATCAATGTCAGAGTCTTCAATTGGATTCCATTGGTCCACATGTCAGTTTTTATTCCAGTACCAAGCTGTTTTTATTACTGTAGCTCTATAGTAGAGCTTGAAGTCAGGGATTGTGATGCCTCCAGAGGTTGTTTTATTGTACAGGATTCTTTTGGCTGTCCTGGATTTTTGTTTTCCCATATGAAGTTGAGTATTGTTCTGTCCAGATTGGTGAAGAATTGTGTTGGTATTTTGATGGGAATTTCATCGAATCTGTAGATTTTTTTTTGGTAAGATTGTCATTTTTACTATGTTAATCCTGCCTATCCATTAGCATGGGAGATCTTTCCATTTTCTGACATCTTCTTCAATTTGGCGCTTTCTTAGAAAATTGGGAATCAGTCTCCCCTAAGACCCAGCTATACCACTCTTGGGCATATACCCAAGGAATGCTCAATCATACCACAAGGGCACATGCTCAAGTATGTTCATAGCAGCATTGTTTGTAATAGCCAGAACCTGGAAACAACCTAGATGCCCTTCAACTAAAGAATAGATAAAGAAAATGTGTACATATGCACACTGGTGTACTGCTCAGCAGAGAAAAACAATGACATCATGAAGTTTGCAGGCAAATGGATGGAACTAGAAAATATAATCCTGAGTGATGTCACTCAGACTCAGAAAGACAAACATGGTACGTACTCACTCATAGATGGACACTAGATGTAAAGTGAAAGATGACTAGACTGCTACACACAACTCCAGGGAGGCTATCTAGTAAAGAGGGCCCTAAGAAAGACACAGAGATCACCCAAAGACAGAGAAATGGATGAGATCTACATGAGCAAACTGGACATGTGTGTGTAGGGCGGGTAATAAAGGTCAAGGATCAGGGGAAAGACAACTTAGGGGAGCGGGAGATCCCAGCTAGATCAAGAATAGAGAGGGAGAACAAGGAAAAAGAGACCATGATAAATGAAGGCCTCATGGGAATAGGAAGAAGCATAGTGCTAGAGAGGTCCCCAGAAATCCACAAAGATACCTCCAGAATAGACTACTGACAATGGTCAAGAGAAAGCCCGAACTGACCTACTCTGGTGAACAGATGGCTGAACACCCTAACTGTCATGATAGAACTCTCATCCAGTGACTGATGGAAGCAGATGCAGAGATCCACAGCCAAGCCCCAGGTGGAGCTCCAGGAGTCCAATCGGTGAAAGAGATGAGGGATTATATGAGCATGAGATATTGAGACCATGAATGGAAAAAGCACAGGGACAAATAGCCAAACTAGTGGAAACACATGAACTATGAACCAATAGCTGAGGAGCCCCAATGGAAGTGGATCAGGCCCTCTGGATAAGTGAGACAGTTGAATAGCTTGAACTATTTAGGAGGCCCCCAGGCAGTAGGACTGGGACCTGTCCTTAGTGCATGAGCTGGTTGTTTGGAACCTGGAGCTTATGCAGGGACACTTTACTCAGCTTAGGTGAAGGGAGGAGGGGACTGGACCTGCCTTGGCTGAATCTACCAGGCTGAGCTGAATCCCCAGGGGGGTCCTTGCCTTGGAGGAGGTGGGAATGGGGGGTGAATGGAGGGAGGGGAGGGGAGGGGAGAGGAGAGAGGACAGGAGAATCCGTGGCTGATATGTAAAATTAAATTAACTATAATTTAAAAAAATAAAGAAAACAAGGTAAGAATATTAGGAGGCTGCTGGGGCAATCGATTGGCTGTAGGAACACTGCCTGCTCTTCCAGAGGATCCATGTCCTGTAACTCCACTCCCAGAGAATCCTGTGCCCTCTTCTGCTCCCCAAGAGCCCTAAACACACTTGGTGCACACATATTTGTAGACAAAACATATATACACACTCAAACATTTTTATAGGAAAGACTAGAAATGTTGAAGAGGAAAAAAGATGAAGAAAAACTGGTAGAAGGTGAATATGATTAGAGCACATTGTATGCATGTGTCTAAATGTCATAATAGTGTTCATTAATTTGTACAATTAACATTTGCTAGTATATCCTATATTAAATATAAATCCTATATATTATATGTATATCCTCTGGATTATATGTGCATTTCTTACATATTATATATCGTATAGATGTATAGCTTGTCTGCATATGTGTATACCATATGAAACCACTAGAGGTCAGCAAGATACTTAGACTAAACAAGAGTTTTTTGTTTGTTTTTTGTTTTCCTGTTCTGTCAAACTGCAAAAGTGAAAGAAGCATCTATACACTGTTTACATTTTCAGCCTTCTATTCATATATTGAAAAATCCCTGCCTCTTGCAGAGCCCAAACTCTACCTAGTCTTTTCCTACTGTGGTGTGAACTTATGTTTTGCCTTACCTTGGTTATGATAATACATGCACACTCATTCATGCTGCACTGCTAGAAGCTTGTTTGTTCTCTAATGGTACAGAAAGGAAGTGGGTATAGATGGGAGGGGACGTGGGGAATAACTTGGAGGAGTAGAGAGAGAGAAAAATGTAATCAGGATATGTATAAGAAAAATCTATTTTCAGTAAAAAGAAAAAAATACTTTTCCCACAAAGACTGAATTGTATAGAGGTCACTAACTATGGAAGAGAAAATTTGCTTATATTTAAGAGGAGATTGGTGCCAACATAATTGCTTAAAAGAAAAATCTAACAACAGCAAAAGAGAATTTCAATATTTAACATTGACAGGACACACACATTGTGTCCTACAGTTTTACAAGAATTTTCATGAATTAGAATCTTTAATACAAAACAAACGAGACATGAGATGCAAAGACAAACTCAGTTTTGATGGAAAACTTGGCCACTAAGTGATGTGGGTAATAAAGGGCAAAGCTGACTTCAATGCCAAAGTCCCGTTCTCTAAAAATCAAATGGAGAGCCTGGAGGCCTAGCACAGAGAGGAGATAAAGACACATCACACCAAGACAGTCCTAGTAGACAGTAAAAAAGGGAATGAGAAATTCAAAGACATCTGTGTTGTATCCAGAGGGCACTGTTACTCATCAAAAACAGAATCTGCCCAGGAAGGCTGAATCAACGCTGAGAATTTCAGGTTAAACAGATAATCAATAGATATATGTGTCATTGACCAAAATAAACCTAAGTAGGAATAACAGTTCAGGAAATTTGGAAATAATGAGATTGTTTTTATTCTAGTTATTAAGTGTGTTTTAATTGAAAAATTAAATTGCATTTAAAATCAGAGGAAAGAAGTGGGAAAATAAATTCTTCTTTGATTTAAATGTTTCTACAAATGCACACTGATTTTAGGAATTATTTATCTTGTGGCCACTGTTTGCTAGACACTGACTTGCATTCTGGACAGATAGATCGACAATTAAAATCCATCTTAAGGAATAAGCAAACACCTTAGTATAGTATAACCCAGGTGGAGCTCCAGGAGACCAATTGTCAAGAAAGAGGAGGGATTGTAAGAGCATGAATTGTTGAGACCAAGATTGGAAAAAGCACAGGGACAAATAGCCAAAC
Organism: Onychomys torridus; assembly: GCF_903995425.1. NCBI lineage: Eukaryota > Metazoa > Chordata > Mammalia > Rodentia > Cricetidae > Onychomys > Onychomys torridus. Next base: position 28,949,669 of record NC_050444.1, on the reverse strand, counting down.
TAATGGAAACACATGAACTATGAACCAAAAGCTGTGGAGCCTCCAACTGGATCAGGCCCTCTGGATAAGTGAGACAATTTAATAGGGTGAACTGTTTGTGAGGCACCCAGACAGTGGGACTGGGACCTGTCCTTAGTGCATGAGTTGGCTGTTTTGAGCCTGGGGCATATGCGGGGACACTTTGATCAGCCTGGAAGGAGGGGACTGGACCTGCCTGTACTGAATCTACCAGGTTTAAATGAATCCCCAGGGGAGTCTTGGCCCTGGAGGAGCTGGAAATGGAGGAGAGAGGCTGAGGGGAAGGTGGGGGCAGGGGTGGGAGGGGGGAGGACAGGGGAACCTATGGCTGATATGTAAAATTAAAACACAAATATAACTCTAAAAATTAAACTTCAAAATTCAATGAGCGCTTTAAAATTATTTTGCAAATGTTTTCCAGCATTGAGACCACATATGCTGTCTATCATTTCCATTTCCCTGATCTTTTGGTCCAGTTCTTCAATAATTTCAAGGAAAATTCTAACATCAATTTTTACTTAATATAGACCAAAACCTTCAACTTTTTAAATTTCATCTCAGCTACAACTGATCTCAAAAGCACCATAGTCTGTGTTATGAGTCTCTGGCTCCAGGCCAATGAGTTCTCCCTAGAACTTACAGACTATCCTCAGTAATCTCAAAATAGTTCCTGTTTTCCACACTCAAGTGCTCCAGTGTATAGGTGCCACATATGTATTTGATGTCCCACAATGAGCCATAACTTGACAACTTGGTCCATATTTTGTGTTGCTGTTAGGAGATGGGAGATCATTAAGGATGTAGGGCCCAGGACAAGGAAGTGAGTTTACTGGGGAATGACCACAGACAGAAACAGGACCCACAGCCACTTCGCTCTGTTGCTCCGCAGCTGCTCTGAGGTGAGCAGCCACGTCTGCAACACATCTAAGCTTGCTGCACAGCTTCCTCACAGACCTTGACCCACTGAGGCCAGCAGAATGTCAACTCAAACCTCCAACACCTGGAGCCAAATAAGCATTTCCTCTTTTGGAGCTGATTATGCTTAAGTGCTTTGTTATAGTAATGGAAAACTAATATAGTCACTTTTTCTTTAAAACAGTCTCTAAGTTGTAACATTCTGAGATTTAATGCATGCTGGTGGAGGTGGGTTTTGGATAAAAACAGCATCATTTCTTCCTGAAAATAACCATGTCTTCAAGTTCTGGAATGGGAAGTAATTGGTTCTCCCAGACTGTACAATCTTGTCCCATATATTTGCAGCCATTTCCTACAGGACCTTGAATTTGTAGTGAAAGACATTTTTGAAGCTGCACGTTCAATTGTCTCCCTAACTTTCTAGGCTCATGGTAAAGCCTTGGAACAATTTTCCACACCATGAGCACGACTGCTAAACAAAACGAGCGGTGCTGCAAGTGCTGGCACAGTGCCCTCTGCTCAAGCAGTTGAAACTGGAAATGAAGTAAACTGGTCAATCTGCGGGGTGGGGGAGGGGCTACAACCTTGCTTCCATCTGGTTCACAATTACATTTTTTTTTTTTTAATCTTGCTGAAAAAAAAAAATGACTTTAATGGTTATTTGCTCTTATTTATTTATTTATCTTACGTTCCAACTGCAGTGTCCTCTCCCTTCTTTCCTGCCAGAGGAAAGACTGCCATTTTGTCCTATTGACAGTGTCCTTTGCCTTACAGAAGCTTTTCAGTTTCGTGGGGTCCCATTTATGAATTGCTGATCATAGTGTCTGTCTATTGGTGTTCTAATCAGGAAGTTGCCTCCTGTGCCAACACTTTCAAGGGTGTTCCCCCACTTTCTCTTCTATCAGGTTCACCGTATCTGGATTTATGTTGAGGTTTTTATCCAGATGGACTTGAGTTCTGTGCAGGGTGATAAATATGGATCTATTTGCATTCTTCTACATGCAGACATCCAGTTAGATGAGCACCATTAGTTGAAGATGGTTTATTTTTTCCCATTGTATAATTTGACTTCTCTGTCAAAGATAAGGTGTCCATAGTTGTGTGGATTTACATCTGGGTCTTTGACTTGATTCCATTAATCCACCTGTCCATTTTTATGCCAATGTCATGCAGTCTTTTATTAGCACACCCTTTGTATTAGAGCTTGAAATCAGGGATGATGATACCTCTGGAAGTTCTTTAATTGTACAAGATTGTTTTAGCTATCCTAGGATATTTTTGTTTTTCCATATGAAGTTGAGTATTATTCTTTCAATTCTGTGAAGAATTGTGTTGGGATTTTAATGGGGATTGCACTGAATCAGTAGCTTGCTTTTGGTAGGACAGCCATTTTTACTGTTACTCCTACTGATTCATAAGCATGGGAGATATTTCCATCTTCTGATATCTTCTTTAATTTCTTTCTTCAAAGACTTGAAGTTCTTGTCATACAGGTCTTTCACTTGCTTCATTAGAGTTACCCTAAGATATTTTATATCATTTATGGCTATAGTGAAGGGTGTGGTTTCCCTGATTTTTTTTCTCAGCCATTTATCATTTGTATATACCAGGGCTACTGATTTTTTTCAGTTAATCTTATATTCAGCCACTTCACTAAAGTCGTTTACCAGCTATAGGAGTTCCCTGGTAGAATTTTGGGAGTTGCTTGTATATGCAATCATATTGTCTATGAATAATGATACTTTGTCTTCTTCCTCTCCAATTTGTATCCCCTTGATCTCCTTTAGTTGTCTTGTGGTTCTAGCTAGAACTTCAAGTACTATATTGAATAGATATGCAGAGTGGACAGCCTTGTCTTGTTCATGATTTTAGTTCATTGCTTTGAGTTTTTCTCTATTAAATTTGTTGTTGGGTATTGGCTTGCTTTATATTGCTTTCATTATGTTTGGGTATGTTCCTTGTATCCTTGATCTCTCTGAGATTTTTACCATGAAGGGATGTTGGATTTTGTCAAAGGCCTTTTCAACATCTAATGAGATGGTAATTTTTTTTTTTTATTTTGGTGTGTTTATATGGTTCATCACACTGACAGATTTTCATATGTTGAACCATCCCTGCATCTCTGAAATGAATCCAACTTGATCATGGTGGATGATCTTTTTGATGTGTTCATGGATTTGGTTTGCCAGTATTTTATTGAGTATTTGTGCATCAATGTTCATGATCATTCTGTAGTTGTTATGGAATATTTCTTTATACTGTTGAAGATATTTCACTGTGATGGGTTTAATAAAAAGCTCAATAGCCAATAGCTAGAAAAGAGGTATAGCAGGGGTATCTGGACAAAGAGAGCTCTGGGAGGAAGAAATGCAGAGTCACCAGCCAGATGGAGAGGAAGGAGGATGGACAACACAGATTAAAGGCCACCAAGCCATATAAAAGAATGTAGATTAAAATATGTGGGTTAATTTAAGTTATAAGAACTAGTTAGGAACAAGCCTAAGATAAGGCTGAGCTTTTGTAGTTAATAATAAGCCTCTGTGTCATTTTTTTGTAAGCTGATGGCCCAAAGGAAAAAAAAAATCTGTCTACATATAGTTCTCTTTCTTTGTTGAGTCTTTATGTGGTTTGTGTATCAAGATAACTGTGGCCTCATAAAAAGAATTTGGAAATTTTCCTTCTGTTTCTATTTTATGGAATACTTTGAGAAGTATTAGTATTCAATCTTCTCTGAAGGTCTGGTAGAACTCTGCCTAAAACCACCTGGCTCTGGGCTTTTTTTGGTTAGGAGACTTTTGAGGACTCCTTCCATTTCCTTAGGGGTTGTAGGTCTATTTATGTTGTTCATCTGATCTTGATTTAATTTTGGAAGGTGGTATCTATCAAGAAATTTGTCCATTTCTTTTTTGTTTTCCAAGTTTGTGGAGTAGAGTTTTTTGAAGTATGGTCTAATGATTCTCTTGGTGTCTGTTGTTATGTTCCCCTTTTCATTTCTGATTTTGTTAATTTGTATATTCTCTCTCTACCTTTTAGTCAGTTGTCTATCTTGTTGATTTTCTCAAAGAACCAACTCTTTGTTTCATTGATTTTGTTTTGTTCTCTTGTTGCTATTTTATTGAATGCAGCCTTCAGTTTGATAACTACTTGCTGTTTATTGGTGAGGACTGCACCAGAGCAATGGAATTCTACCTGAGTTGGGGGCAAGGCCCAACAATGGTACTGGTGCTGAGATGAGAGGGAGAGAGCCATGAGATGTGCCCTGGGAATCAGGGTCTGGAGAGTTGGGCAGCTAGTCTGGGAGGCAAATCACTCAACTGTTCTTTTGACCAGTGAGGACTGTCCCTGGTCTGATGGAGTCTGCTGGAGTTAAGGGGAGGACTGGCTACTGGGAAGATGATGGGGTGGGAGTATGCTGGGGAACAGAAGGGTTCTGGGGGAACAGAATTCAGAGGAAGGGAGCAGTCCTGCTGGCAGATGGATCACTCACTTGTTTGTTGACTGGTCTCACAATTACAGTGATCATACTTCCCACATATATTGCAGCCAATAGTTACCATTGTAATAAATTAATCTTTATACCATCACTGTTTACAACAGGTAAATTTTCATGGCCTTCCAGAACATTAAGGTAGTACCCTATTGCCACGGATGATGCACACTTCAGACACAGAATTCAGAGGACTGGAGCCAGTACTGACCTAGGAGCCTTTTCCCTGAGAACTAGCTTTATTATTATCAAAAGGTATTATGCAAGCTACAAGGGAGAAAAGCAATCCATGGGCCTACCCACTTGTAAAGCTGTGGATCACAATGACCAATGTAGGGAAAATACACCAAAGGATGCCATAGTGGCACTTATATTTGAGAGGTAACCAACAGCTGTCTAGTTAGACCTATGACCTATTCATCAGGAGGGAATTCATGCCTGGTACCATAAACCTGACCAATTGCCAGTGGCTTGTGAGACCCCTCCTCTAGATGAAGATCCATAAGTAATTAATGGCTGCAAAGAGAAAAATCATCTTCTCCAGGGACAAGGGCCCTGAGTTTATCCAGTCCCAAGTGGTCAGTCATAAACATTGTAGATATATACCTACACATATACATACACTGTAGTGGGTAGCCATTCCAGCCTTGGCCTGGAAGTTCTAACCCCCATTGAGGCTTCAGTAACAGTCATGCCTATAAAGCGGGGCTGAGAAAGGATGCTGAAGATCCAATTTCCAGATGCAGGAGCTCTATTTGGTGCCTGGACCCTGGATGCTGTAGGTAGACCAAGCAGAGTTTTCCAGAGAACACTGCCAGACTGCGCCATACCTTTGCCAGACACTACAACTGACATATCTCTTCATTTGTAAGTTACCCCACAAAATAAACCTCCTTTTTGTCTCAAAAAAAAGGAAAAGGAAGAAATGGAATGGATAGGTATAATATATTATGGTAAATTATTATATATACTAGTAAACAAATTTAGTAAAATAGTAGCCTTAGATAATTTGCACTATTATGAATTCTTAGATGTTGATACAAATATAAACTATTTTTATATTCCTGTTTAAGATAATGTGTATATTGATACAAATATAGAACTATATTTGTTATAATGTATACCTATTTTTACTCTTATTTAAAATATTTGTATATTGATACAAATGTAAATTTATATCTGTCATACTGTATGTATGTTCTACTTCTGATTAAGATATTCTGTATACTGATATATATTTAGGATTATTGTCATATTGCATATTGCAGTATACATTCCTACCTCTGTTAAAGATATTTTGTGTATTGTCATAATTTTAAAGTCATTGTCTTTTACTGTACATTTGCTTACAGACTGTTTGCCTTGTTTACATGAAGCCTTAGACCTTAGGTTGTTTAGGTAGATAAGACTTATAGATTTATAGTCACCTATGCTTGTCATGTCTATAGTTATGTTAGTTAGGTTATCCAGATTTATAGATACATAGGTTGGATGTACAGGTAATCTTCAAACACTTCATGGACCTAGAGAATATGGCATTTAAATAACTTAGAAATCTGTTGACATGAGACACAATTGCTCCTGGCAGCACCAATTTGATCCTGAGACAATGTTGGGCTTCTAAGACATTTCCATTTGGAAGTTTGTCTTCTTGGTACAAAATGGCCTACTGGGCAAAGAATTGCCCTTGCCTCAACTGCTGACAGTATGAATGCTGCCCTTTCTGGACAAGCGGAACAGAAGGAAAGTGACCACTGTACTCTGCCAAGACAGGGTAAGATGGTCTTTCAGAATTCCTGCTTCTAAAAATGGTCTGTCAGATACTCTAGGCCTGTAGCCAATTTGAATGCACTAACAATGCTGAGAAACATTAGGTGACTATCCAGGCTGCCAGCTGTCTCTGTCTACTCTTGCAAGACTCCCAAAAGTTGCTAGTTGCTTGCATCCTTCTCCCATTTCTCAGATATTATTATATTCCTTCTCAGGTCTTTGATAAGATTGAAGACTAGCATTTATAGTTACAACTTTATATATATATATATATATATATATATATATATATATATATATATATATATATATGTGTGTGTGTGTGGTGTGTGTGTGTGTATGTACGTATATATGTGTATATATATATATATATATATATATATATATATAAATCTTAGATATAATATATTAAGTATTAGACTCAGGTTCTTTAGGATAGGACACCTTTTGAATGATCTTTGTAACATGCCACCTACCCAGGCTCTAGATTTCCCTGGATTTTAGTTTATGTTTTTCACTTGATATTGTTTGCATTGATTGTAGTTCCATCTTATCTAGGTCATTATCTCTCATTACTCCTGGACAATATTTAATAACAATTTCTTTGTATATAGTCTTGTATTAGTACCTTCTTATTTAGACAAAAGGGGGAGATGTAGTGGGTAGCCATTCCAGCCTTGGCCTGGAAGTTCCAACCCCCATTGAGGCTTCAGTAACAGTCACGCCTACAAGGCGGGGCTGAGAGAGAACATTGAAGACCCGAGTTCTAGATGGGGGGGGGCTCTCTTTGGTGCCTGGACCCTGGATGCTGGAGGTAGACCAAGCAGAGTTCTCCAGAGAACACTGCCAGACTGTGCCATACCTTTGCCAGACCCTACAACCTATATATCCCTTCATTTGTAAGTTACCCCACAAGATAAATCTCCCTTTTAACTACGTGGAGTGACCTTAATAATTTCACCAATAATACACATATGAACAATGAACAATATTGAGTAGCCTGGGCAGGTTTCATTTATGTAGTGTGGTGTGTGTGTGTGTGTGTGTGTGTGTGTGTGTGTGTGTATGTGTGTGTGTTTATGTGAATATGTGTATATATGTATGTTTTATGTGTGTGCAGTATGTATATGTGTATGTGTAGTATATATATGTGTGTGTGTAGTGTGTATGTGTATGTGTTTACATGTGTATGTGTGTGTTTGTGTGTGTTTATATGTGTGTGTGGTGTGTGTGTAATGTGTATGTAAATGTGTGTATGTTTGCTTGTGGTGTATGTGTGTGTATGTGTATGTGTGTGTATGGTATGTGTGTATGTGTGTGTATGTGTGTGTGGTGTGAGTGTATGTGTATTTGTGTATGTATGTGTGTGTGGTGTATGTATGTATATGTGGGGGGAGGGGTGTGTGTATAACAGTAGTGATTAATGAAGAAATGGTTAAAAGATCGTGTGTACCAGGCTATTTCCAGCTCCCAAATCATGACTCAGAGACTTCTATTAGTTATGAATGCTCGGCCTAGCTTAGGCTAGTTTCTGGCTAGCTCTTTTAATCTATATTAATCTGTTTCTCTGTATCTACCTTTTGCCTCTGAGATTTTTACCTTTTCTTTCTGTATATCTTACTTTAGCTGTCTTTATGGTTGCCTGGCAGGTGGCTGCCTGGCATCTAGTCCTGAGCAGCTCTCTCATCCTCTCCTCTCTTTTTCCCTCTTCTCTCTCATTCTTCTCCAGCCTAGATTTCTCCTATTTATTCTCTTTGCCTGCCAGCCCTGCCTGTCCCTCTCCTGCCTAGCTATTGGCCATTCAGCTCTTTATTAGACCAATCAGAGACCTTAGGCAGGCAAAGTGAAACAAATGCAACACATCTTTACATAATGAAACACACATCCTCACATCATTAAACAAATTGGAGCATAAACAAACATAACATGTCTTTGTCTAGTTAAAATAATAGTCCACAACAGTCATGTATTTGGAGGGATGGGCCAAGATAAGGGAGGTGTTGGTGGGGACAGGGGAGAGTAGCAGTGAGGAACATAAAGCACTGATATATGAAATTCTCAAAAAATATTTAAATAAGGTAATTGTGATACATAAAGAATAAATTTGGCAATTACAGTGACAAATTATCTCTCTGCTTCTAATGCCGCTTTAGGTGGGTCACTTGGAAACTGGAACTCAGGATGTCTGGTTGCTAACACTCTACTCTGCAGCATTGAGAATGTGATACGTTTATCACAGGTCTCTGCACTGCCCTGAATGTGTTGAATTATACCCCAGCCACACTGACTCAGAATGTCTAAGGGTGAGACCAGATTTGGATTCTGTTCAGAGCACTTGAGTGTGTCTTAGCATACCTCAAGCTACATAATCACTGGTTTATAGGAAGACGTCACCCTAGGACAGTGACAGGAAGGGGAACTGCAATAGAAGGGGACTGCACACAAATACAGAGCTGCATCATTCTGCAGATTCAAGCTCTATAGAAATCTGCCTCCATGTTCTCATCAAAGTTAGCGTGTAGTCCCTGGCCTTTCTACATGCCTTGTCTGATTGGGTAGCCACTGGGTAAAGAGAGCTGTTGGCCTGCACTGTGTTAACTACATTACATGTAGAAGAGTCGAGTGTGGGTTTTGCCACTCTTCACAATGTGTTCATTTTCCTCATTCAAACATTTTATTTTACATTTGAAGGATTTAAAACATTACCAAATCAAACAAAAGGGCATTTTTCAGTTACCAGTTGAGCATAAATCTCTCTGTGCTTAAAACACAGGACCAGGCTCAGTCTCCTGCTGATTCCCATATGCACAGGCCTCTGAGGATTGTGAGAGGATTCTAGCTGTCAGCTCCCACTTGCGTATTTTATCCAGAATCATAAGAAAAACCATTTTGCTTCTTAAGTCTCAACTTCTCCTGCTAAAAGCTCTTTTTAATGTGTGCATGCAAAATGCTTGCAGAGGCTATGGAAAGAGGACCAGCAAATCCATTCTAATCTTTATATGTTTTCATTAGGGAGCATGAAATACTGAGGAACCGAGATGGCAATAGAGTCTCTATTGTCTGTGTCATGGATCATGAATTTTCCATTTCCTCCTTTTCCTTTGAACCAACCAAGCAGAAATCCCCTGAGCTTCCATATGCTTAGAAATGACTCTCTACTGGGAGCTCCCAGGGAATCTCCCCCCAACACCCTGCTCTTCTCTTCCACTTTCTTGCTGGATACACACGTAAAGAAATGCTACATCCTACACTCTAAAATAGGCTTTTTGAACTTCATGTTAACTCATAACATGTGTCTCACTACAAATTCTACTCCCCAGTCAATAAAATAGTTGATGCCTAGGTTTCTTTCAGCCCTGGGCTGTTAATATATCCACAGCATGATTTCAAAGGACAGAAGTAAAAGAGGCGCATTCACTTTATTAAAAAACTAGACTCGTAAAAGATGTAGAAAGAAAAAGAAAAACTGAAGAAATCTCAATTCACAAGAGAAAGTTCAGAGCAGAGATAACAGGGACGGTCAGACTTTGGCTTGGGGACAATTGTGTCATTGTCCACCCTGTCCCTCTGGTGTATGGTTAAGCCTCCATCCCAGGGTGGCACTACACATAGGAGCTGTGGGGTTTTAAAGGTAGGCTTCATGAGCTGTCTTTGGGCTGTGTGGTTGAGAACCACTGTGGAAACTGGCCTGTTCTTTTTTTTATTTATTGGCTCATGATGTAGTCACTCTACCACCAACTCCCACTTTTCTGGGTCACGCTCCCCAGATCCCAAAGCAGACAGAAACCTGATCTTGAACTAGAACATCCAAATGCATAAACTGGACAAATATTTTTCTCTTTATAAGATAATTACCTTGAGTATTTAGTTATAGTGTACAAAATTGACTAATATGGTCACCAATGAAGGGACAATCATCTCAAGACTACGTTAGCTAACACTAGTATCCAGTGGTTGTTTGTGAACCTGAGGAATGGTATTTACCATTCTGAATCCGCTTCTTCCTGCATCTGTCCTTTGTAAATGAAAAGCAAAATACCAATTGGGTCCATCTGGTATCTGGACAGAATCAACTCAACTACTAATCAAACTAAAGTCAACTTGAACTGTTAACTCAAATAGGATCACTGTCCAAGTTATGGTTCTAGGATCATAATGAATGTGGGAGTTTTCCTATATTACAAGTGGACAACATTTTTTAAAAAATACTAATAGTTATATAAATAAAATGTTTTTCTGGTGAACATATGGTTTTATTTACAATTATTCTTTTATTCCTGAATGATTACATTCAATATTCATTTTGAAGTTGGTATGAAGCCATGACAAAGAGGCCTAAGTACTTGGCAGCACTAAGCCACACAATTTATCAATATTTGGTAAAGCAGAAACAGCACTTATAAAGACCAGATGGTCTTTGTAACATAAAAATTTTAAGTAATGGATATTATTTGTGTGTAAATTATAGACTGAGAAACTGGAGTATAATCAAGTCTTTCAGAATATAGCAGTTAAGAGATGTTTTTCTAAATCCCCCTTTTGGTCCTGAAGTATAAGACTTAAATAATTTTTATTTGCCTTTATGTAAGCATACAAAATAGTACCATAACAATTACTATAAAATACAAATGAGAGAGCATTAATAGATACTAAAACATTTGAGCTCCCACTTTTATAGATTATGAAGTTGAGGTTGAGAAAGTTTACATGATTGAATTGCACACAGGTCTATTGACTCCAAGTCCATGAACTTCCACCTTAAAAAGAATATTAGCTCACATTATCATAGTCTCTGTGAGCTCATATATTTATTAGTCCTGTTGTGTCCAAAAGACACCATTTCCTTGGTGTTATAAATCACCTCTGACTCTTAAATTTTTTCTGCCTCCACTTATGCATAGTTCCCTAAGCCCCAAGGAGAGGGTTTTGATGAAGACATCCCATTTATGACTGAATGTTCCAACATTTATCACTCTCTGCACATTGTCCAGTTGTGGGTCTCTGTATTTGTTCCCATCTACTTCAAGAAGAAGATTCTCTGACAATGGCTGAGCAAGAAACTGGTCTATGAGTATAGCAGAATGTCCTTAAGAGTCATTTTGTTGCTGTGTTCCTTTAGGAGAACTGTAGTATTTTGTTTCCCCATAGGTCCCTGGCCTATCCAGTCTCAGATTATCAGCCACTTTAGTAGTGTCAGTTATGGCTGCAATTTCATGGAGTGGTCCTTAAATCCAATCAAAAAGTGTTTGGTTACTCCCATAATATTTGTGCCACAGTTGCATCAGTGGGCACACTTTGTAGGCAGGTCACTGTTGTTACTGGCAGTTTGCAACTGGGTAGTATTGGTGATTATTTTTCTCTTCTGGTAGCATGCAGAGAACCTTCCAGGCTGGTAAACACTACTCAGCAGGGGTGAAGCTTCTAGTTGAGCACTAGCTTGGTTTCCTCATGTTCAAAGATGTAAGCACATGCCGGGCAAAGATTCTGGCAGAGGAGAACACATATTCATTGTGAGTGGAGGTGTGAACTGGTACAGTCACTGTGGAAATCAGTGTGGAAGCTCTTCAAAAGGCTGAAAATTGATATAGCTCAAAATTCAACTATACTGCTCTTACACATATACTAAAGATTCCGTATCTTACTACAGAGACACTTGCTGTTACTCAGCCATGTTCATCGATGCTCTATTCACAACAGACAGAAACTGGAAAATCCTGAATATCTGTCAAGTCTAGAATGGATAATGAAATATGGTATGTTTATACGGTGAAATGTTTTTCGGCTATTTAAAAAATTAAATTATAAGATTTTCAGGTAAGTGGATCTGGAGACAATTATCCGAGTGAGGGAACCCTAAAAGATAAATATTACATATTTTTTCTTATATATAGATGTCAGCGTCTAGGCTTTTGATATGTGTGTTTCAATCTTAGTAACCACAGAGGCTAGGTACCTAGTAGTGGAATCTTCCAAAAAAAGGGAAATAGAATATAGTGTTATAAAGAGACAAGGGAAACTGTAATAGAAAAAAAATACAAAGAAAAGGGGATGGGAGTCCTGGGTAAAGGAAGAAAAGTGGGGAGGGACAACTAACATGAAAGGCCTTTGGAAAATCCATATGGAAATCTACTACTATAGAAGATTCCTAACAGATATTCATATATGAAAGTAATTTCATGGAGTCACCATAAAATGAAAGAGACAAGGCCAGGGCTAAGAATCCTGTGCCACCTCTTATGCCAAAAATGGGTTAGATCTTGCTGAGTTATTGACCAAAGGAGTTCAAAGGACACCTGCAAATATCAGCTATTGCCAAGGCAATTGGTTCATACAAGCTGATGGCTAAGCCTTATTGCTGAACACATTTAAATTTTATAATATCTGTAATGTTTTAAATTTTATACCATACTTGCGTATTGATCTGTATGCTGGAACTCAGGGGTGAGGGGAAAACTGTTGTTCAGTTTTCTCTGTAAATTAGCATCAAAATAGAAATGCTGACAAGTAGTAATATGCAAACATTCAGGCTGATTACAATGTGTGTATTGTAACAATGAATGTTCTGTCTTACAATACACACATTGTTAGAGAATGAGACAAGACAGTGGTTTTTTTCAAAACCAATTGTTAGCAAGATAAACACAGAGACATATTTCCACATGATTGCTGAAAATATAATGGAGTGAATCAGCAGACTACTAAATGCAACAGCTGTGTTTCCAAGCTGTGGCATTATAAACAGTTATTAATACAATTAACAAAGCAACTGTGTACCTAATAGATATTTAGATCCCATTTCCAAATAAGAAACAAAGGACACAGCTTGTTTAAAACTGAAACTCAAGTACTGTTTTTGTGATGAGCTTCTCTTTGTCAATCAAAATTTAATTCTTGAAAATGTAAAGGGGTGGAAATGTATATAAATAATAGCAGAATCTCAGAAGGCTATTAAGAGACATGAGATGAGATCGATTTCAGAAGACAAAAAAGCAGAAAGACAGATCTTAACACCGCTTTATGGGATTGGTAGGTTGAAGGCAAGAGCTGTTTCCAAGGCCCCTGTGTATTTAGGCAACAGCAAAGCTGTCTCAGAGTAATACACATACTTCTTATTTTATCTCTTCACAGGGTGATGAGCTCTGAGAACCGAAAAAAGCATTTTCCAATCATCTCTTGGGTAGAAAACACTTAATCCTCCTTGTAGTCCTTAATAATGGGTTTACAAGATAAACTAAATTAAAATGATTAGTACAGATGCATGTGTGGGAAGGCCTGATCTACTAGTAAATCTTAAAGTACATGGAAAAGCAAAAGGATTGTCATTAGGTTTAGCTCTTATACATACTTCTAACACTGGGCCAGATCCAAACAGGTCCTTTCCTTGGAAGTCTCCATCCATTCATATCAAACAGTCCCTCTATGTGGCTGGTGTTGCTAGCTGAGTAACTCCAATTGCTAGTCTCTCTTTAAGGAATGTATAGCCCTGGAACCTGAAGGTCTCAGGTATAGGTCACCTCTGGCCAGGCCCTGCGTGGTAAACACAAGCCACCTACATTCCAAAGGAGATTTGCAGTCATTTCTTCTACCTCCATTCTCTAAGGTAGAGATTAGAAGGAATCTAATTCATTTAATATAATTTCCTAAAGAACTCTAATAAAACACCATACCTTTTTTATGAAAGTAGATACCACTCTCTAGTTTGACTTTTAGCCCGTGAAACCATTTCTCTCTGTTCCATTATTACTTCAGTTTCTCTCTTCCAGGACTCAGCTCAACTATTACCTCCTATATCATCTTTTACCGTAGCATCATTAACCCTGGGGTACACTTTAATTCAATGACTTTTAGAGATCTTGTTTTCCCTGATATTACTCTATATTCACATATTCATTAGTGGTAAGGATGACATTCAAATTTTCTGTATTCTCATATGGCATAAACAGGTAGTGCAGACATATCATTGGAATTAATTCTTTAAATCAAGATAAGCAAAGTATGGTGGTGAAGGCAAGAAGATGGAAAGGTGGAGACCAGCTTGATCTACATAGCAAGACTTTGTCTCAGAAAGGGGGTGGGTGTGGTAAATACATGTTTATAGAGGGTGTTATAAATTTGTTGCTATTGCTCTTCCCTAAGTAGCTACAAGTCCTTCATGTATGCTGATTATTATTACTCAATATTTCTACACATTTCCTTCGTCATTATCACCCTGCCCTGCAACTCCAAATCTTATCTTACTCAGCAATGTTTTCTACAGGGAAGAGAGGCTGGCTAAAGAAACACACCCTGAGCCCAGAGCCCAGAACTAGGGAAAGAAACATAGCCTGGGTCTGGGACCTGAGCCAGAGAAAGAAATGCTTTATCCCCAAACCCAGAACCAAGGAAACATGCCCTGACTCTGAAACTAGTACTAAAGAAACACTCTTAGCCCCTAGAGTCAGAGCCAGTGAAAGTAATATGCCCTGGCCTTAGAATTAGAGTCAAAAGGCTAAGAAGGCCAGTGAAAGAAACACAGCTTGGCTCAGATCAGGGCCATCTCTGCCCCTGACCAACTGATCAGTAAAACCAACCAATCACAGAGCAGGAAAATATCACCAAGACCTTAGAGCCCAAAACCAGAGAAAGAAACACAACCTGGGTCTTGGACCTAAGCCAGAGAAAAGAACATTTTATCCCCAAACCCAGAACCAAGGAAACATGCCCTGACTCTGAAACTAGTACTAAAGAAACACTCTTGGCCCCTAGAATCAAAGCCAGTGAAAGAAATGTGCCCTGGCCTTAGAATTAGAGTCAAAAAGCCAAGAAAGGCCAGTGAAAGAAACACAGTTTGGCTCTGAAATCAGGGCCATCTCTGCCCCTAACCCACAAAACTAACCAATCCCTGGTTGAATCCACCACCCCCCCCAAGAACCCTATATAAATGACCCTGCCTGGTCAGCTGTGGGCTGTTCTCTCCACCCTGGTAGAGACAGCCACTCTCCTGGACTCCTCCTTCCCAAATAATTCTCTTTCTGAAAAGAGTTTTGGGTGTGAAAGATCTTCACTCACCAATGCAGAGAAGATTGCTAAGATGTCCTATAGTGGACTGAGCAGATAAAAAAGAAAAAAGAAAAAAACAAAAAAAACAAAACTTGCTGAGATGTTCCCTGACGGGGCTGAGCAAGGCAAAGAAGAACAGAAGGACCTTGCTGAGATGTTCCCTCAGGGCTGAGCAAGGAGGAGCTGAAAAAGTAAGACCTTTAGCTGGAGCCACAGGAGATTGCTACATTTCTGCGAGGGTTTCTTCTTTTGCAGAGTGAAGGAAAAGAAGCAACATCTCAGGCCAGAGAAGAAGCAGAGCTCTGCTAGGAAGGCCCCCTTAAGTGGAGTCCAAGCAAAGCTCAGCTGTAGCAGCTCTCCAGGAGAGGAGAAGGATTGCAATACCCTGCAGGGAGACCATCCCCCACCACATCAGGTATAGCCTGCCTCCCAAACAGTTAAGGTACCCTTCCCTGAAGAGCTGTCCTAGCAGCTCCAGTCCTGCCTCTCCCAAACAGTCAGGAAACCTCACCCTCCAGAGCTGAGCTGTCTCATTGCGGCTCCAGCTGCCAGAGTTGTGCTAGCAGCTCAAGGTGTCACCTGACTCCCCAAATAGTCAGGATATCTTCCCCCCAGGGTAGCAAAACTCATATTTTAGTACCGAAACCTGGGACCAAACCCACAGAGTTGCAAAACTTACTTACATTTTCTGTGTCCTCTAAGATTTCTTTGGTTTGTTTTCCAACAGCTTAAATTATGCATTCCTTTTGGTTGCCCCCAAGAACTAAACGACACCACACACTTTGGTTGCAGGATGTGGAAAAATTAAGCAGTAACTAATCTGGGATCTTCTTTTCTGTTGACTACTTCCATGGTCATGGAAGGTGCTATGTAGGCTGCTGGGTAAGATATTGTCTTACCCAACTATGAACCCCATGAACTATATCAACCTGCGAGACTTCTGCATTAAAGGCACTGACGGGAGGGGAGAAAACAACCACTCTCTGATTGGATTTGAGACTTGCTCCATATTTCCAAAACTCATGGCATTAGAGGTCCTAGGCCCTGGTAGAAGGAAACTACTAAATACTTTCATTTACTAAATTGACATAATGTCAAGCTATCTACTAAATGTTTATGTTTAAACGCATAGGCAACATTCCGGAACATTTCATTGTTCTGTAACAACTGTATATACCTATATTGAGTTTCAAATGTTTTTTTATATAACAAGGATTTTAAAAGACTTGTTTTAATCAAGTTTGTCATACTTACATGAAGACTTGTGCACTAAAACTCTATGTTCATATTAATCTTTTCCACTATTTTAGTTCCTCCTAATTTGAGTGGATAATCATCTCTTTACCAGGTTTTCCAAATTGAAAAAACAACTAACCAGTAAAATACCCCATTGTGAATCTTCCCAGATACTCTGCAGCCTCTCTGCTCCCAGAGACAGCCCCTGAATGTAAGAGTGTCAGGAAGCATCTGGGCCTGAATCCAGCAAACATGACTTTTATTGTAACATATCAACACAGGTCCTTCTACTTCCTAAACAGTGAATGCCAAGAGTAGCAAGTCAAACAAATTCATGGAATTGAAAATTTTAACCACTTTAAAGATCATTAAATTCAACCTTTCTACATCACAAATAACTGAAGAGGTGCCAAAAAATTAAGTGACATAAGGATCCCAATGCTCAGCAATGATATAATTAAAATTAGACTTCAGGCTAGGAACCAATATCCAAGTCAGTGCACTTTCTGCCTTTGGAACCCACAACAAAAAAGTTTCCTTTATTATTATATTTATTTGGGTCTATAGGTCCATTTTTATAATAAATTTACTTGAAATTCATCTTTGGATTACTTTGTAGAATTTTCTTATTAACTTCCTTCTAAATAATTTCTCTCAAAATTATTTTAGTTCTTTATATATTCTGGATATCAGCCCTCTGCCAGATGTGGGATTGGTGAAGATCTTTTTCCATTCTGTAGGCTGTCACTTTGTCTTGTTGACCATGTCCTTTGCTCTACAAAAGCTTTTCAGTTTCAACAGGTCCCATTGATTGTTTCTCTCAGTGTCTGTGCTATTGGTGTTATATTTAGGAAGTGATCTCCTATGCCAATGCATTCAAGACTACTTCCTACTTTCTCTTCTATCAGATTCAGAGTAACTGGATTTATGTTGAGGTCTTTGATCCACTTGGACTTAAGCTTTGTGCATGGTGACAGGTATGGATCTATTTGCAGCCTTCTACATGTTGACATCCAGTTGTGCCAGCACCATTTGTTGAAGATGCTTTCTTTTTTCCATTGTACAGTTTTGGCTTCAAAAATTATATGTTCATAGGTGTGCATATTAATGTCAGGGTCTTCAATTTGATTCCATTAGTCCACATGTCAGTTTTTATGCCAGTACCAAGCTGTTTTTATTACTGTAGCTCTATAGCAGAGCTTGAGGTCAGGAATCATAATGCCTCCAGAGGTTGTTTTATTGTACAGAATTCTTTTGGCTATCCTGGGTCTTTTGTTTTTCCATATTAAGATGAGTATTGTTTTTTGTAGGTCTGTGAAGAATTGTGTTGGTATTTTTATGGGTATGGCACTGAATCTGTAGATTGCTTTTGGTAAGACTGCCATTTTTACTATGTTAATCCTGCCTATCAATGAGCATGGAAGATCTTTCCATTTTCTGACATCTTCTTCAACTTCTTTTAAAGTTCTTGTCATATAGATCCTTCACTTGCTTAGAGTTAACCCAAGGTATTTTATATCATTTGTGGCTATTGTATAAGGTGATATATCTCTGATTTCCTTCTCAGCCTGTTTGTCAATTGTATATAGGAAGGGCTACTGATTTTTTTTTTTTTGAGTTGATTTTATATCCTGTTAAGAGTCCAATTAAGAAATGGGCTATAGAGCTAAACAGAGAATTCTCAACAGAGGAAGCTTCAAATGGCTGAAAGACATTTAAGGAATTGCTCAACATCCCTAATCATCAGGGAAATGCAAATCAAAATGACTCTGAGATACCACCTTACACCTGTCAGAATGGATAAGATCAATAACACTGAAGACAGCTTATTCTGGAGAGGATGTGTAGCAAGAGGAACACCCCTCCACTCTTGGTGGTAATGCAAGCTTGTACAGTCACTTTGGAAATCAATATGGCACTTTCTTAGAAAATTGGGAATCAATCTCCCCAAAAACCCAGCTATACCACTCTTGGGCATATACCCAAGGAATGCTCAATCATATCACAAGGGCACATGCTCAGCTATATTCATATCAACATTGTTTGTAATAACCAGAACCTGGAAACAACCTAGATGTCCTTCAACTGAAGAATGGATAAATAAAATGTGGTATATATACACAATGAAGTACTACTCAGCAGAGAAAAACAATGATATCATGAGGTTTGCAGGCAAATGGATGGATCTTGAAAATATCATCCTGAGTGAGATAACCCAGACTCAGAAAGACAAACATGGTATGTACTCACTCATAAGAGGATACGAGATGTAGAACAAAGGATGATTAAACTGCTACTCACAACTCCAGGGAGGCTATCTAGTAAAGAGGACCCTAAGAAAGACACAGGGATCCCCCAATGACAGAGAAATGGATGAGATCTACATGAGCAAACTGGACGTGAGAGGGGGTAATGAAGGGCAATATTAAAGGGAAAGAGAGCTTAGGGAAGCAGGAGATCCCAGCTGGATCAAGAACAGAAAGGGAGAACAAGGAAAGAAAGACCATGATAAATGAAGACCCCATGGGAATAGAAAGAAGCAAAGTGCTGGAGAGGACCCCAGAAATCCACAAAGATACCTCCACAATAGATTACTGGCAGTGGGTTGAGAGAAAGCCCGAACTGACCTACTCTGATGATCCAGATGGCCAAACATCCTAACTGTTGTGCTAGAACTCTCATCCAATGACTGATGGATGCAGATGCAGAGACCCACAGCCAAGCACCAGGTGAAGCTCCAGGAGTCCAATCAGTGAGAAAGAAGAGGGATTGTCTGATTGAGAATTGTTGACACCATGATTGGAAAAAGCACAGCGACAAATAGCCAAACTAGTGGAAATACATGAACTATGAACCAATAGCTGAGGAGCCCCCAACTGGATCAGGCCCTCTGGATAAGTGAGACAATTGAATAGCTTGAACTATTTGGGAGGCACCCAGGCAGTGGGACCCAGACCTGTCCTTAGTGCATGAGCTGGCTTTTTGGAACCTGGAGTCTATGCAGGGATAATTTGCTCAGCCTGGGAGGAGGGGACTGGACCTGCCTGGACTGAATCTACCAGGTTGAGCTGAATGCCCAGGGGAGTCCTTGCCTTGGAGGAGATGGCAATGGGGAGTGGACTGGGGAGAGGGAGGAGGAGCGGGAGGAGGGAGAACAGGGGAATCCATGGCTGATATGTAAAATTAAATTAAATTATAAAATTTAAAAAAAAATTATTGTAGAATTATTTCAGTTATTCAAATGTACCTCCAACCATTCTTATTTATTGATGGTCTTCTCTACACAATTGGCACTTGATGTTCAAAACTAAATATCCAGATAAAATACATGTACTGTGTGCTCTGTATAAACCCCGTTCCCAGGATGACAAAATCAAGGAGAAAGACATCCCCAAGTAGGTCTCTGGTTTCGGAGGAAGTAGAGACTTTATGTTTCACAATTACATGAGCCTTCTCATTGGAGGCTAAGTAAAGAACTGATATAAGATGCTCCTATTGTTTCACTAAACTGAAGCCAAAAGGAAAGAGTGGACACTGAGTAAAGACACTGGAAGTTGAACAGCCTGTAGTCACCTTTAACAAACGATTATGATTAGGATACTACAGACTGTCTCACAAAAAGGTGAGAATAGTTCAACCAAAGTTTACCAATTAGTGAGACATACCACATTATTAGAAAGAAGAAAAATTTGGTTATCTCAGCATATGTAAAAGATAATAAAAGGTATTGGGAAAGCTTGAAAGTCTCTCATGTTTAAAAATATAAAAATAACTCAACACTACACTGAAGAAGTATCATGTTCAACATGATAAATGACATTTACATAAATTACAGAGTTATTTAGTGGTAAAAGACTAAAAGCAGCCATCCAAGATCAGTCAACAAAGATGCCCACACTCACTGTTACTCTTCACCATTACTCTGGGCATTCCAATTGAACAACCAACACCACATACCATGAAAATCAATCCCAAATTGTTCAGCAACCTAAATATAAGAGCTGAAACTCTTAAAGCATCTATAGGGGGATTTTCTGTGAACATTGCTAGAGCAGCAGATTCTTAGGCCACCAAAAACAAAAGCAAGAAAAGAAAAAGCTAAGATTCAACCTGGAGTTTCAAAGTAAAAATTTTTGTTCACCCAAGGATGATACTAAGAATATGGAGGAATAATCTTGGAGAAAAGGAGAAAATATTTGCATCTAAATATAGTACTAATGTGTGAAATTCTCAAGAAATTAAAACTATTAATAAAATTTTATTGAAATTATTATAATAATTTAGTCCTTAAAAGGAGAGAGGAATATGTAGCTTCCAGAATCCTGATCAAATAACTGTGGACAGGACCTTCTGCTGATATAAATGTATGAAATCACAGGTATAAAACTCACAACACTGAACATGACCTTTGAATGAGTGTGTGCTAAGCAGCTCAAAGAGCTGCAAGGAACACATATGGTCCCTGTTTCTTCTTATATAAAATACAGACTAGTTTTTCCAAGGGAATTTTAAATTCAGGAGATATGAGGCAGTCATTATAACTGACTTCATTTAATGCTACAAAAAAGGATTTGTTCACAGATTATTTTGACCTCTCCTTTATTTCTAAGTGACTATCAAGCTTCCCTTTTAAACAGAAGATAGACTCTAATTATTTAAATGTAGGGCGTGGTTGCTTTGGACCTCTCAGAATGAAAGCCTCTTCCGTCTCCCTATGGGAATCTCTGAATCATGGCCCTTGGGAAGAGGCGTCAATCCTGCTGTCTCTGTTCCCTCACTGTTCCTCTTCTCATCAACATTGAGCTGCTTCATCCCTTTGGAGTTCAAAGGATAGTTTGTGTCATTCTAGGGACTCTGACTTTGTACTTCAGGAAGTAAACAGTTAAAAAATAATTTTAATGATAAAAATAGAGCAACCATAATACCGTAGAAAATGCCAACGCCACACTGCACCAGCAAGCTCCTAGGACTTAGGTTTCAATGCTTTTTCACTCTGCTGTCATCCTTACTGAAACTCTTGATTCATGGTGGTGAGTAGGAAGCTTAGGTCAGTTTTTAAAACTTCAAATTAAACCTCATTTGGAAATACTATGTTTGACCTACTAATGTTAAACAAGAAAACAACACATTTATAATATAAAATGGACTTTTATATTATTTCAATAGAATATCCAAAAGCTATCTCTAAAGTAAGCAACCAGTAAAGTGAATTCTTCTGCCTATTAATGCTGTAGGCTCTGATAGGAAGAAAGGTGCCCTGGCTACTTTCCCACAGAAGCAAATTCCTTAAGCTCTTTGATGTCTGAACCTTATGGGGAGTACATTTCAGAGTGGTTTTTGAGCGATGGGAATCACAGCAATGACTGTTGCTTTAGTGTTCTGTATAACCCAATCTGGCCCCCAACTCCTGGTCCTCCTGCCTCAGTCTCCCTAGTCTTGTGGTTACAAGCCTGGCCCACGGTGCCCAGCAGCACGGTAGCACTAAGTGTCTGATGAATCTTGATTATTTAGTAAGGATCAGCAGGTGCAGCTCTATATGGTGGATATGCCTCTGGATCAACAGTTGGTGGACCCATAAATCTGATGTGCAAAGTCACTTGTCTATCCACACTATGCCGACAGGTTGAGACTATAGTTCGATAGCAACATGTTTGTCTATTGTGAACAAAGCTTTGTATTAGATTCCAGCACCAGAAAAAGACAAAAGAATCGGTAAAAGAAGGAATCCAGTCAGGGTCCATGCTTTGTCACCCTAAGGTAAATACAGATTAAATGTATTAATTTATTAAAGAAAATATCTGGCAACTGATATAGGATAATTTCTACAATGTCTTAAAAGTAACATGCAAAGAAGTGTGCATATTTACCTGATTGTTCCATAATAAAGAGGAGAATATAACAAAATGCATGTGTCTGCTCATTTATACAAAGGTCCTGCAGAATGAATAAACCAAGGAGTTATGTGAATGATCAGCTATAGGAAGAGATGGAACTGAGTAAGAAACAATGTTTGTATAATCTACTAAACAAACAAAACAGAGCAAGATTCCAACATTTACAAAAAAATGTATGGCAAACTTTAGCCAATGAACTCAATTTTACTTCAAATGAATCTTATGATTACTCTGAAGGAGTTGGAAAGAAACTGATCTTGAACAATATCAGCAACCAAGTGATCGATAAATTAAATAGAACCCCCCAAAATTAAATAACTATCCATACCTTCATACTGATAGAATTGAATAATAGTGATGAGGACAGAGAGGCAGCTCTTCCTTAGAAAAAATTATTAATACATGTGAGAGGTGTGACCAGAACAATAATGGAACATCTGTGATGAACCACAGCAGCTCCTTAAGATAGACATTATTGACAGAGCTAAAATTGGTGTGGGGAAAATGAAGACTGAAATGGATTACTTGAGTGATCTGAAATTACAACCTCCTAAAATTCTTACTGTATGAGAAAATGAATGCAGTTATTTTGAACTATCAAAGTCAACATCTCTAAATAGAAGGTCAGATTTCTCATAGTCCCTGACACAGTGCACTAAGAAGGGTAAGAGACCACAATTCTGTTTAGCTAATGTAGGACGTCAACTCACAGTGAGAATTCAAAAGCACAAACCTGAAGGGCACGCTACTCACCCACAAGTTCAATGTCATAAAAGATGATAAGGGATCCTACATAGGGAAGCATAAAGAAACACAGCAATTCACGACAGTAAGAGATCCTGGATGTGTGCCAGGCAACAATTCACAGTGTGTGAACATGATCATAAATTAGTCACTAATATTATACCAATGTGAATCTTTTGGTGCATGCATTAAACACATTAAAGATTCTTCAGTTTCACACATTCCTCACATGTCTCTCACATGAGGCACTGAAATGTAGTCAGCTGAAGGCATTAATAATAGACTTGGAGTTCCCAATAGCGCATCAGTGTCCCATTAAAGAAATAAACCAAAGCATTTCCCCTTGGTGCCATTGAACCAAGCGTGAGTCCAGACTGGAGTTCTCTGTGTTCCTCTCTCTTCCACCCTCTGTCTGTTGTATGAATCCATGCCTGCCTGAAAACTGTATTGTGAATCTATCCCTGTATGTAAGTGTATATGAGAGAGTCTGTCCCTGTGTATCTGTGTGTCTGTCTCTAACAAAGGACTTTGTTCTGTATTTGTTGAAAGCACAGAAAGTCTTAGATGCAGGGAAGATTGAGGGAAAGTTTACTGAAATCTTTAACAGAATTTTACAGGGTACTAAGTCCCTGACTCCACCTGGCCTAGATGACAAACAATATTACAAACATCATTGTTTATCAAGCAACGTCCAAATGTTGTGTACAATATTTATGGTGAATACTCTTTTTAAGATCACTTTCATCCTCTATTTTTGCTGTTTTTATAAAAGTACATGTAAGCATTACTTCTTGAGTGGAAGAATACATAACTTAAGGTTACACCTATATGTCAGTTAACTTCTGTTGTAAAGGTTGGTTTCCATAGCAAATGCAAGACAAGCAAAGTTGGTTGTTGTCTTGTTCTCTAAAAGTCAGATTAAACAAACAGACTGTGGATATTGCTCTGTGTAAATAAAATGCTGATTGGCCAGTAGCCAGGCAGGAAGTATAGGCGGGAGAAACAGAGAATTCTGGGAACAGGAAGGTGGAGGCAGAGATATTGCAAGCCGCTGCCATGAGAAGCAAGATGTAAGGTACTGGTAAGCCATGAGCCACGTGACAACTTATAGACTAACAGAAATGGGGTAATTTAAGATATAAGAACTAGATAGCAAGAAGCCTGCCACGGCCATACAGTTTGTAAGCAATATAAGTTTCTGTGTGTTTACTTGGTTGGGTCTGAGCATCTGGCGGGTGAGAGACATTTGTCCTGACTGTGGGCCAGGCATGAAAACTCTAACTACAGCAGTCCTACATTTTAAGTGACCTCAAGTTGTATTCTTAAATGGCTGTGAGACCCAGCAAAGGTTCCAGTCCCTTAGAATGTAAGAAACATTTCATACTGTTGCACTGCCATATTCTGACTTTGATAATTTACCACATTTATATAAAATGTTTGTATACATAGAGAAAACAAGGAAAGACTGTGAGTTTTGTGTGGTCATTGTCGAAAGAGTTGGGTAACATTGATCATGAGAATGAAAGCAGTCTGGACATTTAAGAACCGTTTTCATTTCCTTGTGAAGGAAAGAACTTCGCTTAGGAATATTAGGAATTCAATACAGAGGATAAGATTACTTCTCACACTCACACCATGTGGATATGGAAACAATGAAGTCTTGCCATTTATAGACAACATATAATTTTTAAAAGTGAGATGCAAACTTACGTGAAGCTAGGAAGCAACAGCACCATAGAGGGTCCTCACCATAAAGACCCTAAGAGTTTACCTTTTCAAGTCCATAGACAGCTTCTTCTTAAACACCCAGACACAGGGAGATCACAACTTCAAGAGGAGATCTATCTTATTATTGAAAATTTCTAATGGTTTAAATGTTGATCATTTTATCATGTTAAACCTGGCTCATTGTTCTCTATACTCCCATCTGAAGCAGCTTTATCCGTTATCGTGGTCTATATCCTCCAATATTTTCAGCTGACCCTAGTTTCCTCTGGTCACCTTGTCTCCTCTGACCCATTCCTAGTTCCTTTATCTATCTATCTATCTATCTATCTATTTATTTATTTATTTATTATTGGTATTTTAAATTACAGACACATACATTTGATTAATCTCCTCATCATAGGTCATTGTGAAATGTCTATTGGAAAAGCTAGAAAGTACCATTTGTATGCAGGAAAGTTGAACTGTGTTTCCGTCAGCTGACATCCACCATGATTCAACACGCAGCTGCGGCTTCTTTCTGTGCACCTGTAACATTACCGTGTTAATGTTAATTCTGTCCTGTGACAGAATCCTCCGTCAGTGCTAGCCGTGATATTGAATAGTGTTATGAACTAAGGAATTAGAATTTTAAAAAATTATTTAAAGGAACTATTTAGATATATTCTTTACTAGCTGGGTGTTTCTATGTTTCTTCACCTATGATTATTTAGGCATATTCACCAACCTACAAACCATCCGGCTAGAGAGATTCTTATACTTAACCAATATTGAGCTCTTGACAGAAAGAAAACTGCAGTGATTATGAATGACCAGACAGTAAAATTTCCAGACAAGTAACAACCTTTCTAAGATTTTGTTTCCTTGACGGAAAAATGAGAACAATTCCAACACTGAATTCATAAAATTGATGATGGAAAAATGTAGATAACTGTATTAAAAGTTTTTGGCTTACATAACACTAAGTATTCAGTATCCACATGGTAAGTCCAGCATCAAGGATGACCAACAATTACCCAATAACAATGGGCAAGTATGTCAGAGAATTACACCTTGGAACTTTTAGTTTTCTGTGCCAAACTACCTTTGCCCCCTCGCCCCAGCTCCCACACCTCGTCTCTGTAAACATATTTAAAGATGGTCCAGCTGCTCTCTTCTATGAGAGAACTTAAAATACACTCCATGCATTCATGTCATCAGCAATCTGGCAACTCTACTACAGTGATTGTCTCCACATCAGACTGCAATATTTTGTAAAGGAAAATGAGTGTCACCCCTACAACCTAAAAGAGTGCTCAAGAGCCTCTTTATAATGAATGAGTGAGTGGATACAGAAGGAAAGACTACTATGGTGCTCTTTACCATATTTTTTCTAGACATCAAATCATGAAAGCTAAAGTAAGCACAATGAAGGGCTTTCCCCTAAACTAATATAGAATGTTTATTAATGACAGGCCCGATGCTGACGTGAGCACCATCTTGGCAGTGGGCTTTTCTGAATCTACACGCACCCCTAGCAAGTGGAGATGAACCAGTGGAGAGCTTTCCTTTATTTTAGAGTTTCAGTATTGATGAGACAAACCCTCTTCTGAAATGCTGCCTTCTCATATGTGAAGTGACTGTCAGTGCTAAAGCATTAGCTTGATATGCATCAAGTTCCAAGTTACAAACACACAATGACGTTAGAATAGAGCAAGGCAGGACAGGACAGGATGGGCCTGGAAGGTATGAGCAGGGACCCAAAAGACCATGGCAGATCAAGATAGCATAATGAAAACTAAATAAAATGAATGGACTTCAGCGTTGTCTTCCACATTCAGCCGAAGTGTAGTCCTTAACATAATCTCAGACTAAGGAGGAGAGGAGAGCGCTAGCGTGCTAAGTCGCTGCATGTGATGGCTGCCAGCATTCACCGGCCACGTTTGCACTTCCAGAGTTTTTTCTTTAAATACATCAAAGGGGTGAGAGCAAAAGAAAATCATGTTGACAGTTCCACAAGTAGCCACAAGAGGGAGGAGTTGTATCATGCATAGAATGGAGAGTCCCCGAACTAAGAAACCAGATTCATGTGAGAGAACCAAAATTGAATCCGTTATCAACATTGAATCGATTTGTTGTAGTAAGGCTTTTTTGTTGTAATAATGTGTTGAAAGTAATGTTTGTTTAACCCTATTTTATGACTTTATTCCCAGAGCCAGAGAAAATTCACATCAAATTTGTCATCAAGTGTAAAAAGTCATGGATGTAATGAGAGAAGAACCAGCCATGGGTTAGAAAGCCGTGCAAGCTCCGCAAGGCTTATTTCTGTGCTGACAACTACAATTTTAAAAGCTGGTTTCAATTGTGCATATTTATGGATATACTGAAGTAGTGTGATATTTTGATGTATGTGTGTAATTGTCTTCAAGTTGGAGTATTGGCATATCTACCACTAAAAGTTTCATAAAACATATATTTTATTAAAAATTCATCCTTCACCTAATAAAAAGCATTGGCATAAGATTCGAGAAATCATCGTGGGGATTTCCTGGGTAGCAGGGTGCTCTGGTTTTCTCTTGGTTGCTGTGATAGATAACACTAAGACAAAATGAGCAATGTACAGAGGAAAGGACCCTCTTCACAGGTTACATTCCATCACTGAAGGAAATAAGGGCACAAATTTTGCAAAAACTTGGAGCAAAACCCACACACTTGGAAGCACATGCTTAACTTTCTTATGCATTCAGAACCACCTGCCCAGGGAAGGGCACCACCCACTGAGAGCAGGGACCCTCCTGCAATAAGTAGCAATCATACAATCTGCCACAGATATACCCACAGGCCAATCTGACTTCCATTTTAGATAGCTCCAGGCTGTGTCACATTGACAGTTAAAGCTGGCTAGAACATGGGGTGAACTCTGTTCTTGATATGTCAATGGGTGCCAAAATTTCAGCTTCTGTGATTCCACATAAAGTTAAAAATCAAAGAAAAGACCAGTAGAAGACTTTGGAAAGACCTAAGCCTCAATTGCCTATTTACTAAAATGAGAGTTTGTTGGAAGGAACTTGTTATACTGACCCCAAATAAAATGGCCACAACCATCAGCTGAACTGGTAAAAACCGAAGACCCCTAAGCCAACTCAGCACCTGTGCCAAACAGACAAGTGGGGCTGGAGAAACCCTGGTACCTTTGCCAATTGGTCATGTTTAAATTAATAATCATCAACCCTGAACAAACTCAGAGATCAGTGGAGACCTGAATGTAAACCAATTCCTTCTCCTGGCCCTACAGAAACACTACAGACCATCACTTTTCTCACAGATTCCAACATTTCTCCCTCTAAAGTTTCAGCTGCTTCTTTTTATCCCTGGGAACATAGTCAAGACCAGCACAGTTTCCAAGTTTTACAAACATCAAGTCCACTGACATGTCTGGGTCCAGTGGATGCTGCATGCTCTGTGGTCCTTCCTTCTGTAGGGAAATGAGTGTTTGTCCTCTGATCCAAAGCCAAACCCTGTTGTCTTCCCTGGATGGACAGACACACACACACACACACACACACACACACACACACACACACCACAACACACACACCACGTCTTTTTCCTAGAGTGGGTCCTCTTCCCTGCCATGTCTGCTTTCCTCCACCCTAGATGATCTCATTAACATACAAAAATGACTGTCTCCAAACAAACAGATAAAAACCTCTTTTCTGTTTCCACATCTGATTTTAATCAGGATCCCATTGCTCTGGTCCTTCTTACAATGAAGTTAGGGGAGAGGTGCTAAGATTCTGGAGAAAATTTTGTGGCTGATGTCTTTGAAGCAGCTAGAGTCACTGAAGAATTCCATGGATGGGTCACTCCAGTCTAGACAAATGCTATTCTCAGTTTTAATCAAAGAAGCTTCTCTTCGCAATGAATGGTAGTAGGAGCAGAGACCTGCAACTGCTCTGGATACTGAGAATAAGAGATGGCAGCATGCTCAGCCTTAATGAGTCATTTATAACTCTCCATCTAAGGCTCAGGGAACATCATGGAGGGGAGAGTGGGAAGACTGTAAGAGCATGAAGATACGGAGAGCTAGGAAATGCTTTCTTCTGTACTTGACACAGCCACTGTGATTGTTATGCCACAGCATTTGAGATTACCTCCACTGGATCTGGCATAAAGAACCGTGAACACGGAGGGACTCACAGGGCGTCAGCCCTCTCAACTAAACTGCTGGTTACTGGTAGATTTGGGGGAGCAACAATCATCGCCTCTGCCCTGCACCAGTAGGTGAGCCTACAGTGGTCAGTGGGCAGTTCCAAACCCCTGTTCACACAGACAGCCCTATTTAAACTCAGTGGGTCTTGTAAGGAAGAAAGGTGTTGAGAGGGATGGGGGGGGAGGCCAGGGGCTGGTGACAGTAACCAGAATGCACTGTATACATATATAAAATAAAATATATTAAAAATAAATTCTTTAGACGTATTTCTTAATCGTTTGTTCATTATGAAAGAAAAGTTTTCATTAAAATGTGCTTTTCCTTAAAATGACTTGTCTAAAAAAGCATAGAGTGCTTTATAACTTGTGACTTCATGATTTTTAAAACTTATTTGAGCATTATTTTCTACTATGCCACTTTCTAAGTGTATGTGAGAGGGAACAGTGAAGAAGCCACTGATATGGTTATGACCACTCCAGGATGGTCATGGTTTTTGCTGTGGACACCACAGGGAGAACAGCCAGAGGCGTCTGGAGGAGTACAGGGTAGAGAGAAAGAATGGCAGATTGGAGATGTCCAGGGCTAAGGACGCCGAGGGGAGGGAGAGAATGGTGGAGATAGCAAGATGCTAACAGAGGATAGAGCATAGCAAGAGCAAGCAAGAGAGTTAAGAGGACAATCAGAGGAGCGGGCCATAGCAGGGTGAGCAGCTGCAGACAGGGAAGCCTGTGAATTTGAGAGAGTTTGGAGAAGAGGTGAGAAGAAATAGGAAATTTGTGGAACGCGTACTTGTGATGCTAAGGAAGCCTGGAGGCCAGCATGGGTTTTAATAATGCTGCTGCGCACCACAGGCAGCCATATGTGTCTTCTGCCAGAGGCAAGGAAATAATTCCTTTTGGCAGATGGGAACCGTTTCACAAGGTCCCAAGGAATACTGGTGTTTATTGAACTGCTACAAATAATTCTCCTTTAGTCCAGGCTGAGCTCTTTCCTGGATATCTGGGCAGCTAAGCACTTCACTTAAGGAAATATTCACCTCACAATCAAACACAGATTCCAGTTTCAGCCTCATGCTGTATTACATAGGTGCTACATGGCCGCTCCTTACCAGGAAAAGAAAACAATAAGAAGACAGGAGGTGGGAGCTAAGGAAGCTTCATTCCTTGTGCTCAGTACCCTTGTTATCCGTTCAATGGTTGGATGCCATTTGTAGCTGGAGAGCTTCTCTACAGGTCCCACCAAGTCCCCGCAGTCCCACAACCCACTTATAAAATGAACACACAGACATTTATATTATTTAAATTGTTTGGCCATTAACTCAGACCTACCATTGTCTAGCTCTTACTCTTATATTTAGCCCATTTCTATTAATCTATACTTTGCTGTGTGGCTCGTGGCTTACCAGTACCTTACATCTTTCTTGTCATGGCAGCAGCTGGCAGTGTCTCTCTACCCAGCCTTCTACTTCCCACAATTCTCCTCCTCCTTGTCCTGCCTACCCTATCCTTCTTGCCTGGCTACTGGCCAATCAGCACTTTATTTATTTTAACCAATCAGAGCAACACATTTGACATACAGAACATCCCATAGCACATAACCATACTATAAATGCATAGTATTAAAATATCCTAGGGTAGGAGGAAGGAGAGGAGGGGATCTGTGGTTGGTATGCAAAATGAATAGAAGATTTCTTAATAATAAAAAAGTATAAAAAAGATGTCAAGACAAAAAATAAAGTAAAAACAAAAGTCAGATTCATAGTCTTTTGTCATGCATCATATAAATGAATATGTGTTACTCCTTTGCCACATAATGGCACTGTTTTACTTGGAAGACGATTCAGGCAGATATTAAGGGAATTTGAAATAGTTCTGATTTTGATATGAATATTCATGATTTACAGCATCAAATTTATACTGTCTCACATGCTCACTTACAAATGACTTCTCCAGAAGGGATTGCTGCCTCTCTCCTTTCTTCTATCCAGTCCTATGGTTCTGCTAAATATTTTAGGTCTTTTATTGTTAATCTGGGCATTACAATAGGATTATTTTTGATCCTTGTTATCCTTTATCCAGCCATCATCAAATGTTTGAATTTTTCCTTGTATGCTGTGACCCGTGATGTCCACCTCATTATTTAAAAATAAAAATAAAAATTGGAGATGTTAAGGAAAAATATCCTAGATTACATTATTTCTTGGGTATAACTGTAATAGTGTATGTCCTTTAGTCTTACTGCACTTAATCTATCCTGACAGGAGCCATAAGCCTAAGTGACCCTTGATACATATGCCGCCATATTTGGGCTTCTCTCCTCTTTTCCTAGATCTAGGCCTTGCTTAATTCTCCATAGCACCAGAATCTGTTCTCATAAATACAGAACCTCTTCTCAGAAATCAGGTGACCGTGCTGCAGTTAGGCAGTTAGGCAAAAACAGATAATCCTCATAGCAACATTTCCTGCTGGCTAAACAACCCATGATTAAAGTCGCCTCCCTCCTTGCACCCCCCTTTTGCCTCCCTATATATGCCTTAAGAGGGAAATAAAATTTTGGAGCTTGATCAGACTTCCTGTCTTGCTCTCACTCTTTGTGTCTCTTGTCCCTCTCATTCACTGGCCCTCCCTTCAGGTCCCTGTTGAAGAACCCACTGGCTGGGGTACTATGATGCATACATCTTATTTAAAAGGGAGTAAAATTCTTATCATAAAATTAGAAGATGTCTGTAGAGTGAATCACAACCCAAGCCTAGCCACTCACAAAGAGGAAGAGTGGATAAATCTAAGCACTCTTGTGAGCTCAGCCCCCTTCTGTAAGTCTTAGTCACAGACAACAATGTTGGGACTGCCCTGCACCAAGCACACAAGTCCTTTCTAGTAGATGGAGTCCCAGGTATCCAAAGACCCCTACGGAGAGTAGAGGGTAGGAGACATGGCTGTCAATGTGGTGACAGATGCTGAAAGCAAGTTCCTCTCAATTATAAATCTGAGATGCTAATCTCTGCTAAATTGTTAATGGTGGCTAATGAAATACTCAATTACCCTTTTGATAAAACATTTGCATGTAAATGGATCCTCCTGGAAGGACTCCTTTAACCCAAAGGAGATGCTCTGAGTGCTGGCAGGGCTTTAGCTCTACTTTTGCATTGTCCCTTGCTGATATCAATAGGCTGTTTGATCTCTAATTTGAGGACATCAGAAAGGAAGTAAAGGCTCTTGACCACTAAATCAAGAGCTGGAGTTTAGTTTCTAATAGATGACATTCACTGAAAACTCTGTGAGTAAAAACAACGAAAGAACTCTTTTACTTCACTCATCAAAGGAAACTACCTGGAGTGCTGGAGTGAATGGAAGTTTCCAGTGTGCCTTCTGCTGAACTTCTACATGGCTGTGAGTGCTACAAGTCCAGAACCAGATCATCCTGGGCATCTTTAGCCTTTTTAACAGCCATGGATTGCCCCTCCCCATATCTCACCTAATGTCTTTGTGACAATTGGGCAAATTCTTTGACATGTATAAGCACACAGCTACCTTCTACCAACCAAAAGAAGAAAAATACTATCAGATAGCCTCCGAGGCCCACAGCAGAGGTTTCCCTACTGTGCCTAAACCAGTAGGTCCTAATTACTTTGCTGTTACTGTGATAAACGCCATGACCAAATTCAGCTTGGGGAGAAAAGGACTATGTCTGTTTGCCCTGCCACTTGACAGCCCATCTCTGAAAACAGAAAGGGCAGGAGCCCAAGGTAGGAGGAACCTGGGACACCGTGGAGGACCCTGCTGACTGACTTCTTGGCTTGCTTTCTCTTCTTTTCTTTTCTTTCTTTTTTTCCTCTTTTGGGTTTTTGGAGGGAGAGTTTCTGTAGTGGGTAGCTGTTCCAGCTTTGACCTTGAAACACTACCCCTAGAGTGACAGCAGGCACTTGCCTATGACTGGCCCCTGGGCCTGACCTGCCCTTGGGGCGTGGCTGAGAGAGACACCTTAAGACTAGAGGTGCATACATGCTTGCCCCTTCTGGATACCTCAGGGTCATGGAAGCTGGATGGGACACCAAGGCAGAGTTCTCCGCTGGATGGTATCTCATCTCTCCAGGATCCTGTAACCAACCCTTATTGGCTGTAAGTTATCCCAGAAATAAACCTCTCTTGTTTACCACATAAATTACATGGAATTACCTCATTAATTACAGCAATAGGTAACCCTGGCTGTCATGCAACTCACTCTGTAGACCAGGCTAGCCTCAAACTCAGAGATTCGCCTGCCTCTGCCACCTCAGTGCTTGGATTAAAGGTGTGTGTGTGTGTGTGTGTGTGTGTGTGTGTGTGTGTGTGTGTGACCACCACCCCGCTCAGCTTACTTTCTTATACAGTCTGGGGCCCACCTGACCAGCGAGGGCACCACCTACAGTGAGAGAGGCGCTCCTACACCAATCTGTAATCCAGAAAATGCCCACAGACTATTCTGATGGAGAAGATACTTCAGAGGAAGTCTCTGCTTCTGAGGGGACAAAAGCTACCATCATACCCATCTCCGTAATGTTGATCCTAATGGGTGTGAAAAGTGCCTTGATTTATGACTTTTTTGTTTTGTCACCGGAAGAACTAGATCATTACCATGTTTAAATGGAGTTTTGGGTACCTAATTCTGAGTTCCCAGTCACTCGTATTTGACCCAAAATTAAATTTCTCTTGCTCCTTTGAGGTACGGGCTATTTGCTGTTTGTATGTTTGTTTTCATGGGCTCTAGTGAGTGTCTATTTCCAGAAGCACAGATGTTAACGTTGTGTGTTGAAATAAAGTATTCTTATTTATCTCCCCCCTTTTTTATCCATTTCCCTATGCCTCTCACC
This sequence comes from Onychomys torridus, assembly GCF_903995425.1. Taxonomy (NCBI): domain Eukaryota; kingdom Metazoa; phylum Chordata; class Mammalia; order Rodentia; family Cricetidae; genus Onychomys; species Onychomys torridus. The sequence continues at coordinate 28,915,800 of NC_050444.1, read as the reverse complement.
ATGCTGTTGTCCATTTAATGCCCACTTTCGTCTTCTCCCTGACAGCATCCACACACTGATTCTATTTCATGAATTAAATGAATAAATAAATACACAAACAAACAAATAAATAAATAGCAATACCTGGGGCTCTGGAGACAGTTTGTACTTGCCTTTCAAAGGTAAGGACCAGAGTACAGACAGCAGCAGCAAGTAAACAGGGGCCGGATGGTAGATCTGACTCCGGCTCTTCTAAGTAAGATGGGAAGCAGAGATGGGAGGAGCCCAGAAGCTCCATTGCAAAAAGGGCCAACTAGCCTGGCATCCAACAAAGAATAACAAGACCCCTGCCTCAGAAAAAAGTGGAGGCTAAAAACCAATACCAGAGACTGCTCTCTAGACTTCCACATGTACACCACAGAAGGCACCTACACTCACATGAAGGAACACACACACACACACACACACACACACACACACACACAGGTCTGGATAGAGGGGGGTTCCTGGATAGTCAGGACTACAGAGAAAGACTCTGTCTAAACACAAATCCCACATATAGTCATAGTTCTATTTAGTTATACACTTGAAAATAGGATTATTAGAGAGATGGATTAATAATTCTAAGGCTGCTATGCCTGTATAAGGCACTGGAGTTCAACAATTGAATAAATAATAGTAGATAGTAGAGTCATATATCTCACTATTGGAATTAGCATTCACAGATAAGCAAGGGAGATAGGTTAGAAGGATCTTTGTGGTAATAGAGCAACCTGAGGCCCTTATAGGTCTCAGTTGGTTTATAGATATTTAGGTTTGCACATGGTACATACAGAAACATTTATTGCTGTGTGTATACACATAGTTAATACATATATACAGAATTTTGCTCTCTTGTATTGAAAGCCTAATCAACATTCCCATTACTCACAAACAAACTTGGAGTCCATATCTTAGTTTCTCTTGTCATTCTTCAGTAAATGGAAATAGATCTCTTTGAGGAAATGATTGATTGCAGTTATAGGCTGTCCTGAGCCTGGAGCACTCTGAAAACCCAGAGAATTGTTATACACATATAGTATGATTGCTTTCAATGACTAAAACTAGAATATTTTGAACAATAAAATAAACATTGTATTGTTACCAAATGTATAAAACCCATATCTATATTAACCAATTGAACTAAATTATACATGGGGGAGTGTAGACAAAGGTACTATGTGGAAGGATTTCATTTATTTCACATTACTATGCACACAATGCATCCTCACACGGGTTGAACACAGCCCCCCATGGGTTTTGGCTTCACATGGTGACTAGTTTCCAACAGTGCCATAGTGATAGGCTTTACAGCCTTACAACAGAAAACCCTGGCTGTCTGGCAGCTGGTCAAAGTCAACCTCAACAGTCATATGGTTGTATTGTGTGTAATTTTAGACACTGTGCTGAAAAGGGCAATTCACCTCTGTGGTCACTGTTTCCATAACCTATAACTCCAGCCTCATCACAAGAAAGACATCAGCCACTGCAGTACTGTAGAATTCTACAAAATGCTTGACTGCTACCCTTCAACTGTCAAGGTCATCAAAAACTAATGCGAAACTGTCACAGCCTCGACTTATCTTGAGGGATACAACAATTAAATATAAGGTGGTATCTTGGAGAGGAGTATAGAAAAAGAGTTGAAGACTCTAGGAAATCTAGAGGAATCTGTATTAACTTTTAGTTAATGCACGAGTGTTGGTTATTGATTGTAAGGAAGCTGCTATATGTTCATGGTAGAGAATATAGGGAGTGGGACATATGGGAATCTATTAATTCCTCAGTTCACCTAAACATTAATACTGTGCTAAAGTGACATCTATTAAACACTGAAAAGTACTAATATGGTGATAAAAACAACAACAACAACAACAACAACAACAACAACAACAATAATAATAATGCAATAAAAACTGCATTGAGGGGTCATCTGTCATTTCTGCTAGTGACAGCATTCCAGTATGCTCACTGTTATTGAAGTCTCTACCACATTTACATTTAAAGTACACATTCAAGGCTAATTTAAGCTAGATATAAGTGAAATTAAGATGTTATTTCTCAACCTTATTCTACAATTGTGGACTATATGCCTATACCTCTATGATGCAAGTTAAGAATTCAGCATTCTGCGAATGGACAGAGGGCTTAATCTTAGGAAAATAAGTCATAGAGATAGTCTAAGTTGTCCCGGATTTCAAGTGCGCACACTGCACACGCCAAATTCTGACTTACTACTTTTGTTTGTTATCTCTGTTGGCTACCCTACTCCTCTGTTCTGGAACTGATAGAGGAGAAGGAAGTTTTCATTTAGTATCTTCTGTGACCTTGTGCAATTTCAGTGTAAGACGCTGGCTAGACTCCCAGGGTAATACCCACAAGATGTAACTAACGATCACGGGGAAGGCCAAAGTAAGTCAAATCAGGAACCTCCATCCTGCAGAATGCTGGTGACAAGGAAAATCCCTGCTTGGAATTGATTTGGTGGGGAAAGAAACCCTGGCCAAGCAGCAAAGACTGAAAATCCTCAGCGGCCACCAAGCCCCTAAACCGCTGATTTGGTCAGTAACTTGGAAGGAAAAAAAGCAGGAGCATGGAGGGAGAAATATAACAACCTTAACAGTTGCTGCTAATTTAAAGAGACAAGGACAGGAGGGTTGTGTGCACCCGGACCTTTATTTTTTTTCCCCAAGGGAAATTCTGAGAAATCCTTTGGGAGTTACAACCATCTGTAGATGTGAATTCTGCCTCTTGGTTTTCAAATATTATAGCTTGCACCCAGACAGTTTCCCCAAAATGCGGGGACTGGTGGGTAAGAAGAGCAGAGGGAGAGGGTAGGGTGTTGATAGGCACATCTGTCCACTAGCGAACAGCCCTAAAATCCTGGGATGACCCTCATCTGTGTCCTTGGGTGATTTCTGTGTTCTGCCCGTCTTCACTGAGTTGGGAGAACCCCATTCTATCACAAGAGCAGGAAGATGAGAGTTCCAAAGCATTCAGCTTTCATAACTGCTGTGTGTGTGTGTGTGTGTGTGTGTGTGTGTGTGTGTGTATGTGTATGTTAAAAGCAAGTGAATCGTGCTGTGCTGTATTTAAAAAGACCGATTGCCCACTTAAAAAAATTTTTTCCGGAGTATTTGACTGTTTATTTCAATAGACAATCAGCCCTCAAATTCAGTGAAATGAACAGTACTGATAAGGAAGATGGAGAGGCTGGGAAACCCACACAGTCAGATGGAGCTGTCCAAACAGCCGCAGTGATAGGGGAGGACAGGAAGCAAAGGCAGAGAAAGTCTGTCTGTCCCTTCTCTTTTATTGCACAATCCGGCAAGGCCGCGTGTGCAAAATCGTCTACAGAAGAGCAGCCTTCACGCCGGGGAGCAGCGTGTGTTGGGTGCAGCTGGCAGATGTGGTGGTCTGCCTCCCAGAGAGGAGCGTCTCCCCCCGCGGCTCGCTCGAAGTGCGCTGCTCCGGCGGGGGATGACTTCATGCGGCCCGCCTGGAGTAGCCAGCGGCGGCTGCAGCTGCAGGTGGGGCGGGGCGGGGGCCGCGCGATCCCGTAGATCCCAGCACCAGCGGCCAGACAGCGGGACTGCAGCCCGGGGCAGCCAGGACGCGCCTCTCCATCCGGAAGGTAAGCCGCTAGCCCGCGCTAGCCGCCCTGAGCCGGGCTTTCCGCCTGGGTGATGACTGGCTTTGTAAGACCCGGAAAAGAAGAGATGACCCTGCTGCGTTCTGCAGTGGGAAAAGGAGTAAGGGAGTGAAAGGTTGATCAGCCTTGCATTGGAAAGGGGAGGAGAGATGTTCCCCAGCAAACAAAGGGGCTTTCAGCCTCCAGCTCTTAAAGGTGATCGACCATTTCCGTAGCATGTTGGTTTAGACACTAAGGAGGATTCGAGATGTGAAACAGTCTGAGTGCCCGTTTTACCTTGTGTCTTCCACCTTCATTCGATCATGGCTTGGGAGCATCGTGTCCTTGGGAGCAGTTGGGGAAGTCGTCAGTAATCTTGCCTCTCTGTGGCTTCTTTGGTTCTCTATCATCCCTGGTATCAGGGTGTTTCTTCATTCACCTCAATGTCATAACACCTGCTCGCTTCAATGCTGTGCCTTTGGGAGTCCGGGTGGAGGGAAAACTTCGCTCTCCTCCCGAGTTCGGCTTGCTGTGGGCTGCACTTGGCAGTTTCTCCCTTCATTTTCATCTTCCCTGTCAATCAGTTCATTGATTTACAAAGATGCTGTATCTACTCACAGATCAACTCATCCTCTCTCATGCTCCTTCAGTTCCGTGGCTGACTTTATCAAGGACCCAAAAAGGGCATTGCCTCTCTCAGGGTTCCTTATTGGGTATTCCCTTAACATACTATGACCGGGGTACTTTCCCCCGGATGCATAGAATGAAAAGCTCTGCTTTCGGCTCAGGACCAACATGGTTTTCTCTAACTGCCTTTCTTGCAGTCATTCTGGTTGGCTAGTCACAACGGCTTGAGTGGGAAAACAGACTTGGGCTCTGCAGGCAGTTCTCTCTGTACAGCCATGGATAGAGAAACACGGGAAATAGCAGTTTATGTAGTTCTCTTTAAAAAAAAAAAAAAAAATTCTAGCTCTCAGGGATGTAAGAAAATTAGCTATCAGAGTTTGGGGCAACCATTCCAAAAAATGAGCTAGGATTCCTCAATAACCTCCAAATGGGGCTTTCCCATTGGCAGACAGAAAGCCCGGCGGTCTGCCCAATCCCAGGCTTGGATTATTTGCTCATCCCAGGTGTGTCTCCTCATATAGAGGTCCTTCACATTCTGAGGCGCCACTGCCAGTCTTCTCCCCCTCCGCACCCCCCCTCCCAGCCCAAGTCCTTATTCCTGTTGCCACCTACTTGCATCCATCTGAATATGATGCGAAGCGGTTAAGATGGCTGTGGTGGGTGCTGCGAATGTCTGCCTCACCACCAGAGCAGTTACAGTAAGCCAGATTGTGGGAGTCCATGAGCCAAAATTCCATTGAATTTTCAAGATCTGTCATCCCGACACTTGAAATTGGAAAAGCGGTTTGACTCAACAGCCATGCGGTTTCATTCAGTAGGAAAGGTGGTAATAAGGCAATGAAGAAGACAACAGAATTGAACCTAAACTGTCACGGTTGCTTGTCTCTCCTTCCCGTGTGTGAATTCTCTGAAGGCGGGCTAATTCCAATGTGCTCTGGTTTTACTTTTCTAATTAGAAATCCCTTGTGAGAAATCCACTCTAGGAAGATTTGGATTTGTTCCTTTGTCTCCACCTTCAGTATCTGAGCAGAGCGAGGGGATGCCCACCACAAAATGGTCCACTCCACACCCTGTCTCGGGGATTTTCAGGAACTGGGGGCCATTTCTGTTTGTTTATTGTTGTGATTGTGTTTTGAACGTGGTTCGTATTTCAGGTATTTAACACTTGAGATTCTAGAGTTTTGACTCAATAACATCTTCGAGTAAAGGAAACAAAGAATAAGATTTGGGCATGAGGGGAAGTCCTTACTACCATGACCTTTACTGATTTAAAAATACTTAATGCATCAATCACTTTCTTCTGGAAAAGAACTAATTTTATAATAAATATAAACAGTCCCTTAAAAAAAAACTTAGCTCAATGCTTTCTAAATCTAAGTCTGATTATATAATGATCACTGGATCCTACAGGAATAAAAACAATTTCTATAATGCTAAGAACTATATGTTTTGGTTAAGAGAGAGAGCTATCTGAGAACATCCCAATAGTGGTTAAAAATTCTAAGATTCTGTTATTTGGTTTCTGAGGAAAGACATCGGTTCAGGATCAAGGGGCTGGAGCTTGGTGAGCCTGTAGGATGCCTGCCAATGTTTTCACTGGAAACAAATCTACTAAGTTGAAGGGAAGAAAACAATTTAAAGATGAAATTTTCATTCTGGTACAAATGAAGAGGACAGGACCCATACGGAACTCCAGATATGGACCTTGTTATGTTTAAACAATTTTGAGAAATATTTATAAACTTAGAGCTCTAAGTAGAAACTCACCCACTCTCACACACACACTCACACAGCTACACATGCACATATACTCACATGCACACACCAATGGTGCTTCGACTAGAATTGATTTATTATTGTATTTCCTTACTTTGCAAGTTTCTCGGGTGAAAAAGAGAATGAACTAGCTGGTTGGTGTTCAGAAATGAAGGAATGGAGAATAGAATGCTTCACAGAACTAGGTGCTAAATGAGCTGCAAGCATTCCTGTATGTTTGACAAGGTAGAATTGAAGTCAGTCAGTTGCTTTCACACCACACGGGGCCCCGTCATGTCTAGCAGGCAGCAATATCAGATCCTTAGCAGGGGCAAATTGAGAGGTTGGAGTTGACTTCTCGTGACAAAAGATATGCTGTGCTTTGTATGGCTGCCGTTTGCTGCACTCAAAATAGCCTTGAGTTGAAATAATGAAAAAATGAAAAAGACAAAGGAATACATGTCATTTTTGTTTATCCAGTTCCTCTACTGAGAATGAGTAGGGAAAATGGTGTTATATTGGAGTTCTGAGCTGAAGTATGGAACCCTATCTCAAACAAACACAAAAAGCTACTTTGAATATTACTAGCAGTGTCTTAATGGACAGAGTTCTGCAATACTCTACTTTTTTCAGTATTTATGATAAATAATACCTACCATGCAGAGTGAGAGCTCTTCATGCAGCTCAGTAACCCTTTCAAAGTAATCCATGCCCAGCCATACATGAATTCATTCCTCTACACGCCTCCTGATAAAAGGCATGGTTAGCCATCCTGCCAGGTCTTTTTCATAGCTGCCCCTGGCTCTTCCATGATGCCTTCTCTAATGAGATAAGCTTTCTTCTCCTTTGTCTAAATCCCTATTGTTTTTCATGTCTTACACTAACCTTTCATGTGAAGGTGCACTGTCTCTTTATCAAATGCAGACATACAAAACAAAGTGCGGGACTTTGCCCAGCTCTGTGTATCCAGGGAAAATGTTCATGGATCTTTCATGACTAAGGGACCCACACTTAGATTACTGTGTTGACAAATGTGTAGAGGAACACTGCCAGAAGTTGACTGCTGTAGTCCACTTTGAGACACACTCATTTATCATTAGAAAAATTTATATCTTCTTCATTTGTAATTTATTCTTAATATTGCTAGCTGCAGAAATTTATTTGTCTTTGTCAACTAAAGGAAACAATGATAAATTATGTTCATCTGCCAAGCAATTTCCAGTGTAAGGAGACACATATGGCCTTGAATAAAGAGAAATGCATTAAAATTCTCATCTGGAATGTATGAGGCTGGAACTAGCTGGCATAGCCGCTGTTAATTCAAACGGGTGTCATAAGAACAAAAAATCAAGAAGGAGAGATTGAAAACTCAAAAGGACACCCTCAGCTGTCACTTTCTCTACATTCCCCTTAAATCTTTTGGTTTCTAGCCAAAATATGACACTGTATAACCCCCAAAACTTAGTGTAATTTTTAAGAAAACTTCGACTATCCCCACTCATGAAATAAATTGAAATTTTATAGTGTATTTTGTTAATTTTTAAAAATGTGACAGCGTACACACTTTTGGGATACTAGAACATATATAATGTATATAAGTTTTATGTATCTTAAAATTAGTATAGTAATTTAACTATGTAAGATTTGAAATTATATAACACATCAATTTACCATTTCAACTCATTTAATTACATACATTTGAAATGTTCTACAAAGAATATGCTATCCATTTTAAGAATGTTTTCATCATCTTAAACAGACTCTCTGTGCATCAAATAATAATCCATCAGTCTTTATTCTCTTCAGGCCCTAGTTCTCTCTGTATCTGTGCCTATAAAATTGTCTATTTTGTCATAAAAAATAGAAATATTACACTAGTTGTCTTATTATGTCTGGCTTTTTACACTTAGCACAATGCATTCAGAATTCATCCATACCACCATGTGTCAGGATTTCATTCTAATTTGAAGCTATTTTATTCTATGCATATACTGGATTTTGTAATTTTTAGTTGCAGAACACTTTCAGTACATTATGTTTTTAAATGCATTATGCTTTTTAGAAAATTAATAATATTTACCAGTTTTCTATGTGTATGCCATAATTTATTCAGTCAAAAACAGTTTATAAGTATGTATTAAGTTCATAGTTCTTGTGATTTCAAGCCATGGTTATATTGTTATGGACATAGCAGTTATATGTATATAACATAAAGTTGTATATCCTGTTTATATATAATATAAAAGTTACCTCATTTTACATTTGGTGGAAGTAGGCATAAACATTTAGGTTTGAATATGTAAACTAATTATGAAAATTGTGATCTTCTTCAGCAGATAGTATTTATGTTTATGGCTGAACCAGTTCCAACAATCTTGTAAATGAATCCAAGTAATAAAAGGGAATCCATCTAGCATAATCTGAGTAAGGAGAGAGTCTCACATTTTTTCATTTGTAGTTTGCAAAGGAAAACACTCTGCATAAATATTGGAAGATTTCAAGTCTCACATATTCTGTCATTTCAGGATAGTGCCAGTGCATCACAGATGTCAAGTCTTCTAACAACGTTGAATTAATGTAAAATGATCTGTAGCAATTTTTCTTTGTCTTAAGTTCCAGAAATGGATCTTTGTATCTCGCCTAATCTAAAGCATGATCTGTTTTTAAGTTCAAATGTATGGACCAGCTTTATGGAAATATCCTTTGTCTTCCTGGTGTATCCTTTTCGTTTTTCTCATATAGTACATCCAGATTGCAGTTTCCCCTCCCTCCTTCCCCCAGTCTCTCCCCACTACCTCCACTGTTCCCCAAATCCACCTCCCCTCAGAAAAGAGCAGGTCTCCCAGGGACATCAGCCTAGCAAGGCATAATAGGCTACAATAAGACCAGGTCCATACCATCACTTGAAGACTGGATGAGGTGACACAAAAGGAAAAAAAGATCCCACAAGTAGGCAAATGAGGCAGCGACAGCCCCCACTCCCACTGTTATGAATCTCACAGAAACATCAAGCTATCCAGCCATAACACATATGCAGGGGACCTATGTAAGACCCCTACAGCCCCTTGGCCTCTGCAAACACCCATGAGTCCCAGTCAATTGATTCTGTGGGTCATGTTCTCCTGGTGTCCCTGACCCCTCTGGTTCCTCAGATCCTTCCTCCCCCTTGTCCTTGGTACTCCCAAGTTCTGCCTGATGTTTGGCAGTGGGACTCTGCATCTTCTCCCATGAGTTGCTGAAGTCTCTCTGGTCTCTTTGATGAAGATTCTGCTAGGCTCTGGTCCCAGAACACTCTGGAGACAGGAAAAACTGTAGGTCAAAGGTTTTGTGGCTTGGTGAGTGTCCCAGTCCCTCCACTTGAGGCCTTTCCAGTTACAGAAGATGGTTGGCTCAGGCTCTGTGTCCCCCATTACTTTCTTTGCTAGGGTTATTCTCATAGCTTCTGTGGAGTTTCCCTTGCCCCAGGTTTCCATTGCACCTTGCCTCAACTTCATCCCAATTCTAGTCGTTTCTTCCAGTGTTTTCTCCCCCTACCACGACCTGATCCCTCCTATTCCCAACCCCAGCCATCCATCCATGTGATCTGTTCTAGTTCCTCTTCCCAGGGAGATCCTTGTGTCCCCACTTAAGCCATCCTTGTTATGTAGCCTCTCTGGGTCTGTGGACTCTCCCATGGTTATCCTTTACAGCTAATATCCATTTATAAGTGAGTACATACCATGTTTGTCTTTCTGATTCTGGGTTACCTCACTCAGGATGGTTTTTTTCTACTTCCTTTCATTTGCCTGCAGATTTCAAGATGTTATTGGTTTTTTGTTTTTGTTTTTCAAGACAGGGTTTCTATGTGTAGGCCTTGCTATCCTGGAACTCACTTTTTAGAACAATCTGGCCTCAAACTCAGAGATCCACCTGTCTCTGCCTCATGAATGCTGGGATTAAAGGCGTGCGCCACCACAAACCAGCTGTTTGTTTGTTTGTTTGTTTGTTTTTTTCATTTTTGTTTTTAACAGCTGAGTAATACTCCATTGTGTAAATATACCATGTTTTCTTATCCATTCTTAGGTTTAGGGACATCTAGGTTGTTTCCAGTTTCTGGCTATTATGAATAAAGCTGCTGTGAACATAGTTGAGCAAGTCCTTGTGGTAGGATGGAGCATTTTGGGGGTATATACCCAGGAGTGGTATAGCTGGGTCTTAAGGTAGATCTCTTCCTAATTTTCTCAGGAATCTTCACATTTATTTCCAAAGAGTATGTACAGTTTGCATTCCCACCAGGGGTAGAGGAGTGTTCCTCTGGCTCCACGTCCTCTCCAGCATGAGCTGTCACTTGTGTTTTTGATCTTAGCCATTCTGATAGGTGCAAGATGGAATCTCAGCATTATTTTGATTTGCATTTTCCTGATGACTACTGATGTTGAACATTTCATTAAGTGTTTCTCAGCCATTTGAGTTTCCTCTATTGAGAATTCTGTTTATATCTGTACCAATTTTTTGTTTGGATTATTTAGTTTGTTGATAGACATTTTCTTGAGTCCTTAATATATTGGATATTAGTCCTCTGTCAGATGTGAAGTTGGTGAAGATCTTTTCTCATTCTGTATACTGCCATTTTGTCTTATTGACAGTGTCCTTTGACTTACAGAAGCTTTTCAGTCTCATGTCCCATTTATTAATTGTTAATCTTAGTACCTGCATTATTGGTGTTCTGTTCAGGATGTTATCTCCTATGCCAATTTGATAAAAGCTGTTCCCCACTTTCTTTTCTTGAAACACATTTAAAAAATCCACCAGCTAGTACTTAAGCTGAATTTTCCAGTGTTTGGAATATCGAAAGCATCAATGGAACTAGGGGATGTAACTACTCACTGCATAAGTGTGCCTTAGTTGTCTTGTACAGGGGAGGAGAAACACTATAATATAAAGATGAAAGGATGAATATTGTGGCATATATTTAAGGAACATTTAAAACTAATTGGTTGCAAGGATTTATATTTAACGAACAAAATCATCCCACAAAATAGGCCCTAGACAGATAACAGTGGTATTTTGTGGATGTTTTTCCTTTGTTGCTAGAGATGGAGAGACTTATTGATAGACAGCTCTCTTCTTACTTGCTGTTGTCTTTGTTTCTCAGAAGAGCAATCTTAAAATACCCTTCTGACCTTTGCATATATGAACCATGTGGACCCTTCTTAAACCATACATGGCAGCTTCTATGAGAAAAAAGGTACAAGCTTTAAGCTTTTCGTTGAGATTATAGCTGTAGTGCATACAGTCTATTGAATCCTTCTGTTGTGTAACTTTGAATTTAACTGAATAAACAGAAAAGTCAGTAAATATCTTTATTGCCTCTTCTTATACTTTCATCCCTGTTCCTTCATGCTCAGCTTCTCTTAATAACTGTCCTATAGGGAGGGGACAGCCAGATCTCAATATTTGAATTGCTGTTAATAATCTTTCCTAGTCCTCAAACGTGAGCTTAGCTTTAAAGACCAGCAGATTTTCACTACTAACTGGTAGTATGTCAGTAATATCAGATTTTTTGGAAAAAAAAAATCACACGTTTTTGTTTCTAATTATAAAGTATTCTTGCTGGTTTTTGAGAAGGATTTATTCTGAGAAGACTATGTTAGCATTCTCCTCAAGTGAAGTTTTGACAGGGCCTTGTGACTGAGTGTCATCTTGTTTGATGGCTCTCAATAGAGTAAAAACTGGGGCTGGGGATCAGGCTTTAAGAAGAGCACTGACTGCTCTTCCAGGCTTCCAGGGGATCTGGGTAAATTGCCAGCACTTACACATGGCTCACAACTGTCTATAACTTCAGTCCCAGGGAAGAATCTGACACTCTCTTCTAACCTATTCTCTCTCTCTCTCTCTCTCTCTCTCTCTCTCTCTCTCTCTCTCTCTCTCTCTCTTTCACCAAAACCTACTCATTTCAATTCCACATAAATGACGATTTGAGCCAATAGACCTGTAATGCCATCGTGTGACATTGTGAAGTCACTATTCACCCCCAAATTAAATCTTATGTAAAATGATCTGACGGAAGACAAGCTCATTGAACAGGGGGTGGGGCTTGATGTCTCCATTATCTTAGAAAGAAAAGACAGTAACTTATTACACAAAAATATTTGCAGTGTTTAAATTCTCCTTCCTAGTAAGCAGCATGGGAAATGAGAGGAGAAGGCAGTGAAATGTCATGAAAGGAAGAAGTCAAGTTGATTTCAGGTTGCTTGAGTATAAGGTTAGTGTGGATTTCTTTGCTTTAATTTTTTTCTTCAAATAAATTGACAGTAATTTTTCACAGCATCCTAATGCAACTCTTCGGTCCTTTCCAAGATCAGTTAAAACATGTACACTGACCACTGGGCTCTCCAGTTCCCTTTCCTTTTTTTTTTTTTTTTTTTTTTTTTTTTTTAAATTTTGAGTAGTTTGGGCAACCACTTAGGTTCTCAATGTGTCACATGAAATTGGGTTTGTAATCCATTCTTTAGCAAGGTGAGTTATTTGAGCATGCCTGAGCCTCCTGGAGTGCTATTTCAAAGCAATGGGCTCTGATCCTGCAGTCCTGTGGGGATTAGACTCAGCTTCTATTTTTGACTTTCAAGCAACTGATTGGATAATCTGATGCAAGTGACTGGCATCTTCTTTCCTCTCTGAATTCTGTCCTGTGTCTACTCGCACTTCTCACTGACTATGGGATGGCAGTGAGGATGTTATGTGGGGGTGTTGATTTCAGAAGCCAAGTGCCATGAACAAATGGAGTTGCCCCTCCCCTGGAGAAACACAGTTGCTATTTTCTTTTTCCAGTGACAGTGTTGAATCCCTAAGGAAAGGATAGCTTTAATCCATAAACACTACTAATGTCTACATCTGCCTCAAACAAGAGCCTAAGTGGCTGCTGCTCACCATCTGAGGAAATGATAAACAAAATTTTTTAAACAATTTTTTATTTAATTTTTTGAGACTTTATGACAATGCATTTTGAACATACTTTTTTAATGGGTGAAATTTTATATAACTAATCAAAATAGTTAAATTATCAAAAAGGAAAATTGATCTGTATCTATATGGTACATGAAACAGAGCTGGGTTTGGTCTGCTGCATGCATTTATATTTGAAGCTCACAAAATTTAATATTCACAGAATGATTCATTACTAGGTACAGCTAATTAGATTTAATTAACAACAACTTTAAACTAGTATTTTAAAAATGCAATGCCTGAAACACAAATTCTGTGATATGATGACTATTAAGGGAATTCTTGAAAAGCAGATTTCAGTGTTTTGTTGTTATTGTATGGCTTGGTCTTATTTACATGGATCATTTATTTGTGCTCAATGAAACTGGTAAAAAAAAAAAATCAAAGACCTTATGCATTCTATAATAGGGGAATCATAGTTCAAAATTAGTATGTCGCAGCTCGAGAGAAGGCTCAGCTGTTAAGAGTGCATATTGCCCTTTCAGAAGACCCAAGTTTGTCTCCCAGCATCCACATCCAGAAACTTAACAACTCCCTGTAACTTCAGCTTCAGGGTATCCAATGCTCCCTTCTGGCCTTTACAGGCACCTGTACTCACATGCACATACCTATATACAAACACATACACATGTACTTTAATGAAAACAGTTTTTAAGTGAGCTATCTGGGGTGATTGACAGCCATAGCTGCACTGATCTCTTTATGTTCACCTCGGGATAGAATATCATCATTGCCTCGGGTGAAAAGCATACATCACTAGTGAACATCTCCTCAATGGAAGCCAATATATGGGCACAGCAAACTCATTAGATATTCATCAAAGACTGGACGTGGGGCCTAGTCTCATTCTGAAATGTTGCCTTGAGAACAAGGAAAATACCTCTGTGAAAGATGCACATTTCTGCATTTGTACATTTATCACAGATGAATAGAAGTGTTTTATGTATGTTATAAGCCAATTTTCTTTAGTTAGTTATATGTGAATAAATAATTATAGATTATGTGTGTGTGTATATTCATGACCTTTCTATTTCAAATACTTGATCACTACAAAGTTGAATTTCATTAAAATTTGAATAATACATGTTTTCTGAATAAATTTTTACAAAGAAAATAGAGTTGCATTTTAATATCTGCACATGTACTGTATAAAACCTTAATTATAGATATTTATTTACATGTTTAAAAAATGTATATTACTACTGACTTATTACTACTACTCAATTATGGGGAAACAAAGGCCTGAACACTGGTCTTTTAGCTTGAACAGCATACAAACTTAGATTGTTTTTTCAGCAACTAAGTGTTTCTGCCCTTCTCATGGGATTTCCTCCTTTGAGCAATACATCGTCCAATGCAAAGGAATATTTCTCATCTGTCTGTTATTCAGGCCATGTGTCACAGTGCCTCTCTAGTCCTAAGTGAACGGAGTGTTTTAGAACTCAGACATTGCCATGGCTACTGAACATCATCGGGAGTATTTGTTATGGACCCCTTACTTTTTATGTTCGAGAATGTGGAGAGAAAAGGAAGAAACCAACTGTGCCCTGCGATGCTCACACTTGTCTGTTCTTGGCAGAGTGCCCTCTCATCCTAGAATCTAAGAAGAGAGTTACTGAGCTCAAACTAGAACATGGACCAAAGGAGCTGTGATTTTTTTTTTTTTAAGTCAGAAAACCAAATCTGATCTGACATTTATTCATCTGTCTTCACCATCATAACTCTAGGAGAATATTAGCCAGGTCTTTAAAAATAGCTGATTACTGATTTCAATTATATTTATGTCAAACTTCATCATAAGTTTAGTCTCATTACACTTTCATGTAAATAATTCATTTAACAAATACCCTGAGTTACACAGTTATACTGGCATTCTTCTGTATTACCTCAGAGTAAAATTATAGTAAAAAAAAAAAAAATGCCTAAAGGCTAGACCTATCCATTAGAATAGAAAGGGAAAAAACTCTTTTTAAAAATCTTCACCATGCCGGGTGGTGGTGGCGGCGGCGCACGCCTTTAATCCCAGCACTTGGGAGGCAGAGGCAGGCGGATCTCTGTGAGTTCGAGGCCAGCCTGGGCTACCAAGTGAGTTCCAGGAAAAAGGCGCAAAGCTACAAGGAGAAACCCTGTCTCGAAAAAAAACAAAAAAAAACCCCTCTTCTCCATAATAAATTTCTCTTAGGATTAATGATATATAATGATATTAATATATGATATATATTAATGATTTATATATATATATATATTTATTAATGATATATATGAATATAATAAGATAATTGTATCTAAATATAAGTGTACATTTGGACAATTTATTAAATAGGTAGTAATGTATAACATATTGTGCTCAACAGCTGACTGTATATTCACTCAAGGTCCTGTAGGACTCTGTCAGCCACTGATGCAGACATCTTCACTACAATACACTTGGTGGTCTTCCCACAATGATAGGATTACTTGATGATACATTTCTCAAAACATGCTATGATGAAATTACATGGTTATAATATATTTAATCATGTACTAAATTGTACAAACAGAAATTCCTTTTAGAGAAAAATATTTATGTATTATTCAATATTTACATTTTATTAATTTGTGAAACATTATATGTGTGTATGTGTGTGTATTGCCCCTAATTAAAGATTGTTCAACTTAGATTTTTCAACTTTACAGGACTTTAATAACAATTTCAATTTACATTAATAGCAAAAATACCTAGAACCATTTCTATTTCTAACTTTAAATACAGTGCTTAATAATCACACTGTGATTCAGCAGTTTGATATAAAGTAGATTTTTTTTTACACAACTGTGTAGTGTAGTATATATACTTGTACGTATTCTGAGTATATATAGATGTGGGATTAGGATAGATTGATTCCTGGATTAGCTATACAGAAAGTATCCTCAACTTTGGATGTCATCTATTCACGGCAGGTTGGTTACATCATGACTCTGTGTCTGTGATTTGTATTTCTTAATAACAATGGTAGTTTAGGAATTTTAGTTCAACTATAAAATATTAACAGGTTAAAAGTACTACAACTTTAGGGTCAATCAAATTGAAAGTTACTGATGTCACTGTTATGATTTCTCAAAATTGCTCTTTGAAATTTCATATTATAAAAAAAAGTCCCTCATTTAGAGTGTCTGCCCCACTTAGACCGGCGGTGGTGGCACACACCTTTAATCCCAGCACTTGGGAGTCACTTGCTCTTCATTCCAGCACTTGGGAGTCACATGCTCTTAATCCCAACACTTAGGAGGTGGAGATAGATGGATCTCTGAGTTCAAGGCCAGGCTTGTCTTTGGAGAGCATTCCAGGATAGCCAGAGTTACACAGAGAAACCCTGTGTCAAAAAAATTAATAATAAATACTAGAGTTTCTGCCTCATTAATCACATATTATTATAAAGATAATAATGAAATGATGTAGGGTTTGGGAATATAGCTTATACAATTGTTTTATAAATTATAGGTACCTATTGATGGTAAAATATATTTGATATTAAGAGTTTTCAAATTATTGTACTATATAATTGTGACCTTGATAAAATTAACAAATAACTCACAGTGCTTATTCTGTCTTACCTTATGACTCTCACGAATTATTAGCAGAATAGATGTTAAGTAACAATTCTATAAAGTCCATTCAGAATTTTAAAATCTAATACATAAATTCATTAAAAGAAAAAATCTGGAGTTTTACATAAGCTTTCCAATGTGTCAGTCAATATATATATGGAGAGAGAGAGAGAGAAAGGTCCAAACAAAATTGAAAATTGAAAAATCAGTTGTTAGTGCTTAAGCCAAGAGAGAGTCAGTGTGTGCTTATCTGCTGTATCAGGTACATTTAACATCTACACACTGCTTCCAGACTCAGGGGGGGATTTACTTGTGCAGATACATTTACTAGCTGACCATTGTTAAAAGTGAGGCAAAGATGCTAAAAGGTGAATGTTTCATAGCTTTCGTGAACAACTAGACTGAAAATGCAAATATAGTAGGGGAAGATGAATTATTCCTCATCCCTGACTAAATACAATCAAGTATGTTTTACAGGCATCATATAATCCTCAAAGCATCTCAGTGTCCGTTCTTTCAGTAGACCATACCAACTCTGAAGCTGGAAGAACAAGACACTGGAAGTTCATGGTGGTAATGTGCCAATTTAAGGAGCATCCATAATAAACAGCAGTGCCAAATCAAACTCATTTCGAGGCAAGGCTGAAGCAGTACTTTCCTTCTGCTACAGTATGTAAGATATGATCACACAAGTGAGAACTAGGCTCCAGTCTGCTCCTGAGTACTGATCCCTCAGCAATCCCCACTGCAAACTACACCAGGAAGACCTCTGTGCAGGCTTTTTGCATCAAGCCAGATGGACCCAGTTAACATCCTCTCAAGTGTGGTTCACTCTTCTACTTCACCCCTAACCATATCCTAGTGCGTGTACCTTTTGATTATCAACTACTTATGAATATACCATACACACTACTTGAAGATTGCAATGTGAGTAAGCAAGCACAGACAGTACTGATGAGGAACCTGACTTGAATAATTCCAATCTAGTTTGTACTTGTGTAATTCCACCATTACTGAGATCTTATTACATGATTTAAGGATATACACATTCACTAGGTCCAATTTAAGATTCATTTCCCATACTATAACATTATTTCTGTAAATTGAATCTAATTGCAACACAAAACTTTATAATCTCCCATTTTTAAAGGTATACAAAGTGCACAGAAAATTCTTTCTTATAACTACATTATACAAATATAATTCATTTTGATTAAGCATCTTTCAAATATACAATAGTTAAATAACCCATCTATGAGATTTGTATTATTTAATGCTTCTGAAACATCATCACTATAGCCCGTTTTTGTTTTTGTTTTTTTCCAAATAGTTTGACACCTGCTGGGTATTCTTTCAGCTCCTACAAGAAATATAGGAATAAAGCAAGAAAAGAAATATATTTATATTTCTAGCTTTAGTCAACAGGTTTTCATTTAAGAATTAGTCACTTGCTGTTATTGAAACACAAAATGTGTTCTTAGTACTAGAAATTTTTTTTTTCTGTATGAATTTTTCGAAGGGTTTTTGTATGTAGCGTCATTAACTAGTGAAGTGAAACTTGATTGTCTATTATTTCTGTTTTTTTAATGTCCTATAGTGACAGCCCTCTTTCAAAGACAGATTTTCAGTGTGCACATTGGCTGCTAAAATGTCAGAGACTGGTGATTTCGTTTTTTTCAGTTGTAAAAAGCAAGATGCTAGAAGAATGGGGCTGAAGAAATGGCTCAGCCATTGAGAGTATGTGCTGATTTCTATTACACACACACACACACACACACACACACACACACACACACACACACACACACACATGTCTTTAAAAAAGAAACTAACAGAATAATTATGATTATATTTTTCTCCATTTAGCCAATCAGCTGCTCACATCAAGCACCATGTTTCCACATCTAAATGTGTCATACAGCCAGTGAGGTGAGAAATATCAATGCACTAACTCTGTGCTAAAGCTGTTTTCAAGCCAAATGAAGTTTTGCTCACAGCAATCCTAGAAGAGCATGTTATTATTCCGCTTTCACAGAAGGGCTACCGAGGCATAGAATAATTGAGCACATTATCCATGACTGCACAGGAAATAGAGGATTAAAATTAGGTGATCTGTTGTGAGAGTCTACTTTCTCAAGCCCTATCATGAACACAGAAGTTTCCATCTCTTCCCTTTGTTCGACAAACATTTACCAAACTGGAGTGGAGGAAGAGATAGCAAAACCTTGCTCATTTTGTTATGCCCTATACTAGAGTGAAGTTCAATTTAAAGGCCTACAGAGACTTTAATAGAATAAATACTTCTGCATTTATTAGGATTATATCTCTATGAATATTATCAGATAGAGATAACACATGGATTTTGAATTATCGCAAGTAAAACCCTGTGACAGCCTCATATTGTAATATGAATAATTACAGTAATTTTTGCCGCAATAATTCTACCTTTCATAAAATTATTATCAGATATATTTCCACCTTTAGCTCTCAACTTACTTCTGGTTATACACACTTTTGTGCAAAAAGGCATCGAATTTAGTAAGCTTTTTTTTGGTTTCTGAGGTGGGTCTTTCTATCATAGCCTGTCTTAAAGTTTAGGTTGCTGTGATGAAACACCATAAAGGCAACATAGAAAGGAAAGGGTTTATTTGGCTGACATAACCTGAATCACAGTCCACTGGGAGAAACCAAGACAGGAACCCAAGACAGGTGAGAGCATGGATGCAGGAGCTGATGCAGAGGCCATGGAGGGGTGCTTCTTACTGGCTTACTCCTCAGGGCTTGCTCTGCCTGCTTTCTTATTGAACCCAGGACCAGCAGCTAAGGACTGGTTCCACCCACAGCAGGCTGTGCCCTCCCACATCAATCACTGATTAAGAAAATGTCATACTCGATAGTGATGGCCCACGCCTTTAATCCCAGCACTGGGGAAACAGAGGCAGAACCAGTTGGATCTCTAAGTTCTAGGCTAGTCTGGTCTACAGAGCAAGTTCCAGGACAGCCAGGGCTACACAAAGAAACCCTGTCTCAAAAAAGAAAAAGCAAGGAAGGAAGGAAGAAAGGGAGGGATGGAGGGAGAGATGGAGGGAGGGGGAGAGAGGGAAGGAAGGAGGGAGGGAGAGAAGGAAGGAGGAAGGGAGCAGCAGGGTAGTGGGGGAAAAATGTCCCACAGGTTGGCCTATAGTCCAATCTTATTCAGCCAATTTCTCAGTTGAGGTACCTGCTCTCCAATGACATTAGCTTGAGTCATGTTGACATAAAATTGGCCAACACATAGCCCAAGGCTGGTCTTGAACTTGATGTGTATCACAACTAGTACTTGAACTTTCTGTGAAGTCTAAGCTGATGTCAACTTCTTTGTCTTTCTACCTCAACCTTTCAAGTATTAGGATTGTAGACTTACATCACCATGGTCAGTTCCCCAGTAAGGTATTAAATTAGGTTTACATCGTCAGGGAGACTGAAGAAAATATATAGCTTTTATCAGGAGGGAGGCAACTTGGTCCGATGGTAAAAATCTAATTCTGTCTACCTTGTCTCATAGCTACACCTCCATTAAAGAAGGATGCAATAGACCAAGTTACAGCACTCACTAATACATAGGGTCAGTGTGTGTAAAGGTCCCCAGCAGGGATTTTCCTGTTCTTTCTTTCCACTGCCTTAGCTTCTAAAGCAAGTGCAGCAAATATCTTGGATATCAGACATTTGTTCTATTTCTTCTCCATGCAGCAGAGTGGGTTTCATACAGTAGCCCAGTAGATGTTTATCTTTTCACTGCTGATTCCATGGAAATGAGTCAAGGTTCATTTGAAGCACAGCAAAACTTGCATGCTCTTGACTCAATATCTAACTTTAAATACGTACTCAGAAAATGATAGCATGTCTATTATAAGCCATTCACCATCCCTCTAAATTCAGACCTGTCAGATCCTGTCTGTGTCTTTGTTAGCAAGTAATTGCAGTTATGTTCACGTTTACTCTGGGTTAGTCACATGTTATTGCAGTTTGTACCATTTTTGTTTTCCTTTACTGCAGCCTAAAACAGTTATGGGTTTTATTCAAGATAACATAAGACTTTTGTTATGTTAGGTATCAGGCACTCAGTGTACTAGGAACTCACAATAAACTGTTAGTAGGAGAGTATACATGCTGCACTTCAGTTTTCAAGGAAGACTATTAAGGAAGTATTCTTAAATCAAGAATCAAACAGGAAAAAGGTATGGAAATGTGTACAAATGAAATCTCAGTTGAATGTGTATGTTTGGATTTAAAATTTTGCATTATTTTATATATATAAGTGGTTTTTCTTTGTGTGTGTGTGTGTGTGTGTGTGTGTGTAGCACATGCATGCTTGGTGCCTGTAGAGTTATTTAATGTTGTTTAGCTCATATGTTTAGGTTTTGGAGGACCAGTCACATAGAAGGCTCATCTTCGGGGATGATTGATTTTCCCCTTCATAGTAGCTATTAATTGCCTATAGCTTTTCACCTATAGTTAGAGTCCTATGAGACTTCTATTCAGGTTGGCTTGTCAACTGGTGTTGCCATCATTTGGGTCTTCCTTAAGCTACCACACTGTTGAGATTTCGAGAGTGCAGCTTTCCTGTCCAATACAGAAGTTACAAATTGACAGCCAAGTCCTGAGCCTTTGGCTTTTACAATATCTCTACCTCCTCTTCTTGATGTGTAGAAGTTGGCGTGTAGTGCCAACCAAAATTCAAAACCAGAGAACTTCTTTATCATGACATTCCTTTACCATCAACCAGGAAATAGTTTTCTGCTGTGTAAATTGATATGAATTGTGTCTTAATTAAAAGTGTTGATGTTGTGTTTCACTATGTCTTTGTTTCTACTAAAATTACTGTTATTTTATTGTCTATTAAATTAACCTAGAACAAACACCAAGTCCTGGTAGTTCAGGCATGTTTTACTGTTCCAAATTTGCCATGGCTACATCACCTTCTCTCTCTCTTCTAATTGTCCTATGCTAACCAAGGCACAAGCCTCCTGAAGAGCTGGTAAATGTTCTGATTTCTATGATACTTTTCAGGACATCTATTCTGCCAGGCATTTGATTTCCCCAAGCAGAATGCACATGAAACCCATTTTATTATAATATGCTTTTACAGCTAATAAACAAACTAACATTATTAAATGACCCTAATCAAACCTGTGGTGTTAAACAGAAGGGGCACAGATGCTTCTCTCATAGAGTGAACTCATTGTCCTCATGGTTCTTAAGATTTCTTCAGAGTCGTTTTGATTTGCATTTCCCAGATAATTAGGGATGTTGAGCAATTCCTTAAATGTCTTTCAGCCATTTGAGCTTCCTCTGTTGAGAATTCTCTGTTTAGTTCTATAGCCCATTTCTTAATTGGACTGTTGGGCATTTTGATGTCTAATTTCTTGAGTTCTTTATATATTCTGGATACCAGCCCTCTGTCAGATGTGGGGTTGGTGAAGAACTTTTCCCATTCTGTAGGCTGTCTCTTTGTCTTATTGACTGTGTCCTTTGCTCTACAAAAGCTTCTCAGTTTCAACAGGTCCCATTGATTAATTGTTTCTCTCAGTGTCTGTGCTACTGGTGTTATATTTAGGAAGTGATCTCCCGTGCCAATGCATTCAAGACTACTTCTTACTTTCTCCTCTATCAGGTTCAGAGTAACTGGATTTATGTTGAGGTCTTTGATCCACTTGGACTTAAGTTTTGTGCATGGTGACAGATATGGATCTATTTGCAGCCTTCTACATGTTGACATCCAGTTATGCCAGCACCATTTGTTGAAGATGCTTTCTTTTCTCCATTGTACTCTTTTGGCTTCTTTGTCAAAAATTATATGTTCATAGGTGTGCGGGTTAATGTCAGGGTCTTGAATTTGATTCCATTGGTCCACATGTCGGTTTTTATGCCAGTAAGGTGGGACTGTAAGAGTGTGAATTGTTGAGACCAAGATTGGAAAAAGCACAGGGACAAATAGCCAAACTAATGGAAACACATGAATTATGAACCAAAAGCTGTGGAGCCCCCAACTGGATCAGGCCCTCTGGATAAGTGAGACAATTGAATAGCTTGAACTGTTTGGGAGGCACCCAGGCTGTGGGACCGGGAACTGTCCTTAGTGCATGAGCTGGCTGTTTGGAACCTTGGGCTTATGCAGGGACACTTTGCTCAGCCTGGAAGGAGGGGACTGGACCTGCCTGTACTGAATCCACCAGGTTTAAATGAATCCCCAGGGGAGTCTTGGCCCTGGAGGAGATGGGAATGGAGGGGAGGGACTGGGGGGAAGGTGGGGATGGGGCGGGGAGAGGACAGGGGAGCCCATGGCTGATATGTAAAATTAAAACACAAATATATATAAAAAAAGATTTCTTCATGAACTCAGCACTGAATTTTTAAGATCATTGCATGCAGGTGATCTCTTAGTTTTGAATTATCTCCTCCTACTCTTCATATTGTCTCCACCCCTCCCCTAGATAAAGCCTCACATTGGAGAAGTCAATAGTTTACATCTTACATGTTTTTACTGTAATTGATAGAACAGTACCCTGAGCTGTAACTCCTTTGTCATTGTCTAACATCCAACGTGGACAAACTACTCAAATGGATGAATGTTGCTGACATTTAAATACAAAGCAAATTGACCCTGGAAAGTTGCATGGGGCTAGTTATTAAAAATTTATTAGTACATTTATATTTTAACATACCAATTCAGAAATCAAACCCTCCAATGTACTCATAGGTTGGGCAGGCAAAGTAAACGTGTATTGTGGTAGTAGGGGAAAACATCAATTAGTACACACTATGACCTTCACTCACACACATATTGGGTTTGCTCATTAACTCCATCTAGACCAAACAACCCATAATTATTCTTATTAAACCTTGTGACAACACTACTAAGAAGTATAAGAAAAGAGATTTTCATGAACATGACTTGTACATTCATCTAAAATAAGAAAAAATAAATTAAGTAGTTAATAATAGGGAACTGATTAAGTTAAATTGTATCTACTGCACATCATATATTCCTTAATGTTAAACTCTGAATTGCAGTGTGTGAAAAATGCCTTCCCAATTGGATACAGCAAAGAAACAGGAGGAGAATGGTATTCCACAACTGCCACTGTGTGGAAGCATGCATCATGGGAAAGAGAAAGAAAAACAGGAGTGAGGAAGGGAAGGACAGAAGCAGAAGAAAGAGAGAGGGGTAGGGGAGTAAGGAATGCCCTCAGGTTTCTGTGAAAAGAAAACTGTCAGATCTCTCCTCTCATGATTTTGTTTTCTAATTCAACACTGAGAAGCCCTATTGTTTTCCCCACCTCTGTAGAAAATTTTGGAAAACTGTTTGATGCCCTTAGAAGACAACACCTAACAAGCAAAACCAGGTTACTTTGGATAATTGCTGTAGAATATTAATTGTGGGCTGTGATCGAAATACCATTGTTATAACAACCAACAACAACGTTATAGAGAAGAAATTACTTGTTTTTTTCTTTTTCTTTCTTTTTTTTTTTTTCTTTTTTAATGGAGCTGACTAACAAGATCCCCCTTGAAATAGCTCTGGCACAGTGTAAGCTGATACACATCGTTTAATAAACGCTAACTCACAAGTTGATAACCGTTTTTATTGAGTCAGCTCTATTATTTTGGTTTGTTCAGCTGAATTGTCATCCTACATGACAATTGTTTTCATGTCCAAACTTCCCACAAGGGCTTCTGTGTTCAGTCCCACTCTGTTAGCATGAAGAACAAGAACACAGACTATCTGGGGAGCCTAGATTTGCTATGGTTTATAAAATTAGTACCAGTAACTAGCCCCAGGATGCTTCTTGTGATACAGTGAGGGTTTCTTCAATGGTGGAAACCTACTAAGTCATCTGCCTTAGTAACCAATCAACTAAAACTGCTAATTTTAAGATTATGCTAACGCCTCAATTGGGTTTCCTTGGAAACCACTTGCAAAAGCTGCATTGTCTTAGAAAATGTGCTCCTTTGCCAGTATATTCAAAGGGTGACACTTTGTCATCGTGTAAAAATTAGCATCCTAGACATTGTGCCCTATAATCAAAGAGGCAGAGGTTGTCATTAATTACATTTAAAAGGGAAATTCTACCTAGGATTGTTTTTAGCTTGACGTCAGTCTTTATAGATGTGGATTTTTATAAATAGCTGTATCTCTAAAGTAGTGGATTTTCTTGTGTTTGTGTTTGTGTATGTGTGTGTGTGTGTGTGTGTGTGTGTGTGTGTGTGTGTGTGTGTTTACAAACTTTGAATGCAGTAAGGAAAACAAAGAAATGAAACCACAAAATCCTAGTGCCCTAAAATAAGGAGCTGTATACTACTATCTGCATTGTGGAGATAATACTTCTCTTGTTTCCTTAACTCACAGGGTTATATGTTTCAGTGTTTTATGATAAGACACATCTGACATGAATTGGGATTTTTTTTTCTTGAAGAGAAAAAGCCAATAGCAACTGTGCACAATAGGAGTCAAAATCTGGCCGTGTTATAATGAAAAAAAATATTGCAGAAAAACTTTTATTTAAGATTGAAGATTATTCTTTAAATTAACTTCATAGAAAGGTTTTACAATGCTGTCTTTCTTTGAGATGGTTTAATTTTAAGAGCTTACTTAGTAACTGCTATCATTTTACAACTTAAAGTTTTGGATGAATGCATCAATTATAAAACACCCCCTCTCTCTAGACCATCATGACGTCTGATGCTTGAATCGATCCTGATGTCTTCACAGAGACTTCAGCCATGAGGGACCATATTAAGTAACATATACAAGATGAACATGATGCATTACTCCCAAATTTGTTTATAATTATGAATGATTGAAATCACAGAAATATGGAAGAAAGGGCCAAACAACTAGAGCATGCCCTGTGGCTTCTTCATAGTCATCTTGGGGACAGGCACGGTGAGGAAGAATAAAGAAATACGATTTTCAAAATAATTCTGGTTAAAAAACAATATGATGGACTTTGAGGGCTCATTTATTGCTAATAAAAGAGTAGTTGATAGCTGGAGATAGAGAGCAGTTGGCAGAGGGCTTGCCCACAAAGGAAATCCTACTTTGATCCCCATCTGTACATAAAAAGGACATGGTGACACATGTCTGTGATGAAATCGAGCCTGGGATATATGATATCCTCTTTCTAAAGAAAGAAACAAAGAAAAACTAAATGAAGGAGTTGTTTGGGCCACTGTGAAGTATTTACTCTCAATCCTCACTAGCAAAGGCTGATTTTAACTAGCAGTTACAAAGGTTGACAAGACAGTACTTACCATGGAAGTGGACTATTTGGTAAAAACCATTTTTTTTCTTAACTAAACCTGAATGTAATCTATCTAAGGCAAAAAATAGAAGACAGATGATTTAATGGAGACTGTTTCCACAGGGGAGACTGTTGGGACTAATGACACTACTGACTGAAAAGTCTGACAGGGTGATCTGGTAGAGAAGTGCTGGAAGACCCCAGTGGGGGAGGGAAAGGCTCTTTATATAACCAGGCCATCTTTGTTAATTGACACCATCTAAATTGGTATTGTTCTGTCCCATAAAGTTTGGAAAATTGGATACCATGTCCATCTTTTATAAGTTGGTTAATACAGATGCTCCTGGATGATATCTCTTTGAAGTTCTCAGGATCAACTCAGGTAATATACATTTAAGGTCCTCAAAAGAAATCACAATTTAAAGTTTTTTAATGTCAGTTCTACAGAAGGGAGAAATCAGTGCCAACACTCTGGGAAGGAAGACATTGACTAGTTAATCTTCAATCACATTTGGTCAATCAAATCTAGACCACTTTGTATTTTGATTTGGATATTTCACTTATTACTTACTATGGTGTCACAGGATTAAACTACTGTGCTGGATAATTTTATGTCAACTTGACACAAGGTAAAGTCATCTGAGTGAAGGGAGCTTCAATTAAGAAAATATCTCCATAAGATCCCACTGTAAGCAAGCCTGTAGGACATTTTCTTAATTGGTTATTGATGAGGGATGGCCCAGTCCCCTGTGGTTGGTGACATCCCTAAGCTGGAGGTCTCTGGTTCTATGAGAAAGCAGGCTGAGCAAATCATAGAGATCAAGCCAGCAAGCAACACTTCTCCATGGCCTCGGCGTCAGCTCCTGCTTCCAGGTTCCTTCCGTGTTGTGTTGCTCTCATGACTGCCTTCAATGAAGCAATGTGGAAGTGTAAGTCAAATAAGGCATTTCCTTCCCAGTTTGCTTTTCGGTCATGGTGTTTCACCTTCATAGCAGCAGTAGAAACCCTAACCAAGACAACTACCATGAAGTTTACCATGAAGTTGAATCACATATTTTTAAATATTTACTTATTTATCTACTCACTTGTTGAGCTAAGCCTTACTGTAGAGTGCCAGCTTTCCTGGAATGGAGCACCACTTGTCTCAGACTTCCAACTGCCAGCATAACTGATGTGAACCACGACACTCAGATGGCTCGTTATTCTTGACTTGAACCACGGATTTCATTAGAGTAGTGATCCAGTTCAAATTTGTAACCTCAGGATTGACAGTAATGACCCTTGCCATTTACTCAATTAGCTATTTGCTGAAATAAATAGAACTGTAGGAAAACAGAGAATATGGTAGGCACTGACTGTTAATATAGGAATAGCAATAAGGAAATTAGAAAATAACTTAAAACTATTTGGAATGATGGATCCTTTAAGAAATATGATCAGAGGCTGTATATTCTTGGAAGATGAATTTTCCCAACAAATCCTAGAAAACTAAAGGTAGCCCACACTCAAAAAAAGAAGGCTCATGTTTAATTTATGCTGTGTGGTACAAGCCATGTTAGAATAATCTGTAAGGAAAATACAGAAAATTCTATTTTTTAAATGAGAAAATTGGCATTTGGAGTAACCACAGGGTAAAACACTCTGTCACCTTTATGAGGTCAATAAATAAATCCACTTAATGTGGTTATCTTAAACCTAAATTTCGATGAAACTTTTAGAAAATGGGGGAGAAAATAATCAGAACTTTTAAACTTTAAATACTAAGTGATGCCCTAAAGAAAGGACCATCCTCAATATGTAAGTAGAATCAGGTTACCACACATACCTTTAAAGGATGGGGAAAGGGAGAGTAAAGAGTTGTTTCAAAGTTTTGAAAGCAATGCGAAGGTGAGATGTCTCTCGGCGGATCATTGTCAGGGGGAGTCTGGTTGGGCAGACATTGTAGGAAATGAGGGAAGGTCTTGTACTCACCCCATCCTGTGTTACTGCTCAGTACCAAAATGTACCTGAGATTCTGAATTTGTTCTCAGTGGATAGGATTACGTTTTTCCAGAAGTCAGTTGACTCCTGTAGAGCTAGAGATGATTTGTATATACAGGACAGGGAATTTTAAGGCTGCAGGTAATAGTCCCATTCAGTTAAACGTTTAAAGGACACTATTTATGAACTGAAGAGGGACACTTCAGGAAATGGGCAAGCAGACAGAATTCTGTGTACATTTTAGTTTTGTGATCTGAAACTCGTAAGTGTCATACACCAATTTACAACTTCTGTGAACTTCTAAAATAATATGGATTGAAATTGTCTCTCAAGAATTTGGCTAGGAAAAAGTATGTTCAATAAGAAATGTCTGTTTTTCTCAAACTTCACTCAGATTCTGGACTTTCCATATGACTGCTTTGACCTTTTTCTAGAAGCAAATGTATGAACAAAGAACTACGAGGATGGTAAACGATGTGGTGCGATTCCAATACGCCCTTGACATTCTTCCTGCTGCTCTAAACACCATTCAGTCATTTATGTGCACGCACAACTTGAATGAAAACAAAAACCTCTGTACTGACTTCAGACAAAAGTTTTAGGACATTATAAATGGAACTATATCTGATCAGGCTTAGTTAAAATAATTACTAATTCATATTATGCCCAAAAAGGCCATACTGTTGCCTAGCAACAGAATCAGGCACCCATAACAGAAGCATGCTTGGGAACAATGATGAAAATTCCCTAAAATCCTAAAAAGAGAAAAGAAAGTATGTCATGAAGTGGTGGCATATTTTGACTCAAGAATTGTTCTCTAAGCATTGTTGCATAGCCAAATATGGATAACCTACTATAGTATAGCTAGAACATGGTACTTTCAGTATTTACATAATTTAGAACATTTAAGAAAGAGTGTTTAACAAAGTTTGGTAAAAGGTACATAATATTTTCACTATGCCCCATTGATTATCTTGAAAGCTATTGAGATAAAGAAACAATGGGTTTAAAAAATAACTGAGAGTGGGAAAATAGTCTTGCCCGGGGAAGAGCACACCAATTGGTTATCCAAAACCAGGTGGTTAGCTCTTAAAACATACATACAAGTAACATTATACAGACTGAGTAGGTTTTATATGTAGATACATGTAACAATAATTAATGAAAATAATTAATGAAAGAGAGCAAGGTGGTTTGGAGGAAAGAAAGGAAAGGGAGAAATGATATAATTATATTATAATCTCAAAATTAAAAGAAAAATATAAAAAATAATTGATACGCCAAAAGTTTTGATTAGCTGTCAGATGTCTGTTTTCACATCATCACATATATCTAGACTATCAGAAACCTCTCACATTGGATTCTTTTAAGTTAATATATCATGTTCATATCCATATGCAAATATAGATGCATAAGCACATATCTCTTGTGCTCATTTTAAAATATGAAAAATGAAAAGAAAACAAAAGCTAAGTATGTTTGCATGTTCTCTATTTGGGAGCTTTAGATGGACATATTTTTTATTATTTTGGCAGATGAGCTAACTTTGTATGGGCATTCTCTTAAAAGAATGTATCTTTTAATAAAAATGGAGCAAATCTTAAGCATTTGGGCTGTCTTTCATTTCTGTTATTTTCATGATATAAAAGAAGAAAACTTTGAAATAAATAAAAACATCAAACACCAAAATTAACCAGATCCAAAAACTTCCAACTTAACGAACATACATACAAAATTGACATTCAAAATTGTAGCTGTGATGTTTCACAATCGTTTTTACACTTTCAGTATATTATATATTTTATACATTATCTACCACTATACCCAAATAATTCCACTTTGGGACTACCTTGATGTTATATTTAAATATTTAAAAAGTTCAAGAAAGAATAAGTTTAGGATCCTGGATAGAGTACAAAGATCCTTTGCAAATCTGGTGCCTCTAAATCAATATCCATTAACTCTTGGTGGCATCAGTCTTTCCTAAAAGTACTGTCTGTTCCATTGAATTGGATATTGACTGCTGGTTTTATGAATTTATTAAACAGAGTGGGTCTGTTCACCAATGCTATTTAAACATCTGACAGGGAGTGGGGAAATACATTATTACTGGCTTCTTTACTCTTACTGTGTGTCTGATTATATGATACAGAGCTGAATTTTAGCATCTGAAAGCTGGAAACATGAATGAAAACATTAATATGCTACAGCCGTTCACACAAAGTCATTTGGTTTCAACACAACTGAATTATTCTTGCACAGTCTAAAGAGGAGGCTTAGATAAGCACATCTATTTTTCTTTTCTGAAGAAGTTCTATGAAGTCAGCAAAAGGTCATCCTTAACCATGCAGACAAGACAACAGCAGGATCTTGGACACCAGCCAATGCCACAGCCAAATAAATCCAAAGACTGTTTATAAATGTTTAGATTGGCATCAGAACCCAGGGCAGGAAAGAAAGGGGAATTCTTTTTAGACATTGAGAAGGAATGTCATTAGGAGACCCCAGGACAATGAACTATTTCATGAACATCCCTGACACCTAACATCCAGCAAACTTTATGTTCATAAAGTCTCATGAGTTAGAGAAGCGAACCTACAGACCACCCTCTCACATTGCAGTCTACATTTTATGTATTCAATTATTTATTTATTTAGCCTACAATATTTGAGATTGAAGTCTGGAGCTTAGACATGTTATACATGTGTTCTGTCTCTTAGAAATATCTCCAGTCTTATTTAAAACCTTCATTTTACTTTGAGATAAGGACCCAAGTTGCCCAGGCTTGCCCTGAGCTTACTCTGCAGCCCAGATAGGTCTTAAATTTATGAACTTTCTGCTTCAGCCTCTCAAGGAACTGAAATTATAGGCCTTGTACTACCAGGCCAGCTATGGCTTAATAAGTCTGTCTCTCTTCATCTCTGTCTCTCTTTGTCTGTGTGTGTGTCTCTGTCTGTCTGTCTCTGTCTCTCTGTCTCTGTCTGTCTGTCTGTCTGTCTCTCTCTCTCTCTGTCTCTGGATGAAATTGTAGAAAATAGCCTCCATGATAGTGAGTAGAAAGGAAGACTAGTATGAGGTTACAAAAGTAATATGAATATCAGAACAGCATATGTAAGTCCATACTTGTACAGAAACCACTTCTGTCCACCCAAGATGGCACATAAGCTTATTAATATTATTAATATATTGAGAAGAACCAGTGATTTCCATAAGATTTAATTGCCAAATGGGTCATACTGGAGTCAATAGGAATGACTCCATTAAACTGTTGTCTGGGTTTACCATGTCATTTTATGACCCTGGTGTGGAAGGAATCTGTGCCACAAATAAAATATAGGTAATAATAACTGTCAAGAACATTGGCAAAGCTTGAGCAAAACATTAAATACTTTAGAGACCAATTTGTTTCAAATATAAAGCTAAGATAAAAAGATATCAATTTTAGCTTTTTATTTTATAAATTAAAACAAACAGATTGATACTCATTAATCCGGTTACCAAAGGAATATGGAAATGGAATCTGAATGTAGATGGCTTTTCCTTCAGTACAACCACATAGCAATTTTTTTTTCTGTTAGTTACATGGACTGGACCCTAATTTAGTAGTTTTTGATCATTTCATATGGGAAATAAAAGTGATTTTTCAACATTTACTCTCTTATAAGAGTATAGTAATAAAAGCAGTGGGTTTTTTTTTTCCACCTTATTGGGTATTGTGTGATTTATTTGAAGGGAAAACAGCATTTCCTGGTACACCGCAGCTTCTTGACTCTTCTGATGGTCATGACCATGAACCTTTTCTACAGAAGTCTCTCTTGACACGATGACGCCGAAAATTCTGCAAGGAGAGGAAAAACCATGAGGCACAGCTCCAACCCGTATACTCATCCAAAATCCCACGTGCGTCACACAGATTCTGTATTCCTTCCCAGTGACTTCGAGGCGAAATGTATTATTCTGACAGTCTATTTATGGCATTAATATAATAGGCTTCACATATTTCACTATCTGGTGTTGATAACATTTAAATGTGAGCACTGAATTTTTACGTTTCATGAACTAGAAGGCAGTCACTCTAATAGAAAGACCCTAGTGAGAACAAAGGATTTTCCACCAGCTGCTCTTTATCAGCTGTGACAATCATTTCTCAGGCTGGCCCATTAATGACAATACATTACAAAATTTTCCCAACTAATGATTGACTCCGATTCACTGGTTCTGCTGCTGCCAATTTGACTACTCCTCTCAAATGTGGGTACCATGACTTACATATCTTTTTTCCTTCCAATTTATCTCATATGCAGCACACCCTAATCACTCACTTTAGAATCAGATACTACTTGCTATAATAAGGGGAGAGCAGAGAAGAGGGAGGGACTGTAATGGTGATTAGCGTTGCAGCTAATTAGAAGCCATGCTGTGGGGATAATCAGCCAGGGGAAGGATTGAAATGGTGATGCTTCAGCTTTAGAATGCTGTACATTAATTAACCCAATAGGAACCCACACCTAACTTTCTAGGTGCTTCATTTAACATGTTATACACAGCCAGCTTGTGAACATTAGTAAGTAGCTAATAACAAAGAGGATTCAAAGAGTTACACATCTGCACAAGTCAGGTTGTCCATATACAAATATCCATTTATTGGCTGTTCTTTCTTCATTCACTGTGCTAGAACTTATACGATTGTCTAAGTTAAACAAAAACATTGCTCTAACTATAAGTCTGTGTGACATTAAATAAATGAGAACTCAATAGAAGAAAATAAAGGGGATATGGGAGAGGAAAGGGTTTAAAGACTACTTAGTTATAAGGTGGGGTAAGGTAATTATTGTTACACTGTCACGTTCGAAGGATATTAACATTCCCATCATGGAGAGAATTCAGTCTCTGCAAATGCTAGTACATCTGCCAAGACTCTCATAGCTTGACATCAGGAATTTCAGTTTTAGTGAGGGTAAAACTGGTAGAGTCCCCACTGTTGAAGTAAATACGAGTTTTGCTAGTTGTATTTGTATTTACTAATTTGTATTTGTAGTTGTATTTTTGACGGTATCATGCAAGTACACAGTGAATTACGATTCCACTCACCCGACTCTCAATTCTCTCCCATTCTCACTGCCCTCTCCTCCTTCAGATGCCTTTCCCATGTTTACCCCTTTTCAAACACATATTTTGGCCACATTAACTAGTCACTTATCCTTTCCAGGATAATGGTCCACATTTCAGGAGGACTTATCATTCTTTTGCCCATAGAATTTTTATTGAGTTATTTATGCCAAGTATAGGTTTTGGCTCGTTGTATGTCAGCAGAGAGAGATGCAGCCTTATAGGCAGTGTAGTGCGCAGTTTGTGGTAAAGTGAGGATTGCAGAGCTCTGTCAGGTACTCAGAGCAGGATCAATTTGGAAGTATTTTACATTAAATCATGAAATAAATGCATTTTTCCACACAAATATTTTTTAATTGTTTAAAGCTCCTACAGCTGCCTTCAGTCAGCATCAAGGAGATGGAGGATAGGGGAGTCTAAGTAATAAATGAGAGAGAAGCAGACAAACCAAGGTCAGTATCAGTGTCAGAGTGGAGCCCTAACTCTATTCCCCACACTGCCTCCCGGTGTGAATAGTCAAGAGTTCATTGATTCCCTTTTCTGCATATAATCTATGTGGCTGGTTCTCACACAACATGATATCACTTTCGGTTTCACCATCCCTTGCTGTGTGTGCAAACCTATCACCAAAATAACCGACACATGAATTATTTTCCAATTGCTGAATCTGGACTATTAGCTATCTTTGCATTTCAGGATTATTCGCCCTTAAACTTGTAATAGAGTTCAGGCACCTGATACATAAACAATCTTCCTATTATTTTATAAAAATAAATGTAAGTCTACAATATTCTTTAAGAAAAACTGACTTATTATCATAAATGTATGCAATACTTCCTTTCAAAGCAATTATTAAACATAAATTTCCCAAATATAAACTGTCTTGTTAACACAGCTCGTGACAATACCATTGTCTCAAATCACTGTTTTCATTTTCCTTGAAATATACTTAGGATATGTCTTTATCTCCTTGAATCTCTGACAAAGCCACCTCAGCTGTTCTTTTGAGTAATGATGGAGCTCACAAGAAAAGATCTCAAAGGTGTCGACCATCACGGCTGAAGGGACGGATTATTTACTAACATGGAACTCTGTCCGTCTAGGACGAGACCCTGGAAAGGCAGGTCAGCAGTGAAAGAATAAGAATGATTTTAAAGCAACAGTGAACTTGATTTGTAGAACAACCTCCAAGGAAAAACATGAAGTGAAACACAGGCATCATCCTTACCAAGAAAGCAGAGAATTCTCAGATGATGTAATGTTTGTAAATTCTGTTCTAATAATCTGAAGTACACATATAGGATTTTACGTGGTTTTTGATCACATTGCTTTGTCATAGCACTGTCTCTTGTAGGTAGCAAACTGACTTGGTGAAAGTATGAACATTACCTAATTAGAATCAGCAGCAAGACTTAAGCCAACTTAATTCCAGAGGAAGCATCTTTCTGCCTTATGAGTGTGTCTTTATCTCATTGAGAACTGAGGGCTTGTCTGAGCCAGAAAAATGCATGAAGCCCATTAAGACAAAAATAAATAAAATTATAGTTTAATGTGTCGTAGTGCCAGTGTGACAGTGTCTATTCTACGTAGGTCAAAGCAAGTTAAGACGTGCCACAGTCTCTCCATTACGGTAAGAAAACTTTTTAGTAATTGAAGTAGAAAGCTTAATAATCACATGGCAAAAAATAAATAAATAAATAAATAAATAAAGAGGAAAAGAGACACCGAGTCCCACTTCCGAACCTCAGGCTGATTTCTTAGCCTATCCCACAGCCCTAGGCTACAGATCTTAAACTGTGAGAAACCCTGTGGAGGGGACACATAACCAAATGTAGGGGGTTTTAAAATGAACAACACATAAAATGTAATTCCAAATAAAAGGCCCAATGAATCCCAAATGTTTCTGGTGGCACTTTTCCGTGTGTCACCACAGGGCACCACTGCAAGCTGGACTCTGAACTCATATATGCACAATATGTGCACCATGCATGATGTCACACTGCACAATATTAACAAACACTGAGCACCTTAGATTGAATACCACTGTATGCTATGGGTTGTAGAGTCTTTACTGTACATAGGAACTTCTCTGATCTGTTAGAAACATAATGGTTTAATTGCAAAAAATAGACTATGCATAATTTTCTACATTTTTCTACATGAAAGCACCACATTAGTAGTGAGTCTTGAATTATATTGTGTTAAAATGCCAAATTTTGTGAATTGTTTTAATTAATGTTTAGATGCTCAAAAAAGAAATCTTCAAGTGAACTTCATCTTGGCATTAAGTTAGAATTTCCAACAATTTTTCATAAAGTCCTAAGCATGCCGCTGCTGTCTTATATCACATATTTATAGGAAATAGAATTCTCAGGACTAATGTTATATAAAACAAAAATATCATAAACTCTGAAAAACATTGAATATGCTCTAAGTCTCTCTGTACATAGTATTTTGCTAAGATTTAATTCTCAATATAAGAATAAGCAAGTAACAAATTGGGTTCTTAGTCAGGATTTCCTTTGCTATGATAAAAAACAACATGACCAAAATCAACCTTGCCCCTGGAACCCATTTACGAATAATTTTCAGCTCCACAAATTGGCTTCTTGAGATTCATAAAACCTAACCATTAAATGACCTGTCACTGTTAGCTGAACACTTCCTACAGTCCTGATCTGCCGGCTGCCCAAGAAAAATCACTTAAACGCTTAGAAATGCCAGATTCCTTTATCTATAAAGTGGGATAACAAGTATTCCTTCCTCATAGATTACTGAATAGTTAACATAAAGTAAGATAATGTGTGATTACCTTTAGCACAATTCCTGCATCTTCTGAGAACAGTTGCTCTTATCCTTGTTTTCTTTGGGGCCCATTCTCAGCTCTGGCAAACATACCGTACTTTTTCAGAAAATCTTTGCTGCACTTAGTTAACTGAACACAATGTATCACAGGAGGGCAGACCCCTTGCCTATTCCTTCTCCCACCAAAGGGAGAAGCCACACACCAGGCCCTCTTCTTTTGCTCAGAATATCTTGTCCATCTCTTAGTTACAAAAATATGTCACTGAGTTCCCCAATTTTTAATAATACTCAACTGAAGTGGGTTTGTTTACCCCATGATAATGTGTCCCAGGAAGTCGGAGTCACCTGTTCATTTAAGACTAGTAGTAATAATTAATGATTGCTGTTATTTTGAGCCTTACAGAGATTTTTGTTTGCATTTAAACTGTATACACAGGGCCTCGGCCCCTCTTCCCCCGTCAGCTGTTGTCCTCAGTGAGTGGCATTTATTTGCCAGTTAGCTTTGTGCCTCTTTTCACTTGGGATGTCTGCTTCTGAGGAAAGGCACTGTCCTTCCTCATTAATGACTGCATGCTCCAAGACGACACAGCCACACAGGTCCAAGGTGCTCAGGAAACACATGTTGGACAAGTAAGTAAATATGAAAAGTATACACAAAGACACTGTTGCATGCTACAACCACGTCTCTTTTCAAGGAATGGAATCATCATAAAACACGTTGACTCAGTAAGTCTCAACCATGTGGTTGCCATTGTGACTTGACGTACAAAGTATTGCTTTGCTTTTGAAGTATTCTGATGCTTTTGAAATAATTCACTCATTTTATTCACTTAAAAACATACTTTGCTTTTTTTTTTTTTTTTTTTTTTTTTTAACCAACTCAAAACGTCCAGTATTAACTCCGTCAAGAGGTAGTAACAATTACTGGTCATGTGACCTTTGATAAATTTTATATATAGCCTTTTAGAGCCTCGGTTTCCTCATCTGTAATGTGGAAAAAACAATAAGACACAGAATTATGAGGAGAATAACCATGCTGTTGAACATAAAACTCTTCCATTAGTGTCCGACACTTGACAAATATTACACAGTTACTGACTCTACCATTACTGTAATCGAGTTAAATATTAAGAATAATCTTTCAGAGTCACATATTCGTTGAAGGTAAATGAAGCTAGGAGAATATTTAGAAGTCAGATTAAGGGAGATCAAGCAAAACATGCTGAGGTAGTGATCACGAAGGTCTGAAAGCGTAACAGCACAATAACATTTTGGAATTTTGCTTTCTTTCCTTTTTGTAAGAAACAACATGCCCAGCGTGTGAGCATAGAACTTTTTATTGTCTGCGGTCACACAAGTTCCCTGGTGACCTTCACAAATGAAATTTCAGAGCGCTGTACAAATGCCTGGGGTGGGGAAGCCAGATGGAATCACGTTATAGAGTAAATGGAATGTGAGGATGGGGGGGCAATGCATGCAGATCATTTCAAGAAGCGCAACTGTGAAATGGAAAAGGCTGCTGGAGGGGAGGAAGGCAAGGCTTCATGCTTGTTAATACACAGAGAGGCGTTGTTCATTTAGAAAAATGAGTTTTGATTAGACTAATTTATAAGGCATATAGGTAAGATGCAGAAAGAGCTGTGCAGCCATTGCTAAGGTGAAAGAAACAGAAAAGTACAATGTGTACATTGTAGATAGCTTTTAACTCTGACAGTGGAAGGGAATTCAAAGATGAGTGCAGATGTAGATCAGATTTGACAGTGGGTCATTTACTGGCATCTTTTTCTTCCTTCCTTTTCTTTCTTTGATGAGAGCTGAGGTAACTCATTATCTGGGAGCAGAAAGTATCAAGGACAAGGGGAAATGTGAGGACAGTATGTGAGAGAAAGCTAAGCAGTGAGTCAGAACAGCAGTCCCAGGCTTGAAAGCCTATCTGAGGCTGGAAATTGTTCATTCATTGAGCTATCAATTTGCCCTGTTAGCTGGGCAGACCTCACAAAGAGATGAAGTAAAAAAATGAGAAAAGACAATTTTAAAAAAGGAAATACAGTTAGTATTTTGAATAAGTGTTTATTTGATGTGTAATCTCTATAATTATCAAAAATGTAGAATATGAAGTTGCAGCTTATGAAGTTAAGAAAATCAAAAAAATCATAATATCTTATGTTGGCCAAGTTCTTTTTTGTTCCTTTTTTTATTATGGAGATCTTTGTGCCTCTGCCTCCCAAGTGCTGGGACTAAAGGCGTGTGCCACCACCGCCCGGCTCCCATTTACTATTTTTATTTAATCAGTTGTTCACACAGGGGAGAATTAGTGGGGATTTTTTACATATAGTTTTAGTTATAATCTAATATTATTGTATTTCTTTTGCTAATTTGGTCAGCCTTGGCTACAGAAAATTATTTCAATTCAATTGACTCATTCTATAACTCAGTCAATGTGTGTGTGGTGTGCGTGTGTGTTCATGTGTGAGTGTAGGTATAGGCATGTATAGATGTCAGAAGAAAGCTGAGAATTGAACATACCTTCCACCCTGTTTGAGATAGTCTGTTGTTTACCTCTGGGTCCCTCGGGTTCAGTAGCCAGTGAATTTCTTGGAATTCTGTTTCTGCCTCTCCTCTCAGGACAGAGGTTAAAAGACCACATATGCCTGCACTGAGTTGGGTTTACATGAGTTGTAGAGATCAAAAATTGGGTTCTTCATGGTTGTACGGCAAATGCTTTACCTCTGAGCAATCACTCAGCCTTGTTTTATTTTTAAACCACCTTTTAAATTTCTTACATTGCAAAACATCAAAATCATCTCTTGTATTTGCTACAGTCTGCCTGTTGTAGAATTGGCCATTGCTTCAAGAGTCTCATGTTCCTCCTTGGAAAGGGATTTAGACACATCAAGATCTCTGCACTAGTTATGTTGTGCTCATTGCCGCTGAAGTGTTGATGCTTCTAACTATCCCTTAATTGAGCAGAAAAATAACCACACAGACTATTCTAGTTTATCTTTATGTTTGAGCTTCGACAGTACATTTAATCATGTCAAGCAGTGGAATTCCTAGAGGACACACAGTATATCATTGAATTCATCTTGTGATCTGAAAGCAGAACTTTTTTACACCAGTAGAACTTCATATTCCAGTTGGGACAAAAACAAAGGAACCACATTATTCCCAGGTGTTTCCCACTAAATCCTGAAGTTACCAAATAACACAGGAGGCACTGCAAAACGTGGATTACTCAGGACCTCAGGACTTGGAGAGTGATGTGGCATTGAATTGTTCATATTTTCTTATTTCCTCCTCTATATTCCAGAAAGGATTGTACAGGCTTTCTCATTTATTGACTGCAAACAAAAGAAAAGATTAAGACAAATGTGTTCCTGATAGGCAAAGTATTTAAGGAGTTGTTAACAACTGTAACCGTTTGGCAATGCTTTTACCATTCCAACAAAATTCTAAGGCAAAACTGTCCCCCATTTTCCATGCTTCTACTTCAGTGACATCAACAAAGTAGTTGATTTTGTCCTCCAGGCCTCCTGTCTTTGACCTAAGCAGCCACCATGTCAAACTCCCCAGGAGGGCTATTTCAGTGAGGTCCACTGCCTAGAGAACCTTCTGCCCTCCAGCATCCCAAAGGACATTTAAAGAAGTAAAACCACATGTGGCCACTTAACTCTGGACACACCATGCACAGTCACCACGAGAAGCTCAGCATCATTCTGCTTCACCTCCAAAGCAAGATGTTCCAAGTTAGAAAGAGTAGGCCCTACATCTTTACCCCATCCCTGCCATGAGTGGGATCCAACATGAAACTGAACCTCTACTCAGAGGTAGACTCCAAATGTAACAAAATGTTGTGGAAAAGCATAGCTCATACTTCATGTCTCCCTTCTCTGTCAGGAGTCCTATTGAGGATCTTAACTTTTACTTCCACAAATACAAAACAAGTTTACATGTGGCTCCACCACATTTAAAGAGGTGACATCAAGGCCAAAGGGGAAGCCAAACTTCTCTTCAGTGTAGACATTAATATGATTCATTGCTCAACTTTCTTTGGATTGATGTCAATGGGACCCATTGACAATTTATATATTCTTTACTTCATACAATTTCTTCAAAGTAGACTAAACTCTGGCTTAAAAAAATGCAAAGAAGATAAAGCAGAATGTGGGGTTATGTGATACTCACAATTTGTTCAAAATACAAGTGAAAATCATTTGTCATAGCCCAAACCAGAAAATCATGAAAACCTGAACAGTGTAATCATTGCCAAGTAAACTGGGGTTGGAATTATAGTAAGTATGCTACATAAATTACTGATAAATCTTTGACTTACGTATTTCTTAAAATACATGAAAAAAGAAAATGTAAACAAAATTGAAGCTATTAAGAATAAAGCCCAGTGAAAATGGTAAACATAAATTACACATTATCATTTAGTCATACCTCAGAAAAATAAAATA
Organism: Onychomys torridus; assembly: GCF_903995425.1. Classification (NCBI taxonomy): domain Eukaryota; kingdom Metazoa; phylum Chordata; class Mammalia; order Rodentia; family Cricetidae; genus Onychomys; species Onychomys torridus. The sequence continues at coordinate 28,875,559 of NC_050444.1, read as the reverse complement.
AAATAAAATTGACCACAACTGAAAACCAAAGAGAAAAATACACCAGGGGTCTCATAATCTCAGAGACAATAGGGACAATATGAAAAGTGCTATTATTTGTATCATCAGATTCTTAGTTTGAAAAGGGAGCAAGTGAGACATAAAAAAACTTGAAGAAATAGTGAACAAAGTGTGCAAATTGCCAGAAGAAATAAACCTAGAGACTCAAGAACCCAAGTGAACCCCAGTAGCCCAAGTACAGTAATAGCTATGCAAGCAGATATAATTATTAAAATTCTAGGTAGAAAAGATAAAGGAAAAAAAGACAGAAATTACACATTTTATCGATTCAAATGACAATAGATCTCAAATTTGAAACTCTGTAGGCCAGAACTGTTTGCATAATGGATTTGAAGTGTTGAAATGAAGATAATGGTTAGGGTGGCTGCTTACCAGATAGAGCACTTAGCATAAATCACATAAAACCAGATGTGGTAGCTCATGCCTGTAATCCCAGCACTTGAGAGGTAGAAACAGACACGGTCATCCTTGGCTACCTAACGTGTGTGAAACCAGCCTAGGCTACATGAGGCACTGCCCCAAAAGCAAATGGAGAAAGAAAGGAAAGAGGGAAGGAAAGGATGGTTAGAGTGAGGGGAAGAAGCAAGAAAGAAAGGGAAGGGGGAAGGGAGGGGAGAATGAATGAAGGGAACTGTCAATTATAATTTTATTTCTAGTTTGACCTTGTTTGACTTTAAGTGACGAGCTATTAGGTACTTTTCCTATATACAAGATTGCGATCAGATTTGAAAACAATTCTGCTACAAAATTAATTATCAGAGTAACTAACTTTTCTAAATTGCACACAGATCTTTAGCGCACAGTGATCATAATACACAAGCCAGTTTTTATCTAGCGTAACTTCATGATTCCAGTTAAAAATCAATCAATGGGTGGCCATAATCTTGAGAGCTGAATCTCAACATCCTTGCCACATAGGCATAAATCACTCATTATCCTGTGTTATCTTTGCATCATCCTCTTTTTTCACTGCTTTCTGAACACTCATTATGCACCTTATGTACAGCATTCCTTTCTGTCCTGTACAGAGTATTTTTATTTCTCTTGCCATCATAAATTTATCTTCTCTTTGTTTTCAGAAATTCATTCTTCCTTTCTAATTCACACACTATCCAAGACTGCCTTGTACAAGAAGATGTAATTATAGATTTACATTGGGTTTTCAATTGACGAAATTAAAATACTGACTATAATAACACTATATAGCTAAATATCTGGCACACATAGTGGGGGAATGGTTATCCAATGAATATTGAATATGAGTGGTCAAATTAAAATTTTGTTTCAATTTCTTCACAATAGTTCTGTCAAAGATACTGATGACTTTCCAAAACATTAGGGTATTGGGATTCTACACTTGATTCAATAGAGGAAATTTTCACTGATATCAATATCTGAATACCTCAAAGGAAGAGCATTTACTTGGGATGTAAGGTTATCCATTTGGCTTAGAAGCCAAGCACAAGGCAGTTTGATGCTATTGACATAGCACCCATATCTCCTAGCATTTGCCCTTTCAATACATACTTATTGCATCATACTGTTACCTGGTAATTGACTTTTGAGGTAAGCCTGAAAAGCTTGGCAGTTAATGTTTCCTAGTGTGGTTTTAAACCAATTACAGAAGTGACCTGGAATATATGCGTATCAGCGTTCTCACCCATTTATTCTACAGAACTCCTCTGAAGAACTAACAGGTACCTACAGGAGTAACTCATTCAGAACCATGGCTCTAGTTGCTTTCTTCCAGGCCCCATCTCCAATTTCCTACTCTACTCTTTAAATTAATTGGATGACCTCCTCCAAAGACAGTTTGCATTTGATGTCTCATCTCAGATTCAGATGCTGGATGGACTCACACTAAGAAATCTCAAACTCTTTTTGACCTAAAAGCCCAATGCCTCTTACAGGACCATAAATGGTAGTGTTACAAAAGGATGGCATAAGATATGTCATTCTTTGTAAATCATACTGACTTCAAATCCAAACCAACATGAATTTACAAAGAAACAATTGTTATGGGAATGATAGGTGGGTAGAATAAGGAAGAAATATGTCACTTGTTATCTACTCATGGAGGTTAGAAATTTATGGGCAGATGGTGTCTAACAGGTGTAGCTACAATTTAAGAAGCCTGCTCCATTAGTCATCAGCAAAATGCTATTAGTATTTTTGTAATGTTGACCTCAAAACATTGACGCTCCACTTGTTTCCACTTACCCTAATATCCACTGGCTTTGATTACTAATAGTTGATGCATTTATTCAGTCTCTACCATCCTGCTACAAAAATCTACACACGTCCACACATAACTTTTGTGTGTGACAACTTGCAAAAGCATTAAAGGTGTCTGTGAAATGTCCTTCAAATGGGTTCTTATGTTTGTTTGTTGTTTTGTTTTGGTTTGTTTTGGTTTGGTTTTGGTTTTGGTTTTGGTTTTTTCGAGACAGGGTTTCTCTGTGTAGCTTTATGCCTTTTCCTGGAACTCACTTTGTAGACCAGGCTGGCCTCGAACTCACAGAGATCCGCTTGGCTCTGCCTCCCGAGTGCTGGGATTAAAGGCGTGCGCCACCACTGCCTGGCTCTTGTGTTTATTTTATGGATAATTAAATTTAATAAAACTAATTTCTGAACATCTACATGAAGATTGCTGAGAGGAAATCCAGTGGAGAAGGGATGTGAATAAAATAAAATTTAAAAATAATGAGAAAACCTGAATCTTTTGTCCTCATTTCTTTTGTTAACTCACAAAGGATACTGAGCTCTCTGGGAACACTTTGCTTAGCTTGAAGTTTCAAACTGTAACCTGTAGTCTTATTACAGTGTATTTACTTCAAACTTATAAATTATAACCTTTCTTATAATTTAGAAGATGTGGAGGACATTTACTTAAACTAGTAAGACAATGAAATCTATAGGTACAGATGATTAATATTTCACTAAACATTTTTTTCAGCTTCTGGAATATCAAGGCCTGATGACCCCGAGAAGCAATTTCTGGTAGAAATCTGAAGATTCTCTTTAGAGGAAAAAAGTCAATGAATTAAGACAAGAAGGTTTCCAATCAGGTAGGAACACTAAAGAAACTCACAGATTCAATCATGTCAAATGTACAGGTTTATCAGTCGCTGTTTGAAACAGATGAGTCTCTAACTGAGAGGAGTTTGCTTTCAATTAATTCCTTGGAGGTGGAAGTGTTTACCAGAGAGCTCCTTGGAGGGAAGCAAATACAATAACAGCATGATATTTTTTTTTCCATTTTTAGTTCATGGTTACTATGTGCACTTAGTAATTGCATGGCTTTAATCTCAGGAGGCTGCACATGCAAAATACTAGATTAACCCATTCCATCTTGTCTCCTAACAAAAATCATTTTCATATAATGTCTCCATGGCCCTTTATTTGTTTATTAAAATCAAGAGGCCTGATAACATAAAGTGAGGAATACTTCCAGCTGATTGTATAAAGAAATTGACTTGGTTCTTCCTGGGGCCCGTCTAGGCTTAGTTTTGAAGCTCAGTGGAGATGGCAGGGAGGAGAAAGGTGCACGTCGAAGAGAAACTGTGTTTTCATGTGGTTTTGTATGTCAGAAGTCCATTCACAATTTTCTTTTTCACTTACTATTTGAGATGGAAATTTACGGCAGAGAGACTTTATATTTTATGAGACAAAAAACAGTGACATCAAAATTAAGGACTATTTTTCTCATGTGCAGTTAAGTACTCAGCATTTAGCCTCATATATGACCTCTAGTCAGCATTCCAAACAAAGACGCATGATGGATGAATGATAGATAGCTTATGGAGTGAATGTAACAAGTTAATAAGGAAAAAAATTTTAAAAAAAATTAAGACAAAAAAAAAATGTAAAAAAGGTGTCTGCCCTGATGTTGCACGATGTGTTGACTTCTGGAGTCTTAGGATCCATCACTGTAGCTGAAACAGGCGATATAAGCAGTGAAAATCCATTGAAGGAATGGATTAATCCTCATGGTACTGCGTCAAATTGGACAACAAGCTCAGACGCCAGTTTGCCAAGGGCTATTGTAGAATTAGTCCTGAATAAAAGCTCAGATCTGACAGTTTAATTTGGTTTCAGATTAATTTTATAATAAGGTCACATAACATCCTTTACATGTAGACATATAGCACCTGCATTAAGCTTACTACCAGATGGTTGAAATGTGAGTAGAACATCCCTGCAATAATCTTCCATTTTAAGAAACATGTTTTTAAAATAATTTTATAGTGGTACTCTTAAAGATAATTTAAAAATAACTATCAACTAAATTCTTCTTTGCATTCTTTTTGATGGGTAGAACATCCATAATGCCAGAGCAGTATTTCTGGGGACTGTTGTTATCTTCTGTGGTCCCAAGAAAGGAAAAAAAAAAAAAGCTGCTTTATAATTAATGAAAGAAATGTAAATTTTATAGATTGCAGTTACCAAAAAAAATTAAAAAAAATAAAACAAAACAAACAAACCAAAAAAAAAAAAAAAAAACACTAAAACAACAAATGGTCCAAAATAGCACACTGGAACTCGTTCCAAAATGTGTGGAACATATTCCCCTGGAGTTTTACTCCTTTACTGTTGGGTGGTACTCAAACGTACCTACTAATAGAGTGTCCGAGTTGCTAGGGTAGGCCTCAGTCGTTCTGCAGTTTTGCAAACTCTGCACGCATTTGTCAACAATCTGAGTTTATCTCCTTCACTTCTTTTCTTTCTTATATTCTCTTAGTAACGGAAGCTGTACTTATCTGATGTTCTTAAAGTTCCTGGACAGCCAAAAGGATAGTGCCACTTTAAGTAAGGATGATACATGTTCAGAAGTAGAATGCTTGGTTATGAAACTAAGATCCTTCTATGAAAGAATTTCATAGCAGAAAGAAAGTTACATACAAATCTGTAAAGTTAGGTTTGTAAGTGGATGTGTATGGTCTTTAGAAGCAGAGGTAGTTATCTTCAGAATTAAGGCTTAAAGGTAACACTCACTATCTAGAGATTTTTAAAAAACAATCTTATGTAATATTTAATTCTGGAAACATATATAATTTTTGAAATATAAGAACAAAATAAACGTCTCCAAAGTTAAGAACTAGGATGAACACTACAAGCTTTTCCTCCCATGTACAACATTGCTTTAAGCTTCTTCCATCAAAGAAATAACACTATTCTTGGTTTCATATAAACATCTATGAATTATTTTTATTGTATTGGGTAATCTTCTTTAATTTTTTAGAATTACCGATATATTTTAAATAATTAGTACTTTTAAGTCAATATAATATTTCTAAGGTTCATACACTTTGTTTGAACTTCTGTTTTCCCACCACTATTATAGTATTTTCTGGTGTAGAGATGAGCACATATTTATGATCATGTTGATGATGTTGTCATGGTTTTGGACTTATTTTAATGATTATTCATTTCAGTATCCCCTTGTACACACACACATGTGTGTGTGTGTGTGTGTGTGTGTGTGTGTGTGTGTGTGAGAGTGTGTGTGTGTGTGTGTGTGTGTGTGTGTGTGTGTGTGTGTGTGTAGCCTTCGTCTCTATAGCTTCAGGTTTTGCCAGACTAGATGATGGACAGTTTCAATTGCAATACCTGGCTAGCATTGCTTCAACAAATGTCACAAACCTTTTAGCTTAAGTAACAAAGTTTTCTTTTGTTTGTTTGTTTCTAGAAACAAAACAAAAAATCTGAGAGCTGCTTCTGTGCCTCTTAGTAGGCTGTTGCCATGGCTCTCATCCTTTTATTTCAAGAGGATTTCCTGCCTTGGAAGCCACTCAGAGTAGATTAATGCCTCACCATTACAACCTCATTTAACCTGAAATATCTCTTCAAAGACAGAGCTCTAAATGTTATCATATTAGAGTAGCAGCTTCAGTGTGTGAATTTGTAGTAAATAATTCAGTCTACAGAAATCTAATGTAACTTTATTTCCAGTCAGTAGAAAAATTCCTCATTGATTTAAATGTAAGCAAGTTTTCCAGTATGTGAAATTTCAGGAATATCTTCTACTAATATTTAGAACTTTATTTTATTTACTTACTTCTTACTGTTTTCAAGTATAGACAAATTAATAACCAATATACAAATAACTTTACTCAGGTTAGTCTTTACTGGAAAAGGGGTGTCTGGAGATAAATAGCCACTCTTAACATTAATGAAACCAAATTTATCTTTTAGGATAGTAGCTTTTTATATTAAAATGTTCTTTTCTGGTATTATGGTGTAGTCTTCAAGTTCTAGTGTATTTTTCTTTCCAAGACAGTAATCTATGCAACATGATTCGTGTTTGATCCATTTTTATGAATCACCAAACTTTTCTTGACTAATCCATTCACATTCTAGTAATTTCTTTAGAGTTTATTTTAATTGTTTGTGTGTGTGCAAGTGAGTTTACATATGAGTGACGTGCCCAGTGAGGCCAGTAGACGGTGTTGGATATCCTGAAACTGAAGCTACAGGTGGTGGTGAGCTATCTGCCATGGGTGCTAGGACTCAAAATCTGGCCATTTGCAAGAGCAGCACGTGCTTCTTACACTTACTGCTCTAGATCTCTACATCCTTGTAATTGTAAAGAATTCCCTATGGCTAATCTGATTTCCATGTAAGTTATTGTCGGTTTCCGGACTCTTTACTCTGTTCCATTTGTCTGTTTCACTTCCCTCAAGTCCACATCACATAAAGCTTAATATAGCTCCATCTTTGTGTATGTAGCAAGCTAAAATATCCCCCCATTAGGAAGATCTAGGTTATTCTTGGCCACTTGATCTTTCATGTAAATCTCATAATTAGCAACTCCACAAAAGATCTGTTGAGTATTTGTATTGAAATTGTACCAAATGTGATAAAAAGTTGAGAAATCCTCCACTCTTGCAGATAACCTTTTTATCAGAGAATGGATCAATCTTTATACACAATTTTTTTCTTTTTTTTTCCTACTTTTTTTATTATTACATTTGTGTTTTAATTTTACACATCAGCCATGGGTTCCCCTGTCCTCCCCTCTCCCGCCCCCATCCCCACCTTCCCCATATCCCCTCCCCTCCATTCCCATCTCCTCCAGGGCCAAGACTCCCCTGGGGATTCATTTAAACCTGATGGATTCAGTACAGGCAGGTCCAGTCTCCTCCTTCCAGGCTGAGCAAAGTGTCCCTGTGTAAGCCCAAGGTTCCAAACAGCCAGCTCATGCACCAAGAACAGGTCCTGGTCCCACAGCCTGGATGCCTCCCAAACAGTTCAAGCCATTCAATTGTCTCACTTATCCAGAGGGCCTGATGTAGCTGAGGGCTCCACAACCATTGGTTCATAACACATGTGCTTCCTTTCATTTGGCTATTTGTCCCTGTGCTTTTTGCAATCTTGGTCTCAACAATTCACGCTCTTACAGTCCCTCCTCTTTCTCGACAATTGGACTCCTGGAGCTCAGAAAATGGGACCCTAGGAAAGACACAGGGATTACCCAATGACAGAGAAATGGATGAGATCTACATGAACAACCTGGACGACAGTGGGAGTGATGAAGGGCAAGATTTACACACAATTTTTAATAAAGTTTTTTTCTGAATAATCTCTTGCATATCTTTATGTAATGTCATTCCAAATTAAGTGTGTTTTCTAACAATTGGAAGTGATTTCCAGGGTCTTCCCTTGTAATTTCTTTGTAGAAACACCCTATTTTATATCTTGATCTTATTTTCAGACATTTTGATCATATAAATTCTCATTTTATAATAACAGTTTGACTTCTATAATAACTGTAGACTTTCTCATAAAATGGAATACATATGAAAATATTGTTTAAAGGGTAAGGTGAGCTCTGCTCAGAACTTTTTGTAATGGAAATGTTCTCCATGATATCTAACATTGTAGCCCTTACATGTGTGTGTGTGTGTGTGTGTGTGTGTGTAGTTACATTTTTAGTGTGTAGATAGTTTATGTATATATTTAAATGCAAATTCAGCAAAATTTAAAGTTAAATCCCTGAGTAAACCTACCCCACATTTAAAATATTTAGTCTAGTGCCATGCATTGTTAAGCTATTGGGCCAAGATATTGCAGGATTTTGTACTTGACATAGCAAAATCTTTTTGATAAAAATTACCCTTTCATTTAAAAGAAATTCACAAACAGGTCATCCTTAAGTTTAATAAATAATCCAACATCAGTTTTACCATTAATGATTTTCTTTAATAACATCTACACTCCTACTAAATGACTTAAGACATCAATCTCTGTAATAAGGCTGCTGTGTAAACACTCTACAGTCATTGGCAAGTCTTGTGTTGTTGTCCTCATTTTAAGAGATTAAGAAACATGATACTTAGCTAATTCACCTCCTCACATGAATGGCTTTCAGGTCTATAGTTGGAAGTGTCTGATTTTCAACACTGTAAAATAGCTGATACAGCTATATCAGAGATTTAGAATATAAGATTTATAATGACGTCTAGTCATCTTTGTTTTACATCTAGTATCCTACTATGAGTGAGTACATACCATGTCTTTCTGAGTCTGGGTTACCTCACTCAGGATGATTTTTTTCTAGATCCATCCATTTGCCTGCAAACCTCATGATGCCATTGTTTTTCTCTGCTGAGTAGTACTCCATTGTATATATGTACCTTATTTTCTTTATCTATTCTTCAGTTGAAGGGCATCTAGGTTGTTTCCAGGTTCTGGCTATTACAAACAATGCTGATATGAATAAAGCTGAGCAAATGCCCTTGTGGTATGATTAAGTGGTATAGCTGGGTCTTGTGGGAGATGGATTCCCAATTTTCTAAGGAAGCACTATATTGATTTCCAAAGTGGCTGTACAAGCTTGCATTCCCACCAGCAGTGGAGGAGAGTTCCCCTTGCTCTGCATCCTCTCCAGCATAAGCTGTCTTCTATGTTTTGGATCTTAGCCATTCTGACAGGTGTAAGGTGGTGTTTCAGAGTCATTTTGATTTTCATTTCCAGGGATAATTAGGGATGTTGAGCAATTCCTTAAATGTCTTTCAGCCATTTGAGCTTCCTCAGTTGAGAATTCTCTGTTTAGTTATATATCCCATTTCTTAATTGGATTGTTGGGCATTTTGATGTCTAATTTCACAACGCCAGGGAGGCTACCTAAAAAACAGGACCCTAAGAAAAACACAGGGATCGCCCAAAGACAGAGAAATGGATGAGATCTATATGAACAACCTGGATGACAGTGGGAGTAATGAAGGGCAAGTTTCAAGGGAAAGAGAGCTTAGGAGAACAGGAGATCCCAGCTGGATCAAGAACAGAAAGGGAGAACAAGGAATAACAGACCATGATAAATGAAGACCACATGAGAACAGAAAGAAGCAAAGTGCTAGAGAGGTCCCCAGAAATCCACAATGATACATCCACTGTAGACTACTGGCAATGGTAGAGAGAAAGCCTTATCTGACCTAGACTGGTGATCAGATGGCCAAACACCCTAACGGTCGTGCTGGAACTCTCATCCAATAACTGATGGAAGTGGATGCAGAGATCCTCAGCCAGGCTCCAGGTGGAGCTCCAGGACTCCAATTGTCAAGAAAGAGGAGGGACTGTAAGAGTGTGAATTGTTGAGACCAAGATTGGAAAAAGCACAGGGACAAATAGCCAAACTAATGGAAACACATGAATTATGAACCAAAAGCTGTGGAGCCCCCAACTGGATCAGGCCCTCTGGATAAGTGAGACAATTGAATAGCTTGAACTGTTTGGGAGGCACCTTGGCTGTGGGACCAGGACCTGTCCTTAGTGCATGAGCTGGCTGTTTGGAACCTTGGGCTTACACAGGGACACTTTGCTCAGCCTGGAAGGAGGGGGCTGGACCTGCCTGTATTGAATCTACCAAGTTGAATTGAATCCCCAGGGGAGTCTTGGCCCTGGAGGAGATGGGAATGGAGGGGAGGGGCTAGGGGGAAGGCGGAGGCAGGAGGAGGGAGGACAGGGAAACCCATGGCTGGTATGTAAAATTAAAACACAAATGTAACTTTAAAAAAATATTTATAATGACGTATAAGTAAAAACTAAAATGGAAAAGATCATAAACAAATACTCGGTAAAACATTTGTGTGGGGAAATAAAGATGATCTGTATCCAGAACATTCCAGTTTTTCTCTTTTGTCATAAAATATGAGCAATGGGCTGGAGAGATGGGTCAGTGGTTAAAAGCACCAACTGTTCTTCCAAAGGTCCTGAGTTCAATTCCCAGCAACCACATGGTGGCTTACAACCACTTTTTAAAAAATTTTATTTATTGATTATGTATACAGCCTATATGACTGCAGGTCAGAAGAGCGCACCAGGTCTCATTACAGATGGCTGTGAGCCACCATGTGGTTGTTGGGAATTGAACTCAGGGCCTCTGGAAGAGCAGTCAGTGCTCTTAACAGCTGAGCCATCTCTCCAGCCTGCTTACAACCACTTGTAATGAGATCTGGTGCCCTCTTCTGGCCTGCAGGGACACACGCAGGCAGAATACTGTATACATAACAAATAAATACATCTTTTAAAAACTGAGCTATATGAATTCATGTAAGCAATTATATAAATAAGCTTACGTTATTCTAAAATTACTATGATGTCCTAAAAATTCTGATTGACATGTTATGGTTCTAGCCCATGAACGTTTGAAATTTATGAAAAATCTATAAAAACTAGGTATTTTTTCTTATACTTGATTTTACTATTTAACTTTTGTCTTTATCTTCACCTACGATAGGCATGCTGCAATTAAACTGGGCAGACTAAATGTTATATCAAAGCATGTTCATCTATTTTTTAAATGGCCATTTTATTTAAAATGGTGTTTCATACCGGTTGACATGCTGACATGGATGGGTAAATTCTCACAAGACCCCATTCATAAACAAAGAACTAGAGGAAACCAAGGAATATAGAGATAGGGAGAAATAGTCTTCCCAGAGTTGAACCTCCTATTTGGTTATCTAATACCAAGTAGCCAGCCCTGAAATTGTATATATACAAGTAACATATATAAACCAAGTGGTTTGTTTCAATATTTTGATTAGACAGAAAAGGGGAAATGATGTGGGATGCCCTTCTGTATGCTGTGAATATGTGTTGCTTTTATTGGTTAATGAATAAAGCTGCTTTGGCCTATGGCAAGACAATATAGAACCAGGAGGGAAAATCCAAGCAGAGATACAGGAGAAGAAGGGTGGAGTCTGGAAGATGCCATTCAGGCTCCCAAGGAGCAACATGCCAGCAGACCAGTAATGCCATGGCTATGTGGCAATACTTAGATTAATAGAAATAGGTTAACTTAAGTGTAAGAGCTAACTAGAAATAGCCTGAGCCATCAGCCAACCATTTACAATTAATATTAAGCCTCTGAGTGGTTATTTGGGAATTAACAGGTGAGAAACTTATGATTACAAGTTTGGTGGTATTATGTTCCCCAAAATATTGTGCACCCTAATAAACTTATCTGGGGTCAGAGAACAGAACAGCCACTAGATATAAAGGCCAGAAAATGGTGGCACACACGCCTTTAATCCTAGCATTCCAGAGGCAGAGATCTGCCTGGATCTCTGTGAGTTCAAGGCCACACTGGGAACAGCCAGGCATGGTAACTCACACCTTTAATCCCAGGAATTGATGTCAGAAGCAGAAAGGTATATAAGGCATGAAAACCAGGAACTAGCTTAGTTAAGCTTTTAGGCTTTTGAGCAGCACAGTTCAGCTAAGATTCATTTGGATGAGAACTCAGAGGCTTCCAGTCTGAGGAAATAGGATCAGCTGAGGAATTGGGAAGGTGAGGTAGCTGTGGCTTGTTCTGCTTCTCTGATCTTCCAGCATTCACCCCAAAACCTGGCTCTGGGTTTGTTTTTATTAATAAGACCCTTTAAGATTCATGCTACATACAAGTGTGTGTGTGTGTGTGTGTTTTGTGTGTGTTTTGTGTGTGTTTTGTGTGTGTGTGTGTGTAACAATATCAATTAAAGAGGCCATGATTTCAGGAGATTGAAGGGTCAGAGGAAGGAGATGAATGGAGGAAAGGGAAGGGATAAAATGATGTAGTTATATATTAATTTTGAAGGTAATTTTAGAAAAAAATAAATGAAAATAGAATTGTGTTTCTATCCTAAATTTTAATTCTCTTTTTACAATGTTAACACTCCCATTGCCTCTGCAGTCAGTTACCTTTTTTGGTCACTAAATGTCTTAGAATGAAAATTTAGAAAATCACCTTCTGTGTTTCCATTATCAATGCTATTGTTTCACTGACTTTCAAGACATCATGATTCTCATGGCAGAGTATTTCTTGTTCTCCTTTGGTGATTCCCCCAATTGCTATGGGAAGTCACAATTCCCTTTTTTAGGTTCTTAACCTACTTTAATAAAAGTATTTTAATGCAGACTCAAAAAGAAACTTGAGTGCAATTTTTTAGAGTTTGAAATCAAAGCAACAGGACAGATAAACTCTAAATGTCAGCAGCTGACCAAAAGAGAGAGAGAGAAGAAGAAGAAGAAGAAGAAGAAGAAGAAGAAGAAGAAGAAGAAGAAGAAGAAGAAGAAGAAGAGAGAAAGCTACAAATTTGAGTTAGGAGTCAAGAAAGTAGGCAGACTCATTGTTTGTGACCTGATGGCAACCATATTATGAACAATCAGCCACACTGTGGGTGAAAAGACCTTCAGAGAATGAAAGAGAAAGGCCAAAGTGCATACCTATTCTTGACCAGAAAGAAAAAAGAAAGAAGGAGGAGGAGGAGAAGAGGAAGAAAGAGAGTAGAGTTACACTTTTCTGAACAACAGACAAAAGTGGACAGGGTTCAAAGTGCTTTGTGAAAAAACTGAAAGCCTCCGCCCCTAGGGAGGGGCTGTTTTTTTGTTTGTTTGTTTGGTTTTTGGTTTTTGTTGTTTTTTTTTGAGAGAGGGTTTCTCTGTAGCTTTGGAGCCTGTCCTGGACTAGCTCTGTAGACCAGGCTGGCCTGGAACTCACAGAGATTGACCTACCTCTGCCTTCTGAGTGCTGAGATTACAGGTGCACACCACTACCGCCGGTAGGGAGGGGCTTTTTAAAGGATGAGTGCAGATTTCATTAAGGAGCAAATTAGTTCTTAGCTTGTCTTCTGGTTAGTATTCCTTGGGGTTTAACTCTTGGCTAACTGATCAATAGGCTCTGAAGGATTGACTTTTTAAAAGAAAAGATAATGATAAGTACTATTTTTAGAAATTTAGATTGTGAACTTTTTACCCAGGGCCAAAGATAAAACTTACATCCTGTTCTTTTAATCAGGAGGTATTAGCTTTGACTAATGGACCTCAACAAAGTCCAGATATCACCAACTTCTCATATAGGAACTTAAGCCTGAAGGAGGGGCTACTTTTTCTGTCTTATCAGGGAAACAGGAAGTAAGGGTCCATCCTCAATTGTCTAGAAGGCTTCTAATATCAGCAACATTAAGAATTGAGACCATAAACTCATTGAGGAAAAAGATGAGGGACCAAACCCTCAAATACTTATGGTGTTTCTGATATCTAGCTAGGATGGGTCCAAGGAAATTTCTGGTTTGTGGCCATGGAAACTGCTCAAGACCTCTGATCCCTAAACTGCCTAAACTGGTCCCTAAACTGGCTTTCTATCTGATATCATCAGTAGTCATCCCACTGAAGATGTAACCTTGACTGTTGTTAGGGAATTTGAGTGAGGACTGATCTGGCTATCCTGCTCATCTGGGTCATGGAGTGTGGTGGTTGCTACAATTCTCTAGTAGGCTTATCTAAAAAACTTTAAACATGCTAGATAAGTGGTTTCATTTTCATAACACACAAGTGTAGCTAAGAAAGCAGCAATCAAGGGAACCCACACTGATTTGATTAGATTACCATAATACTGTCTGACTACAGACTGGCTGTAAACAGAAAGATTGGAAATTAAAACAGCAGGTAAGTACATAAAGTGCAATGCTTAACAGATTATAACTATGGGTTATAACTGATATAACCATTTCCACCAAACAATGCAAAGACCCTATTCCAAAGATAATTACCAATGTAATGATGATGTTTGGCATGGTCTCTGTCTAATTTTGAAAATACAATCACAGAAGATATTAGTAGAATTATCTAGAATATGTACACAGAATTTTATTGACTGTTAGGAAGGGCTAGTAAAAGGTCTGGTCCTCAGGGGTCAATTGGGCTTGGAATGAGTCTCTGGATCCTTTAAAATTTCATTTATTTATGTATTTTACCAGCTGTGCCATCTGTTGGGATAATTCCGAGTGTTGCTGGTCATACCATTTCTCATGTAGGCGAGTTTATCCTTCAGATGGAGAAGCAAGGCAGCACTCAGTCCAGCTTTTTGTCATTTCAGGTACCCCCACCATGGTATCTCACTCTTTCTCCACTGGGGTCATTGGAACAGGACCCCAGATCTCAAACCTTTGTCTCCCATCAGGGATTGTCCCTGTAAAGAACACTATCCCTCAGTCTAGAGGTAAACTTCCCTAATGCCCATTGCTGGACTACAGTTTTCTATCTACACTCACTGTCCATGAGGTTGTTGTTGCTGTTGTTGTCTTTTTACTGTGATCTCATTACATTAAAATGAAGATGGTTATGGATCTTGAATTCATCCTTCCAGATTTGACTGCTCATCCACATCTCAGAACTTCATAACTACAATTTTCCACTGTATCTGCTCTGTGAATTTCTTATACCAACGTTAACAAATACATTATGCATTTTACATTTTCTTTCTTTTCTTCTAGTGCAACAGTTCCCAACTTGTCAGTCACAACCCCTTTGTAGGATCAAATGACCTCTTCACAGAGGTTACCTCAGACCGTCGGAAAACACAGATATTTAGCAAAATTACAGTTGTGAACTAACAACCCAAATAATTTTATGGTTCAGAAACATCACAATATAACTGTATTATAGGGTTGCCACATTAGGAAGGTTGAGAATCAGTGATTTAGTGTTTTGAAATAGGGTCCTATTGGTTGTCTAAGTTGTTCTCTAACTTATAATCTTCCTGCCTCAGTGTTATGCCTAGATCACGGGGACCCCCACAATACCACCAAGGAGACTGAATCCCATATGTAAAAGAAAAGACCCTTTATTTCAAGCTCAGAGCTTGGTCTCTCTCTCTCTCTGTCTGATGCAGTGATGAGAGAAGA
Organism: Onychomys torridus; assembly: GCF_903995425.1. NCBI lineage: Eukaryota > Metazoa > Chordata > Mammalia > Rodentia > Cricetidae > Onychomys > Onychomys torridus. The sequence continues at coordinate 28,860,332 of NC_050444.1, read as the reverse complement.
AAGCCCTGAGCCCTGGCAAGATAGGGTTTTTATCATAGCAGAGATTAGGATGAGGAGATTTCCAGGGTTCAGGACCCTGATTGGCTGACATTTGTCTAGGGGAGGTATCTTGGTAAAAGTGGGAAATAGGTCTGTGCTAGGCTCTGGGACATCTGGCAATCTTATCTAATCTTAATGGTTGGAATGTTTGGGATGTCAGGCACTTCCCCTTAGATGCTGACCTAACACTGGCTGGAGTCAGCTTATGGCTTTTCCTGGATCTGGGTGTTGCCTGCCAGTAAGCCAGTCACTGAAGCTGTGTCTGGGCCCCTAAGCCTGTCATAGCAGCTGTGTAGTTAAGCTGTTTCCACCCTCGCCCCCACTCAGCATCCTGAATTCTGGGAATAAAAGCATATGCCACCACATCTGACTACTATTTTACATTTATCTATCACTTTCACTCTAGTTTTTCCTGTCTTTGCCACTAATCCATTTGCTGAGATCTAAAACCTTGGCTTTGCCAGGCGGTCATGGCACACACCTTTAATCCCAGCACTCAGGAGGCAGAGCCAGGCGGATCTTTGTGAGTTCCAGGCCAGCCTGGGCTACCAAGTGAGTTCCAGGAAAGGTGCAAAGCTACACAGAGAAACCCTGTCTTGGTAAACAAACAAACAAAAATCCCTTGGCTTCATCCTTAACAGGTCATTATTACAAGTTCCTAAGTCTAGTTCATCAACAATTTGTAAAGACTAAACTCAACATGTAGCATGAACCCATCTCCTTTCTCACTAGCTTCCCTGAACCTCAAGTCACTATTGTTCACCCAAGGCAACAGACAATATCTTCCATGATTTCCCACCTTTCTCTCTTGCCCCCATATTTATCTTGTACTCTGTAACCAATGCAAGATCCACAATAATCTAAAGAAACATGGAAATGGGTGACATCATTGTTCAAACCTCTGCCTCTCATTAAAGTTAAAATACAAATTGTATGGCTTTTTATAATGTACATGTCCTCATTCAATGTTTTTCAAGCCTCGGTTTCCAAATGCATTTGCCATTGCTTCCTTAAACCTAGTATTTTTCTTCTCTGAAAGTATTTTCCAACATTCTGATATTTGCACTAGTTTTGGTTGAAGCCTAAAAGGTCTGTAAGATTCCAACAAACTAGATTTGAAAAGGCATTTGCATTTTATTTTGTGGAGACATTTGGATAAGACATTTGGAAAACTAAAGATATATTTGCACATTATTCACACTTTTAGCAATTCGTTACTTGGTTAAATAAGAAATGTGAACTTAGGTCTCAAACAAGACCTACGTTACAAATGGTAAAATCCACGTGTTTGAAGTCATGAACTTTATTTGCTATAGACATGGGAGCTGTACTGTGTACATGGCTGGTACAGTTGACCCGTGAGATGCACTGAAGATCAGCAGATGGTTTATAGTCTGTGTGGTGAAAAAGGGGAGGAAGATAAAGTGAAGATGGGTCCAGATACTGTCCCAAGCACCTTAACTAGTAATTGCGCAGATCAATTCATAGAGTAGATAGCAGCCAAATGGCATCATTCTTTTTTATCCTATTAGGTATTAAATATTTAGGTGATTATCCTGGGGAAATGGTAAGCACATTTTAGAAAGATAAAAGCATCTGATGGGGAAGGCATCACAGCCAGCAGCGCTTTATAGCTACTCATAGCCTTTGGCTGCATAAGAAAAAGTTTGTATAGAAGAAGGGCAAGCAGTAAGAATTTCATAAAATATTTATCGATTCATTAAAGAAGGATATCTGGGATTGTGGTGACTGGTGTTTCTCACTGCCTGAGGGGTAAAGTAGGAAAAGAAAAAATAACTTACAATGAACTATATGGTGTTGAATGAAAATGAATCATATTGAAATGAATTGCATTTTTCAATGTAAACTGATAGGATAAACAGACATAAGATATATAAGAATAAGCATATGTGTTTTCACAGTATATATGTCCCTAATCTCAAAGACCTGTCATTTGAAGACTCTTACAGCTTCTTCTCTGCAGCAACGCCCACACATAATGTCCCAAACTTAGTTTCTAGATCCAGCTTTCCATTTAGAAGAAGCAGGGGTCTTTAATGAAATGGCTGGTTCAGAGGCAGATAAGGGAAAATATAAAATGGTCCTAGAATATTCTGCTGTTCCAAGAGCTATAGAAGATATTAGAGTGACTGGGAAATATCAAAGCATACTGATCACACTGAAGCATTTCCACAGGATAAGTTACAAATAATACAGTCCTCAAAATAAGTAATGGCAAATTTTAATCATCTTCCACAGAAAATTTAAATCTACACTGAAATAAGTAATGGAGTTAAGTATAGCTTTGATATTTATATAAAACAAAAATTATTAATGATCAAGAAACAACTTTATAGTGAGAAAGGCAAGTGGGATTATTAGTGAATTTAATTAATGTTAGTAAGTGAATAAGGTAAAACTCAAAGGTTTGTCAATATCATGTGCTAAGATGGCATGGTATAAATGCAGTTTCACAGTATGACATTTTTGAATCCACTCATCGGTAAATTCAAACTGCTTTCTACAAACATAACTGACCTGTGATCTTGAAAGTTGTCAAGATCAGGCCACCCAAAAGAAGCCCTAAAAGGTTTTCATATTAAAGAGAGGTTAGCAGAAAGCTGTATTAAATGTTGCATCTGCATCCTGAGGTGATCCTTGCGATGTGAATGGTGTTACTGGATTAATTGACAACCCTTACAAGGGTGTGAGAGTCACATCATGGCACTGTGTTGAGTCTTGTAAGTAGAATTCCATGATTTTGTTTTCTTGTATATTCATAGGAAATACCGAAGTATTTAGAATAGACAGGGCCTGGTGTTGGTAACTTATTCTTACTGTTTGGAAAACAAATTACTTTCTACTTTTAATTCATTTTTTTTTCTTTTGATTTTTTTGAAAAATTGCCAGCAACAATAAATTCCCAATTTCAGCTAAACCTCCTCTGGACTCTAGGAATGTTAAAAACTATTGACAGTAGCTTCCAGTTCTAGTGTCGACCTGCTCATGTCTTATTAACACTTTATAATCCTGGCATTATTTTATTTATGCCTTTGTATGTTTTTTTTCCTAATAGTATTTTTTATTTTACTTTGCTTTTTTTTGTTAATTATCTATGAAATGATGTGCTTATCTCTACTACAATAAAACCAACAAGATTCATAAGAGTGAAAGTAAATACTTATAGAATTTGTAAATATTTATTGACATTCAAATTAGAGTTAGTTGAGATAAAATGAAGAAAGAAAACAATCATAAGCAATCCAATCAGAAACTCAAAATAGTTGAACATGTCTGTCAAGTGACAAAGTCCTTTGTCCCAACAGAAGTATGAGTTTTAGAATTATTTTTGGCATCAGGCCATAAAACTATTGAGAAGTCAGCAAGTACTTAATGTATGTGTACATGCATGCATACATACACACATACACCCACACACACACATATATGTCTAGCTTTCAATTCATTCTTCAATCAAGACTTAACTTAGGTGCCAAACAGCTTTTCCATTCTCTGAAACCTGGACAGTTATTAGTTAAAACAAATCTGCTGTCCTACTGGCCTACACCTGGTTATAAATAGCAGTAAGACATGAGAACACCAGGCATGCCAAATGGGCCTTCTAAATATAACTTACCCTTCCTCCAAAGGCTTTGAAAAGAATGCTATCTTTTGTGAAAACATGGCCTTTGCAAAGGGCACATGGAGGCTAAGGTCAGAGACTGTGAGACCTAGAAGATATTTGAAATATTTACTTATTCTGGGAACCCATATTTTGGAGGCATAAACACTAAAGCCATATTAAATTAATTTTGTTACTCAGTATCAAAATACACATAAGCAGTAATGACACTTCAACCCATGTCTTGTAATCCATGACCCATGGCACAAAACGGATAGGAAGAACTACTCATTTCCAGTGTGTTCAGCAGCAAGGTAGGCCTCACCCTCTGGGCCTTGTTCTTCTTGCTGCTTTTAGAGGAAAGATTGAATCTGGCAACCTTAGCTGTGACCAGTTTTCTAAATTGTTCTTTCTTGTACAATTCACTTCCAAAGTTCTGTTTCCATCTTTAAAATATACGAGACCTTTTCCTTTCTGTAAACAATTCTGTCTAGTATTTGAATATTGAGCAGCCAGGCAATGCCAAGTACAGGAACACATTATAGCAAAAGAGCCAAGAGTGCAGTGCAGTAAGTTGGGTACCAGAGATGCCATGCCTTAGGAGAGCAGAGAGAGGAGAGAAAACAGGAACTTAATGTGTTTGAAGAAATAAATATCCAGTTAGATGTTCATCGGTACAATATAACACATCTTAAGCTAATTGCACAGAAATTCCTGTTGTTGGTATTGATGCAGACTGGAGAGGAAACAAAATACCAAGATTTGTGTGTATTCCAATTTCCAACTATTCTAAAAGTTTCTACAAGGCCACTTTTCATAAATAAAAAAGGCCCATTTTTAACTGTTCCCATTTGTCTGTGCATCAATAAATGGATAAATAAGAAGATAAACTAAAAGTCATGGCTAAACCTCTCCACAGCATTTGAAAGCACAGAAGACTGTGTATGAGCGCACATGTGTATGAGCTAGTACACACATGCGTGCATGTGTGTGTATTTGTGTGTAGTGTTTGTGTTTGTGTATCTGCCCTGTCATAAAATTTTGAGGACTAGTATGCTGCCTTGCAGTCAGTGAAATACAGCTCTCATTTTAAAATTATCCTAATTCTGAAGGCAAGGCCAGATTTGCTGGTGAGGTCAGCCATTGGTAAATTGATAAGCATCCTGGATGGTTTCTGTGTGTCATCAATATGAACACTTTCCTTTGCACACTTAGATGGAAGCATAACAAAGCATGCATGATTCTCACTTTAACTTAAAGCATGTTTTATTTCAAGTCACTCTGTAGATGTTTACTCTATGTGCTCATGGAGTCTGTGTCGTGAAAAATATTAAAGTTGATATGAAGTAACAAAGCTGTGAGACTCCCTACATAGCAATGTAAGTGTAGAAGGGATGAGAAGCACCAGGCCTTCTAATGATCATTTAAAAGCATTTTGACAAAACATTATGGAAATTGGATAAGGCATTCCTAAGTTACAATGCTGAAGTAAAAATCTTCACTTAGACTATGTGTCAAAGAAGTTTGTACTATACTACAATATAATGGATATGAGAATTTTTAGCTGTTAGTATTTATTTTTTATCTAGCCTTGTTTCTCTGTTTTGAGAGTCTTTTTTAACTTGAAAATTCATGTAACTCTATCAGATGAGTTAAATTTTAATTGGTAAAGACAATTAGCAATTAAATTTTCAAGATAATGAAAGAGAATCACAAGGCCAAGATCCACTACTCAGAGTCAATAAGATGTTCAATATGCACAATCAAGCAACACTTATTTTGCTGGCCTGTAATAGCAACTATAAGAGAGGCTGAGGCTTTCCCAGGTAGCTCAGTGGGTTAGAGGCTTGTTTCCAAGCCTCACAATACGAGTTCAATCCCCAGAACCCAAAATTCCTGCAAGCTGTCATGTGACCTCCACATGAACAAGGTGGTAGAGATATGCTCTTTCCACACCCCACAAATAAATCATATATAAGCATGTATAAGCAAACAAGAAAATATATAAATAAAAGAGACTGAGGAGGAGAATTGCAAGTTCAAGGGCTGCAGGCTTTAAAAGTATTAAGTCAAGCTTTGACAATTCAATGGGTCCCTGACTCAAAATAAACATTAAAAAGAAATCCTGCGGATATAGCTGAGTAACAGAGTTCTTGTCCAATGTGTATAAAGCCATATGTTCAGTCATCAGTACTGAAAAAAAAAAATGTAGATACAGTCAAGTGTTTGTGATAATCTATGACACATCATTGTCTAGGCAAGTCAGTTTAACAAAATATTATTATTTGTCTTCTCAATATAAACCTTTTTATATTACTAATACAATGACTTTATTTTTACATTTTAATTATTTTGTTTAGTGAACTATCTCATTTGAAAGTATCCGTTGAATTGGACACACATCTGTAATCCCAGTACTTGGGAGGTAGAGGTAGAAACACTAGTTCAATGTCACCTTCTGCCATGTTGTGAGTCACAGGACAGCTGAGCTGAACTACAGGTGATCCTGGAGGGAGAAGGAAGGGAAGGAGGAAGACAGATGGAGAAAGACAGAGTGACAGAGCATCTGTTGATTTACATATCAGTATCTGTTCTAATGGATACATTTCTCAATGTCCACATTAATACTTTTTAGAATGTTATTTATTTTTAATATGTTCTTAATTTTAAAGTAGTTTAGTTAATTCTGCTGTTCTTCAGCAAACCCTCTTCTCTCTGTTCCTTTCACACTAACTTAGACAGTGTATTAGCATTCAGAAAGTCTAATGTATAGAAAAAGCCTTGAAATAACACATAGCAATTGTGAAGAGTATCAACATTGTGTAAGTCATTAATAAAAGGATTTTACAAACATAGCAATACTCAAATATATCAAGAATTGAACCGATTCATCATACTCTTGAGTAATGAATGGAGTTCATAACACTGTATGGAAAGTAACATCTGCGAAGCAGATAATTGGCAGGAATTATACACATATTTAAATATGCTAAGTGCAGTCATAGCATGTGTTATTTTTGGCTGAAAAGAGGCATATTGGGATATATAAGCACAATTTCAATTGGAATCTCCAGATATCACACAAACAGAACTTGTGCTTGCTGAAGAAGAGCTCATATTGGTATGTGTGTGAAGTGTGTGTGGTTTTTAGGTAATGCATTTCCACTCATTCAGCAAAGAAAAGATGCAGCATTGTGATATCATGAAGTGCCATTCTTAGACTTTTCAAACTGCTGTTCCTTTTCCATTTACCAAATAATGCCATCTGCTTATTTATCCCAGTTAAAACCCTAGACACACTCCAGGATTCTTATCCCAGATCCCTCGGATTTCAACCATCCCACTCTCGCAGACACTATTCATCCATTCTGTGCAGATAGATGCCTCTTCCATGCGCCCCAGCTCCTTCATCCTCAGAGCCTAGCAGCTCTGCTTCAGGCAGGCTGATAGAGAGGTCTAGTGTGGAGCCGGGATCTGTTGAAGCATTTTCCCCAGGAATGGGCTAAAGTTCATTATCATCACCATCATCCTTATTTTAAACACAAACAGTACATATTTAGTTGTTATGATAATTCAAAACAGGTAAATATTTGCATAAACTGACTGGCATAACCAGGTCCCTTCTGTCTTTAGTTCTCTTTCAGTTATATTACCTACAAACTAATCTTTGTTGCCTGACTCTAATTATCCTTCATTTTCTCCTTCTCTTTTTCTTTTTTAAGCCTTTCTTAGCCACAGACAATTTATGTTATTAACATTTACCAAATTAAAAGCCAATGTCATTTATAAGTAACTGTGCTTGCTGATTTTATGTCAACTTGATACAAACTAGAATCACTGGAGAGGGGGAAGCCTCAATTGAGCAAACGCCTCCACAAGATTGGGCTGTAGGCAAGCCTGTAAGGCATTTTCTCAATTTATGACTGATGGAAGAGGGCCCAGACCATTATGGGTAAGACCACTCCTGGGCTGGAGGTCTCTGGTTCTATAAGAAAGCAGGATGAACAAGTCATGTGGGGCAAGACAGTAAGCAGCACCCTTTCACGGCTTCTGCATCAGCTCCTGCTTCCAGGTTCCTGCCCTGTTTGAGTTCCTGTCCTGGATTTCTTCAAAGATGGACTACCCTGTGGAAGTATAAGCCAAATAAATCCTTTCCCCTCTGGCTTGATTTTTGGTCATGGTGTTTCATCACAGCAATAGTAATCTAAGAGAGAGTAAACAATTCTACGTAAAATCCAACTGGCATCCAATTTGATGAACTTCATTAATACCAGTATTGAAGTTATTAAACATTTTCTCACCTTAGCAGGTTTTGTTTGTATTTTGGAATCACTTTCTCAGAATTTTATAGATCTTTATCAAAATCCTAGTCACTGTTAATTGTGTTTTTATTCTGTTGAAGCTAACCCAACTTCACAGAGAGTAATCTTGAATATAAAGAGCATCTTCAAAGGATTAGACCAGATATATGGGGATTGGAGTAAGAAGGTTTTATAGACCAAACATAGAAATCAAGGAGTACTTACAGGCTCTAATTAACATGTATGACCAAATGATATATTTGAAAAGTCATGTTCTGTAGCAATTTAAATAGACAACCAGTTTGTGAAGTAATGTCTGTCTCAACATAGTGTGGAAATAGCTACATATTTATAAAGAAATATTAAGGTAAACTCTAAATAGAAATTTAAATAAGCTTAGCTTCCCATGTCCCAAAAGCATTACTGGAGAATGTTTAACACTGATTGTGTGACTTAAGAATTCTAAGCCAGGCGGTGGTGGCACACGCCTTTAATCCCAGCATTCAGGAGGCAGAGCCAGGCGGATCTCTGTGAGTTCAAGGCCAACCTGGTCTACCAGGAAAGTTCCAGGAAAGGTGCAAAGCTACACAGAGAAACCCTGTCTCGAAAAACCAAAAAACAAACAAACAAAAAAGTATTTTTATTCCTGAAACTAATACAGGCCAGTGAAGGAAATAAGACAAGGCATTTAGAGAGATTTACTTAAGGTGGACCATTACTAGCCTCAGGCTCTAAAAGCTGTTAGGATTTTGAAATTGATAAATCGTGGTTTTCATTTTCATGGCGGTATTTCCACTTATTATGTAAGATATTAGAGAAATCAGTTAATCTGTCTGATTTAGTTTCTTCATTAGTAATGTACAGTGAATATTACTCATAGATAAATTAGCACTATTTCTGCCACTAATTAACTGTCTCAGCAGTGATATCACAGGGATTATATGACAGTCTTTAGAATATTCAATGAATGATGTAGAAATCCCCAAAATGAGGGCAAAATAAATCACAGGAAGTCGTCAACTCTGTTTTACAAAAGACATTGTAAACTAGCTGTTGGCGAGATGACTTCTTTCCATGGGCGCAGCTGAGACAACAGCTGTCTGTCGGGCTGGAGGATTCTTATTTATATTATGTTCTTGCTCTTTGCACTCCCCCGTTACCTAACTGAGGCATCTTCAGATGTGTTGAACCTGTAAACCTTGTATATTCATTTGCAATGTTAGTTAAAAAATGTTTGATAAAAAAATGAAAGTCTTAAAAATGTAACTATTAATAAAAATGAACTAAATTCAATGTGCTAGGGGTTGGTCAATGCCTTCTGCTGCTGAGGTTATTGTTTAAATTCTGTTATAAATGAGAGCATACAAAGGCATCTGGATAGCTTCTCATGTGTGGCTAGAGAAAGGGGAATTGAAGAAATTAATGTAGGAGGACCTGATCTTCCCCCTTAAAGCTATCTGGATAAAGAAACATTAAAAATACAGAAATTGTCTCTAGTAATAATGGCTGAAGGGAAGTATTAACTAAGCAAAAGTATTTAGGAGTACCCTTGAAGTCACTGGATCCCCAAATAGAGTGAAAATAGTTCCCAAAATAGACAGAGCCCCAGTTTTATTAACAGTTGTAAGTGACACTCTTTTGTTTTCAAGTTTTGACTGGTGAAACATTATGAGGGTAATGAAATTTAAGTTTTGTATTTTAGTAAAGAATTTAAGTTTTGATAAAAAATTATGAAAAAGTGATTAAATACAGATAAAATCAACCAACTTAAGAATTTATAAAAACACTATAAAATACATTCACTAAAGCAAATAGTAGGCTAACGTCTATACTAATGATGACAAGGTAAAATGGGAAAACTACCAATGGCTTTGAACTAAGCAAACTAAGGACACGAACATGCCGAGGGAACCTACGTGTTTCACCACAACATACATTCAGTTAGTATTTTCTAAATGACTGACTTACTTAGAATGTGCTTGTCAAATTAATAACAAAGTGTCGATTTTATTGAGTCTCAGTCTTTTTTTTTTTTTTTCTTGGAGACAGGGTTTCTCTGTGTAGTTTTGCGCCTTTTCTGGAACTGCTTTGGAGACCAGGCTGGCCTTGAACTCACAGAGATCCGCCTGGCTCTGCCTCCCGAGTGCTGGGATTAAAGGCGTGCGCCACCACCAAGAGTCTCAGTCTTAAAGTGCACTTCTTTTCAGTATTTCATGTGCTAAAATGAGGAGGCTCATGAAGCCCTGATGTCCTGTATCAAAAGACTCGGTTGTCTCTAGTAAACTTGTTACCTCTCGGGAAAAATCTAAACTGGCCCATTTTTTAACTAGTCACCATTCCTGATAGTATCTATATGAAGCAAACTCTGGTTATTTGAGCTTGGGTATTTTGCAAAGGTTTTCTTGAAAATGAATAAATGAGACTTTGTGAAAGTAATATCTAAGCTTTCACATGAAAATGATAATTTTTGGAAAAGGTAGTCTGCGGTTCCATGAAGCTCTAAGTTTTAATTCCTAAAGATTTATGATGACACAGGTTGCATTAATAACCATTTTATATTATATAATTAAAAACATTGTAATTTGGAAAATTTGCCCGACTTAATTCCCAGGGAACCAATACATGCCAAAGGAGTGATTCTTGTTTGTGTGTATGCATTATGTGTGTGCACTGTGTGTATGCATTGTGTGTGTGCACTGTGTGTGTGCATTGTGTGTGTCCATGCACACATGTGCTTGCAAGGACAAAAGAGCCATTCACAATGCAAGGCAGATGATAGTCACATTAATCAGACAGGGTGGAAAGTATTTTGTTGTGGTTTTATAGTCCACAGTATAAAAAAGTTCTACAGGTATCTGGAAAGACTATTAAAAGTCTCTTCACTTTCCAACCTAAGGGAAATCTACAAGGGCCAGATTTTCTTCTCGTAATCAGTGGAAGCAGCATACTGCAGCAAATCTAGTGTAGACGCACACTGAAAAAACCAGCTGTCCCTTGTTAAGCCAGACATTTAGACAAGCCAGAGTTACAGATGGAAAACTACACAGGGCTCCTGTCATCAGTTTCTTTTGCTTTCAAAAACATTATTTCCTTTCCAATACAAATGTTTATGTAAATATGTATTAGGGTTATTGGTATGTTTCAGTGAATTAAGAAATACTTAAATTTGACCACTTCTTCATTTTGTACACAGTAAATGTTGGTAGCTTTGTTCCACATAAATGAAAGCTCATTGGAGTTCTGATCACCTTTCAGAATGCATGGAAATCTTAGACAACAAACGCCAATGTCTATCAAGCACTGGACACACTGCTAACTGCTCAGGGGCTTTTACAACAGTGCGTGATTTCCTATTTTTAACACAGGCATTTTGTCAATGCATTTAAAGAGTGGAGCAAAAATATTTTTTTCTGCTTCTTGCATTTAAACTTCTTTTTAAAAGAAAAAGACCACATTGTTCACATTAGAGAGACGTCTTCGGTGTTGCTGGAGGCAGTCCCTCCACTCTTTCTTCCAAGTCTGTGAGTCTCATTTCATGTGTCCCATTTACAGAAGTAAAATTAGCATGTTCTCCAGTCACCATTTGGCTCATGACTCAATGTCACTATAAAAACCATCTTAGCAGCTTCATAGGCTCCGCTTCGTTTTCAGATAGGAGGCGTAAGTACATCCTGCTTTGAGGATCTCAAGCTTCACCTAAGTCTGTAGGTTCTGCTGGAGTAAAGCCTGGCTTATGTCCATGCATAATTGCATTATGATATTGGGATAACTAAAGGGCATATCCTAGAGAGAATGGGGCTGGCTCGAGGTGGGGCAGGGGCATGCTTATTTTTTATTTGTAAATTTTGATTGAATTGCATTAAATGTCATTTTTTAATTTAAATTTTCAAATTCAATTTAACATTGGATAGCTCAATATTTAAAGAATAAAATATCTTCCTCCCACTACAGACTTAATTAATATAATTTTATGTTTGTATAACTGGGTACAGAAACCCACCATATCCCTTGTCTATATCCAATAAATTATCATTAGTTAATGTTTAGAAAATTCCAAACATAGCAGCACACATAGGAACTAAAGTTCATTATTACTACATTTTTCAAGGGTTTTCTCTTTATTTTATACAGTCAGAATATATGCAAATTGCTCTTCTGTTATACCACTGTCAGGTTCTAGCATTTTTTTTTGATGTCGTTTTCCTTCCTTCCTTCCTTCCTTCCTTCCTTCCTTCCTTCCTTCCTTTCTTCCTTCCTTCCTTCCTGTTTCTTGGTATCTGTTATAACTTTTTGGTGATAATTCTCCAGAATTTCATAGCAAAAGTTCATTTTCCATGAGGAAATATGTTTGTTATATCTCTGAATATTTGGTTGCTGAATTAATAAATAGACCTGTGCCTAAATAGCTGCTTCAGAGGAAAAGCCATTGCATATATTAAAGCACTTATGAGAACCTAAGAGTAACAGTAAAAATTATAATCATGGAAAGACATACATAGAATTCAAAGCAATGATGTATTTTGTTTAAAAATGCTATCACATTGCTTCTGCCTTGCATATGTTTAGATGTGCTGCTTGTTAGTTACTGTTCTTTCATTATAAAATAAATCTATTATTCATCAAAAAAGTATTATTAAAAACATTAATTTCCTATTAATAGCTAATACAATAATTACGAACGCAATGGTAACTGAATCCTTAATATTTAGTTTACAACTTACTTTAGATGTATAGAGCGTGTGCATATAAATATATACCAAAAACATTTAAGAGGTGGGCTTTTGTTCAGCTGCTCTCACTGTCACTGACTCAGTCAAATGCAAGTTGTTTGTGACCATTTGAGGACAACTGCAATACACCTTTATAACTTTCATACCTCTGTTTGTCCTAGCATGTGCCCATTAGCTAAGCTTGCACTAAATGAAAGTTCAAAGTTGCCAGTTCTGTTCACATGGGTACCTTTCTCGTGGGAAACGTAACCACTCTTCTCTGTTTCATTTTTGATACTTCAAATCTCCGTAAAATCAGCAGCAGTAGCGCGAGTTAGACAAACCCCACATACATCAATATGCAGAGAAAACAAGTTAGGAGAAAAAGCCAAGGACTTCTTTAATAAAATAAGGCCTGGCTTTTAAGCCATGGTTCTATATGTGACTTCAGGGTCACTTAAAACACTTAAAAAAAATGAGCTATTGATTTTTATTTTATTTTTCCAGATGATGAATAATAGCAAGTGTGTTCTTTCTTTTAAGTCCATATTTTGAAACAACTTTTTAAAAGACAATCATTAAGAAATTACTGTGGGAAAAACTTATTTCCCTGGCTTCACTTCTCCTTTAGTACTTACAATATGTTCACCAGGCTGATATGTTTGTTGAGCTCTAAACCTCCAGGTTAATGTAGAAATTATACAGCATGTTTCTAATGTTGTTCTAGCTAATGACAATATATTTCTAACTATAAGATTGAATTACTGCAAAGCCAAAACATTATTACTGACCCAGAAACAGCCTCATAAAGTAAAAGGAGTGTGCTGGAACTTTATGAACCTAAGTCCCAAAAAACTTAAGTAACAAGGTAAAGATAGGCAAAATGTTGACTTATATGGACTCTGTGTATAGAATCGTACAGGTTGGAGTGGGTAAGTTTTTAGGGTTTGTTAATTTGACATCATCAGGAAACAGGGCATTCTCTGTGACTGCTGATTTGAAAGATAACTCGTCATTTCTATTCATGCTTTTATTTAGCTCTAACTATATGCAAGTAGTAGAAATTGCATATTATAAAAGTAATAACAAAATGTAGGTCCTTTTAAAAAATAGTGTTATTGTTAGCTGGTAAATAAAATAATGGGATTCATATTGGCATTTTTGTGTACATAGCACTTTGTTTTACTCATGTCTATCACTCTACCCCCCCCTCCTCCCCAACCTCTTCTTTTCTGCCCCCTTTCTCTCCAAAAGACTCCACTTCTGCTGTCTCACACATTCAGTCCACAATTGAGAGTATACGCAATATTACTTCCATCCATTCATAAGTTCTTAATTTGTCGTAGCTGCCATCTGTCCAGAAAGAGAGGACACCATAATGCTGTCACTGCCTGTACAGAGAAAATCCAGGTTCATGAAGTGCTGTCTGAAGACAGGGAGGGCGGTGAAAGGAAGACGAGTTTGGGCTGGATTTTGAGGGCTTGGTCTGCTTCACCAAGCAAATTTATTTGGGAACTGCATTCCAGGTGGAACAACAGATTTGAGTAAATGCACTATCACAGATCTCTGAAAAACACTGTGCTATATTCTGTAAAACACCAAGCATGAACGTGAGTGGTGAAGCAAAATCTGCTAAAGTAAGAGCCATTCAGATCATGGAGAGCCTTAAATGGAATTCTCACTTTCAGAATTTGTAGACTATGGGTGAGGCTTTGGAGGGTTTTGAGGACGTCCTGAGATCACCCTGGAAGCAGCATTCTAAACAGAGTGAAAATGTAAGTGATATAAAAAAATCAATATTTATTGAGAAATCGTTAGATATTGATTTCGAGAGTGAGAGCTAAACAAAAATGTGCTAAACAAGGTGTATGATGTTACAGCAATTGATGATGGTATTGAAGATGAAATAAAATAAAACCAATAGAATGTCTCAAAAAAAATAAGGAAGGAAAGGAAGAAAGGAAACAATTCACCAATAGGAGACAATACAGAGAGATATTTAGGAGATAAACTTTGAGAAACTTACAGCCAGAGTCCTGTATCCTTTTAGAAAATAATGATGGAGCCATCACTGAAAACAGACAGTGTCCGATGTTTAGACTGGAAGGGGCTGGGAATAGTTCCCATGGATCAGAGCACAAGGAAATGTCACCTAGAGGTGAATAAGAGAATCAGCTCAACTCTGCCTACAGACTAATAATAGTCAGAAATGTCTAGTTGAGCCAATTGGCACAATTTTGTAACTTTTCCTGGTAACAGCCACCTGGTCTGAGATCAAAGAACGTGTACTGGGCTGTTTTCTCAGCATGAAACATAGGTAGGAAGGCACTGATCACAACAGACCAAAGGGACTTCCTAATGCTTAGATGAAGAGACAGGAACTGGTGGGTAACTGATTCTCATGGCACTACACCTGGCAAGACTGAAGTTAAAGGCTTTGAAGGAATTAAAGAGTGGTTCCATGTGAAGAACTGATTCACAAAATATGAGAGCAAAGGGAAGAAAGAGATGATGATGGCCAGAGTAGCGAATTTCCAAATACAGGATTGTAGAAATGAGGTACTTTTAAGTACCGTTGTTATCATCCTTTCACTTCAAGCACATTAATTATCACATTATCCACTACCCTTCTTTACCAATTAGTAATTATGAACAAGATGGTTAAAGGTTTCTCAGTAATTCACTCTATGACTGGATGGCAGAGCAACAACCACAGCCCAAATTCTAGTTACTTAGATGGGTGAAGATCTGTGGCGTAGACAGCTAACAAAGTTGGCCCATGGTTTCATTGTTTCTGATGATAGGTTCTGATGCCTTGAAGCTGTAGCAAGGCACCATGGTGGTTCCATGTCACATAAGAGCATACACACCTTGTATTATCCAGGAAGCTAAAAAAGAGGAAGAGGAGGAACCAGGGTCCTACGACCTCCTTCAAGGTTATGCTTTCTGTGATCTAACTCTCTTCTATTAGACCTTACCTTCTAAAGGTTCCACCACCTCCAATAGTAACATGAACTGGGACCTAAGTGTCTGTGATAGATGTTATACTGATAAATTGTAATGTGCTCTTTAAGCTTACTGAGATAGCTCTCCAAGCATGAGAACAGCTCCCTTGTCCCAGACACAAAGTGTCTAGACTTCCCTATCATAGAGCAGGTTAGTCCCCTTGCTCTTTGACATGGAGAAAGGAAGACAGCAAATGGCTAATTATAATTACATATGTTGCATGTATATGTTTTTAGGGATGATCACTTGATGTTAGAAAATCAGGGGTCCATCCCTAGGAAAGACTAATTCTCCATCTCTCAGAGGTCATTAACTGCCTGTAACTCTTCAACTAGGAGTGGAGCCCATGAGATTTCTGCCTTCCATGTTGGCATGTCAACTTGTTTTGTCATTGTACAGGTCATGTTTAGGCATCTATATTGTTGAGATTTCATGGGTGAAGCTTCCCTGTCATAGATAGAAGACATCTCCCAGCAAAGCAGGTGCTCTGGTGCTCTGCCTCTTATAACCTTTGTGTCCTCCCTTGTGCTGTGTTCCTGAGGGTTTGATATGGGGGTTGTGCTATGGATCTATCAGTGGGAGCTGGCCACCACACAGTCGGTTGTTCTCTGCATTTGACCAGTTGTGGCTTTCTGCAATGATCTGCATAGTCTGTAAAAGGAAGTTTCTTTGATAAGGAGTGAGAATTACACATATCAAGGAACAGTAAATGGATGCAGAGATTGCACTTATACACTACTCATTTACCTAATGTATGCATGCATAACAATAATAATTTAACAAGATCACGAAGTTGAGAAAGGACAACTGGGACATGGGAGGAGTTAGAGAGGTGAGGGGGGAGGGGAATTACATAAACATGGTACATTTATATAAAATAAAAATTAGTTTAATAAAACAGTACCCTTAGTGACAACTAGAAGATAAACCATTTCCAACAGAGGCTACTATTATCTAATAGTATACAAATGTCCATGTGGGACCTGGTGGCAGAAACTCATCCAAGAAGACCTGTTCTGTTCTGCTCTGCTCTGCTCTGCTCTGCTCTGCTCTGCTCTGCTCTGTTCTGCTCTGCTCTGCTCTGTTCTGCTCTGCTCTGCTCTGCTCTGCTCTGTTCTGCTCTGCTCTGCTCTGTTCTGCTCTGCTCTGCTCTACTCTGTTCTGCTCTGCTCTACTCTGTTCTGCTCTGTTCTGCTCTGCTCTGCTCTGCTCTAATGTCAGTTTCCCAATCTGCAATTCCAGCATGGCTGTTTCAGTACGGTTTCCCCACTCATTCTTATCTAAGAAGCTTACTTGATCTTACTTTTGCTTACCCTCCCAACTGAACTACTCCAACAGTTTTTCATTAGGTGTTGAAAGTGCCCGATTTTTTGATATTCTGCTATGTTTTTTCTATCTTTTATTTGCTATTTCTTCTTTTTCTTTTGCTTGCTACATACTTAATAAGCGTATTCATTTGAAACCCAAAGTACACCTATCTTAGATAATTCTCCATATGGACTAGCATCCAACACATGGGCCTTTAGGGGACATTCAGTATCTTGACAGTTTCAATATTCAAGTTTATGTATCCTGGATTTTGTTTGGGAAGTTCACTTGGCTAATTCAAAATGATATTTCAAGGAGTATGTTACTCATCTCAAGCCATTGCTTGTCACTAGGACAGAAGAGTCATCTTCCTGATGTATTAGATCATTGACAATGTTTAATCATTGGCAACAGAATTTGATCATTGGCAATGTTTGGAATTCCTGATATACGATGATAGAATAAAAACTGTATTTGAATCTGTTTCTCAAATATTCTTAGCTCTGTAGATAGTATACTTGCTGAATGCTCACCTCTGAACTGGACCACTTCATCAACCCTTACCTTATTTCCAATTCAGCTCTAGAATGTTATAAGAAAAGAGAATTTCAGTATATAATCCATGTGGAAACAAGCTATGGCCTGTGGGCTAAAGCTGGCCCTGTACCATTTTCACAAAACTCTTACTACATTTGTTAAATGTATTATCTATGACTGTTTTGGACTATAAGTCAACACTGAGCAGTTGGAATAGGAATCAAAGTATTTGCTATTGAATTCTGGACACAAGAAGGGTCCTAGCTTCCTATGATTTTGTTCTTACTTCTATTTTTGATGGTCTTGGGGTTGAAAGCAGGACATTGTGCACACAACGTATATGTTCTACCACAGAACTATACTGCTATCCCTTCAGAATTTTGGTTGTTTAAAAATTTTTTTTTTTAATTTTTGCATTTATAATTACATCATTTTCCCTCTTCAACTTCCTCTGTCCAACTCCTCCCATACATCCTATAGCTTTCTCAAATTCATGGCCTATTAATTGTTACATACAAGCAAAAATACATAAATACAACTTGCTAAGTCTGTGTAATGTTACCTGTATGTATATTATCTTAGGACTGACCACTCGGCATTGGATAACTAGTTGAGAGTCTCTTCTATTTCTCCAATGACACTCCCCAACTGCCTATCTTTACTTGTCTAGGGTTGAGGTCCCATGAGCTTTCCCCCTTCCATGTTATCATGTCTATTGTTTTCATTAGTTCAGGTCTTAGTTAGGCAACACAGTGGTTGGAACAAGAATGGTGCCCACAGTCTCATGCATTTGAAAGTCTAACCACCAGGGAGTGGAGCCAATTTACAGTACTAGAAAGATTAGGAGGTAGGGCCCTGTTGGATAAAATGTGTCCCTAGGAGCAGGCTTTGAGTTTTCAAAAGCCCACACTAGGCCCAGTGTCCCTTCTCTCTGACTATAAATCAGGGTGTAGAACTCTCAGCTACTTCTCCAGCACCATGTACGCCTGCATGCAGCCACGCTCCACACCATAATGATAGTGGACTAACCTCAGAAACTATAAGCTAGCCTTCAATTAAGTGCTCTCTTATAAGAGTTACTTTGGATGTGCTGTCTCTTCCACAGCAATAGAACAATAACTAAGACAGGAAGCCATGTTGATGAGACTTCATCCAAGTGTAGCTTTTCTGACATTTCTAGTAGTTAAATCTCACTCCAAACTTGCTGTTCCTTTGGCTCTTACAATCCAACTCCCAATCCTTTCAATAATGGTCCTTGAGCCATATGTTCAGGAATTGGGTTGTGTATGGATCCATTGGAACCGGCACCACAGGTTCTTTGCTTTTTCATTGGTTTTGGTGTTCTGTAATGGTATCCATTTCTTGCAAAAGGAAGTTTCTCTGATAGAACCTGAGACTACATGTATCTATGAGTGTGAGTGTAAACATTGGCAATCAGAGAGGCGGTGGTTACAGCCAAAATATGTGTGCTACTATTGCACCCTTAGGGTATTTCTGCCATGCCGGTCATTGTTGTGGTTTGATATAAACTCTTCAGACAAGAATCCAAACCCTACTTCTAAACACTTGTTTCTCATTCATTTTATAAACCATTCGTTTAATACTAATATTTCTCTGTCAAATGTTCACCATTGATTAGAATGATATTCACCAATTAACTTCTCTTTCTTTCTTTTGTAGTCCCTGCTATGTGGATATTTGTTAGCAATGACTGATGTGGAAACTACATATGCAGATTTTATTGCTTCAGGAAGAACAGGTAGAAGAAATGCAATACATGATATCCTGGTTTCCTCTGCAAGTGGCAACAGCAATGAATTAGCCTTGAAATTAGCAGGTCTTGATATCAACAAGACAGGTGAGTCACTCTATGTAGACCTTTCTGGGAACATGACATGAAGTGATCTGACATTTCCCTACATGAGATTAGGACACACACACACACACACACACACACACACACACACACACACACATACACATATCAGATGACACAATTAAAAACAGACAAGATGAAAGTCTTGAATTAGTTCCTCAATCCCTCCTTTTCTTCAGTGACTTCTCTTGAAAGGGTTTCTTACACAGACTGAAAAATTAAAACACTGATCAAAAACATTCAGTATTTACAGAAGCTTTGAAATTACTTATGGAGAAGCTTTAATAGAGTTTAGGACTTCTGTCATGAATGACACTGGCTATCTCCTACATTTCATACATATTTAAAAAGATTCACAACTGAGTCAGGCAGACCTTAATTCAAAGCATCATTTCAAAAGAGGTACCCTAACCCATTTTTATTGAGAATGGAAATAAAAATGTTTGTTATATAAGTACTTCTTAGATAAAATGGTTTTTGAATTTCCATAATTGAATGGTTTTTGTGGGGGAAAATATGTCTTAGTACTTATCCAAGTCACTTAGCTTTACTAATGAAAAAGAAAAAAATATTTTAACACACTGAAATGTTTGATAGCCTTAATTATGAGTACTAAAATAAGTTCTTTAATATTCCCCCATGCATGGCTTTTTCAAATTTATTAAAAGACTTGCAGAAAATAATCATTAAATATGAAAAGAATTCACAATCAAAGAACCACAGTGTTGTATACACAAAAGCAACCTACAATTTCTGACTCTGTAACACTCAATATGGCTTCACTATAAGAATAAATATGTGAAAGCTTTCAAATTGTTGGACAATGTGAAAGGTTATGGACATGACTTTTAAAAGGCAGAATGTTATACAGTTACTAAAGGTCAGTGTATCATAGACACACTTTCAGTTTTAGATTAATGATAAATATTGTCATCATGGCTGTGGACTGCATGGACCTGCATGTTTTAGGGATCATCACTTCATTGACATTATTATAAATACTTAACTCGCAAAGAAATTTGGAGAAAGACTATAGGGCATTATTTCATTTTATGGTCTTGAAATGAGTAAATATATTTTTTCTGTGGTCTAGAAATTATTCCAATTTCTTTTCATAGATTTATATTTTAATTTTTACATGAATATTCAATTTTAAATGACTGCATAAATTTCAAAAAGTCTTAATATCAAACTTTTGACCCATGGAGTCATTTCTTCTGCTTTGACTGTCATTGTGAATTGTTAGACTCAAGACTTTCATGCAAGAGAACATACTCAATTACTGCAAGTAATTTAAATAGTAGTGAGAGTTAAGTTCATAAAACAAAGAGTAAAATATAAGTCTGTACTAAACAACTATGTCTTCAAATCCTAAGTATCTAAGCCCTTGCAAATTTTTTAGTTTCTCTTTAAATCATTAAGTTTCAAACTAGGCAAGCTGTTATCAGCTCTGACTTTACCATTCTCCATGCAAAAAGGAAATACTAATTATCAACATAAAAGTCTAGACTATAAAACATGATATACATAGAAACAAATTTAATACTTCTAAGGATTTGGAGGGACTTCCTTCATCACTTCTGTCTGTTTTCTAATAATATATATTAACAACACCACTATTTCTTGATTAGTTAACAAACATTTACAATGTCTATTTTCAGTGTATTGCTAAATCCTGAACTGTATCTTTAAACACCAGGATGCCCCGTCCATCCTCATGGGAGTCAGGGTCCTCATTCTGTATGTACGAAGTTACTTTCATCCTTCATTATTGTACTGTCTGGCAACTGCCTGAATCAAACTCCCTATCTGTGGTTAGGACAGATCAGAGACCAGCAAACTGTTGGATAAGAGACTGACCAACTAACAAAAATCCTTTCCATCTTCCACTGTTACTATAAGTTTTTTTACACTTCAAAAGACTTTGCCTTTCTCGATATTTATATCTTTTTTTCATTTTTATATTTATTTATTTATTTTTCTATTATCAGCTTGATACAGTATAAATTCCTATCCTAATAGTGAAATGTTTCATTGAGGCTTGCCCAGTAACTGAGTAAAACCAAAACTTATTAAAAGCCACAGTCATCCTTGGGTCCCCCCTGCTATATAGCCTCCCTGGTTCAGTGTGTTGCAGTCTGATTGTTCTTTGCTTTATATATAGTACCCAGTTATGAGTGAGTACATGCCATGTTTGTCCTTCTGGTTTTGGGATACCTCACTCAGGATGATATTTTCTAGTTCCATCCATTTGCCTGCAAACTTCATGCTGTCATTGCTTTTCTCTGATGAGTAGTACTCCGTTGTGTGTATGTACCACATTTTCTTAATCCATTCTTCAGTTGACGGGCATCTAGGTTATTTCCAGGTTCTGGCTATTACAAATAGTGCTGCTATGAACATAGTTGAGCATGTATTTTTGTGGTAAGATTGAGCAGTCTTTGGGTATATGCCCAAGAGTGGTATGGCTGGGTCTTGAGATAGCTCAATTCCCAATTTTCTGAGAAACCACCATACTGATTTCCACAGTGGTTGTACAAGTTTACATTCCTACCAACAGTGGAGGAGTGTTCTCTTTGCCCCGCATCCTTTCCAACATAGACTGTCGTTAGTGTTTTTGATCATAGCCATTCTGACAGGTGTAAGATGGTATCTCAGAGTCGTTTTGATTTGCATTTCTCTGATGATTAAGGATGTTGAGCATTTCTTTAAATGTCTTTCAGCCATTTGAGATTCTTCTTTTGAGAATTCTCTGTTTAGCTCTTTAGCCCATTTTTTAATTGGATTGTTCAGTATTTTGGTATCTAGTTTCTTGAGTTCTTTATATACTTTGGAGATCAGTCTTCTGTCAGATGTGGTATACATTTTGAATTAATAAAATATTTGAGAAATCAGGTGGATAATCCTAAAGTTATATAAATGATAGGAAAGGTAAATTTTAAGTATTCTTCCAACTAGAGGGTCAGGACACAATCCCTTCTTTGGTTTTTGGAGATTGTAAAAGCACATTTAAGCATAATGAGCTTGGCTATGAGATTTCCTTTACCAAAAGTACAACCAGTCACAGATAACTGAACATTTCATAAGTTATTTGTTTCTGACTTTTGTTCCAATGTCACAGAAAGTGCCATGCTATGAATGCTTACACTATTTTCTTGATTGTGCACTACCAAAAAACACTTGTCTCTATAACATGTTCAGACTTTGTGGATATGTCTGAAGTCTCCAACATGATACAGTAAGAGTCAGTAAGCATGAGCTTGTCTTTACCCTCTGTTTTCGTTGTCTTTTTCAGAAGGTGAAGATGATGGACAGAGAAGCTCCACAGAACAAAGTGGGGAAGCCCAGGGAGAAGCCGCCAAATCTGAAAGCTAACACTCCATTCTGACCTTCACCAACACCTGACAATGTGGCGAATCTCCTGGCGTTGCTCGGATGTATTTGCTGCCATGAGTGAAAAGGAGGGGAAGAAAATGGCTGTGCTGCATGGCAAGAAGCTGTTCGTTGCCATGTTAAAAGTGGGGGCCGAGCCTGTGTCTGCAGACAGCCTTTTCCCTACCTCTGTCATTAGCAATGGTTGAAATCACCTGGCCTGTGCTTGGATATCGTTTTTGTATGGGTCCTTTCACTTGACCGTATAATGAAATGCTTTTAGAGAGTAGCACTGACCTCGCTGATGATTCCTGTAGCATCTGGCCCCTCATGATGTCAGAGGATTTAATTGTGTCTAATTGAAAAGGGTTGGTTGAACCCCAGAGTTTAACTATCTCTGGCTGGAGTAGTCACCCAGTAAAAGAACCATCCAGAGAGCACTGTTAGCATTCTGTCCCTGTGTGTTAGTGCTGTGTTATTTACACTGTTTTGTATCGTACAGTAGACCTGCTCAGCACTGCCCTTTGATTGCTTGTGTAAAACAAAATGATGTACATTACTGTGAATTTTTATACCGCTCATTTTTTAAAGGGCTGCCTTTTTAATTTTCCATAGTGTTGTGGCGTGCACAGGGAAGAACATACTTTTGTAAAACACTACTTTCCTCTTGATAACTGTGTGCTGACAATTAAGTCCACCCGATTCACCAAGAGCCCTCTGCTTTATTATGCAGGCATTTGGAAATATCCATTAATGTGAATATTGCCTGAGTTCAGTCTTCTCAGTATCTGCACAGACAAGAAGGCTGTCCATCAATATTGATTTTATTTCTAAATAAGAAGTTACTTCAACTAATTTTAATTTTTCATAATAAGAATTTTTTAAAAATTGAGAAAGTGGAAAAAAGAAAGCCAGATGAGTCTAATAACTGGAAATACTGTGCTCTGTGAATCAGTTTTGTCACACTGATGTGTGCCGTTGTTGAAATCTGGAGGATGGCTCCTGAAGAAAGCACTTTCCTCCCCACCCTGTGGGTGACAGTCCAAAACATGAAGCCCTGTGTTGTGTTCTAACATGTCCTTTTCCAGCCCTTTCATATCTAGATGTTATTATGCACTTTTTAATGTTTGTAAACTTTTAAACTAATAATTAGTGTGACTTGCATTCTGATACAGTAATTATCACCTAACCACACTTTCACTGATGCTGTTGATGGCCTGTGGTGTGTTTTGACATCGTGATTCTTGTAGGGAAAATTTTTGTGGCCTGTGTAACCCTTCTGGTCAGTATTACGAAACCAACTGTTTGTGGTAATAAATAAGGATTCAGTGAGATGCCCTAGGTTCATGAATTGTGGGACAAATAACAGATGACAACAAAAGATCCCCTACATGTCCTGGAGGACATAGCTACAGTTCCAGGGTAAGTAGAGAGCAGTGTCTCAACACGCTGTCTGTGAGGCTGACAGGCACTCGCCCTGTCTCTGTAGATACTCACAAGGTGGAAGGCATGTCCATCATGTCTTCCTTTACAGTGCATTTCTTACCGACTGGGAGTACACGAGTCTCATTTAGACCCCAAATGAATGTTTTCCAGAAAAACAAGGGATGTTAAGTATGACTTTCTGGATATAGAACAGCAAATAGATTAAGTATGGAGGCCTTGCTTTGATCTATCTCATTGGAGGCTAGTTAGGAGTGAAACAAATCTATTGATAGACTCAAACATGTAAGCAGAAGCTCCCAGGCCAGGTTAGACAATCTCTGATAATCTATTTAAAACATTCAACAGTTTTCGATGTCCTTGTTTAATTATCCCTATAGCCTCCTTGTGAATATAAAGTTCATTCTTAAAGTTGTGGAATTCCAAACTGATTTCACATGTGTTTTGTAAAGTTTAAAACCAGTGCTGAGTCTATGTGGAAGGTTTATATCCCTGTGTGATATACTATTACTAATGCATGTGGTGCCATGCTTGTCTTCAAATATATAAGTAGTGCTAAATGGAGAAGTCATATGGAGCTTTTGATTTTGTTTGGCCTTTTGCTACTTACTCTTTGTGTACTGTATTCAAACCCAGTGGTATTCCCAAGCTGGAAAGGGAAAAATTAATCAACATTCTCAATCTCCAACATTGTATCAATTTGTTTGGCAAAAGTGCATAGAACCTCCTAATTTTCATTTAATATCTGTTATTTGCAAGTAAATAATAATGCATAGGGAATGAATCTGTAATGACAGACAGAAGAGCAGGCAACCCAAACAAGTGCTTGTTAACCACTCCATCTGAGTCATTTCGGAACCCTTTCTTTCAACTCTTCAAATGCATCGTTTAGAGCTCAGCCTTTCTCCCCTTTCACACGTTGGGAAGTGAACATGAATAAGGACTGATTTTTGCAAGATTATAAAGCTAATTTGAGCCCATGTTTCTCTATCAACAGAATTTTATTCCACATGTCATAAAATTAAAGCTAATTACACAGCATGTTTCTCTATATAGAAAATGTTAGTGATGCATTCGCTCAGCTTGTGTTTTACAAAAAAGGAATGTGAATTTCAAAAGGGAATTGCCTTTCTTGTGATTTGCAAATGACTCAATGACACATGTGGCTAAGCCCACCTTCATTTTTGTTTATGTTTTACTTTTTAAAATATTCAATTATAGCTTATTTTGGGAGTTTACTTCTGGCATGTAAACCGAAAATTTACATAGGTTTATGTTATAAATGTGTATCAATATTCTATGCTTTTTTATTTAATTACTGAGAAACGCAAAGATTTCGGTTTTTGATGCATTAATGATGAGTGAGGAGTTGTTGAATTTACCTTTTTTCAACCGAGAGCGTTTTTATGTCAATGCATGTTCATCTCCAGTTCTCAGAAATGCTCTCGACTCTGTACAAGAAATCACAAAATTCATTTTTCAGGGAATCCTAACATAGCAGCCCACTGTTGATGCCCTACCACTGAATCTTCCTCAGACATGGCATCAAGGTACCATTTTAGAAAATGAATGGCAATTCTATTTCTTCTCAGAGGAATAATAAAAGAAAAAAGATGTAACTGTTGGGCAGCAAGCTTCTGAGTTAATCCTGCAGTAGTAAGAAGAAAATGTGTAGTCATTAAATGAAAAGAAGAAAGGATCCATAATTGATGATGTCTTAGAAGCCCTGCATTGTTATTTGACTGAAGAATGGCAGCCTTGGAAGTCATTTGTGAGTTTCTATGACTTTTGTATTTAGCAATGTTGCATGCTCACACAATTGATATTAAAAGCAGCACTTGTTTTCTGAAATGCAGTCTATCAAGAGTATTTCTTTACTGTATACTAATCATGGTGCTAGAGAAAGGGCTGTAAAAGAGAAACTCAAAGCTTAGGCATCTTGTAGTGTATGTCCCAAGTCTCTTGATGTCACATCCCTGTACCTTACCCTAGAAAGTTCTGATCCATTCCTCTGTAGTAGCCCAACACCCTCAATTTTGTCTCTGCCATAGCTGTCCCTCTCTCAAATCTGAAATGCCGTCACACTTATGCTGCTTACTTGGTTATCTGAAAGACAGATTTTAAACATGCTGAAAGTTTTTAAAACATTCTTCAGCACCCCCCCAACACGTGTGCATGCGCGCGCGTGCGCACACACACACACACACACACACACACACACACACACACAGACACAGAGAGAGAGAGAGAGAGAGAGAGAGAGAGAGAGAGAGAATGAGAATCTGTTATACTCCTTTTCCCTAAATTAATTTCTTACATGATTTTTGGTAACTTTCTTCCCTCCTACCTACACTCCGATCATGTGAGAACTAGTTCAAGGCCTGAGGCCTCCACATTACCCCCTCTACTGTAAGGATTTCAGATGAATCAGCAATGGCATACATTGTTACAGACAGCCCTCTTTTCACTGTGTTGTGGATAGCATTTGGTATTAGGAGCTATTTGACTAGACCTTCCTTTATCCTTGTGGTATTATCTTTTAGTTACAATGCTTTTATCACATGCAGATAGAAAAGACCAAGAAGAAAACCATGTGAGATTCAACTGAAATTAGCCACCCATCAGGCAGGATCCAAAATCTCCAGGCCAAATGGGCCTTGTAAATACTCAAATCTGTCCTACTCAAGCAGCTAAAACGAAACACACATGTGAAACACTCCCCCTGGTAATTCTCATGTCTGTCTAATTTAGGATGTTAGGAGTGTGGATCCTGGCTATTGCCAGGTATAAAATCACATCAACACAATGATCTCAGTGTGACTCACTATCTGTTTGCTTCATGTCTGGTCTCCTTCCACAAGAAGATGAACATTTCCTCAGCATCTTCCTTCTGGGCAGGATGGCATCATCGCTTTTTCTCTTTGGTGCCTACAAGTTCTATATTGTCTTTCTTGCATGCCTGCTCAATTTAAGATCAACCAAATGCCTTTATTCACCTTTTAGATTGTGTGAAAGTATGTCTAGCAATGTTTACTCATTGTTTGCAGTGGCCGCCTTGGCATGAGTACTTTGTAGGTCTCTGATTCCTGAAGGAAAGGGGAAGCTTCCTGCTCCCTAACTAAGATTTATTCCTTCGTCTGAGATCATTAATTTTCTCACAACATTTATAGAAGGCAAGTTAGTTGTCTTTTTTATTTTTTTGCTAATTTTACCTTTCCATAAAGATGCTCAAGTTTTCATGTCACCCCCTTTAGATTCACTCCTTATATTTCTCAAAACTATGATCTCTGTTCCCTGCTTTCTTGCATTTCCTCCTCATCTCCTATCTTTCTGCCATGACTTACAGCATCTCTCACCATTAATAGCTCCTAGATACACAGCTTTCACTGATGTCTGATATTTCGGAAATATAGAAAAGAGGTAATATTGTATCAGAGGACTAACATCAAAAATGTGTATATAATTTTTAACTGATGTCTACATGACAGAATATAGCAGAACATTGTGTCTTCTCCAAGGTAGAATCTACATATTCCACAAAATGTTTTCCCTCCCCCAGAACACATTCTGAGATGTGCAGATGTTGCTACTCCATGACCATGGTCTCCCCATTATGATTGCTGGCTACATCCTCAGACCCCACAGCACCCATTTCTTCATATGGGGTGTTTTCCACATATAGGGAACATCAACCTCAAACTTAGCCATCTAGAGATGGCCCAAGTCATCCTGTAAGTGCTGCTAGCAGTTTTACTCTGGGATGAGTGATAATGGTACCATCAGCTCTTTTCAAGAGCTCTCATGTTTTGGTAAAATTGGAGCCTCCTTTTACTTGGAGCTAGGCCTAACAACAGGCTTCATTTGCATTAATAGGTTTGTTTTGTTTTTGTGAAAGTGTGCTTACTTATTAAGTGTTGCTTTCTAATAACTCATTCTTTCTGACTACTTATTCATTCTCTACTTCCCTACTAAATATTATTCTTCCATGGTAGTCAATCGATCCCAAGTGTGTGTGTATGGCAGGAGGAGGTGGCCGCTAAAATGAACCCGTGGGATTGAAATCAGGCGGCTAGAGTTCTACCAGCTCCTGCCTGTTCTATGCTAATTTCCTCTCCAACACTATCAGCATCGCATTCACCATAGTAGGCCTCCTATTCTCTTCGCTTGTATGCAAGTCAATCCCATTCACCTGACATACTGGACAGCTGGACATGGACTTTCCAAAATATGCAAGCCAACACAAACCATTCATTTAGTAAATATCACATTCTATATACCTCCTTGATCTGGAAAAGCATTTTCCTGTTCTTAAAATTGTTTTCTTGCTTATTGACACATTTTCATTAATTTTTTCAGATGATGTGTTCTTAAATCTTTTCTCAAAAACTTTAAAGTTTAAGATCTTCTTGACTTGTTTCCCCTTTCTAATACACCACCTATAAGGAATTAGATATCCCCTGTTCCTTATTCTCTAACATTTTGCCTTCTAATAGATCTATTCTTTGAATAAAATATGAATAAAAAATGGTAGCAACTGTATTGTCTCTTTATTTCTCTTTGTATCATCATTATCTGTTAGACACTTAGTATTTGTAAATAAAATCTGAGCTCACAGTATCACTAAGAGACAAATGTTATTTACAGATCAATTAGGAACAAATACAATTCAGGCATAAAGTTGAGAGTTGAAACTGCTGACATCTGTAGCATATCTCACTGTAGAAAATTCAAACCTTTTTTTTATTTTATAGTAAAGTGAATACTTTTAAATATCATCTCAAGTCTATGCTGCATATATATCTACATATTTGATACCCTTTACAGAGATGAGATATCAAAGACCAGTATGAAACAAATGAAGAAGTTAGAATAAAGGCACTTTGAGATATATATATATATAACCCTATTAAAGCTCCTCATGGGAGTCCTATAGCCTATACTCTCCCAAGTTTGCTGAATTAAATCTAGCCAAATACAGGTGCTGCAGCTTATTTCCCTGGCCCAAACACACTTCAATCAGAGAGAGCTCCAGGAAGGATGTTGAAAACCTTGAACAAAGATATCCTGGATTTTCTAAGGACATGATTTACTGAGAAGTTTCCTGATAGGCTAAAGAAATAGTATTTCTGATGAGAATAAATTTCAATGGTAAGAAAACGAAAAGAATTAAAAGGACTAAGGTGCACATGTTTATGTGCTCAAGAAACAAAATATGATGTATACTAAAATACACATTATACAACCTTGAAGTCTATTTTCTTAAAGATTGGATCTCTCATACAATACTGACAATTGAATTATCACTTGAATTCTAATAGAACGAAAGAAGTACCTTGTATGTAAGGATTCTCACATGTGGCTTTAGCTACATCATACTGACTGTTAGGCCAGCCAGAGCTATTACATGTAACAAGACAACTTAGAAAAGCAAACAGGAGGAGGCAAGAAGGAAGGAGGGAAGAGGGAGAGATGGAGGAAGGGAGGGAGGAAGGAAGGATAAAAGGAAGAGAGAAATGAAAGTATCATGTTCTATTTTACTCAAAAGGCTTGCAGTGAAGAGGGAACGTTCCTAATGTACACGTGTGTGCCCTTTGGCTGCCTCGGTAGTACCAGAGGCAGGTCATGCGACGACCATGACTGTCCTCTTACATTTAATTTCTTCCTGTCCCACATATCTAAAGAGTTCTAAAGGCAAAAAGCAATGCAGAAATAACTATAGCTAGGAGCTAAGAAGGCAACAAATCCTGCATTCTCAGGTCCTAAACAAGATCCAGTGTAACCTCAAGCTAGATAAGAAATAAGACGTCAACAGCTATTGGGATGTAAATCTCCCCAATAGGTGAAGAAAACCCTCAGAATTGAATAGACAACAGAATTTGGAATTATACACTAGAAACATAATTATGGACATTGAAATTAGACAAATCAGAAGATATGAGGATCATCATTTTTCCCACTGGAGCGCCAACCTTTCCCTCATCACTTCTCTATCCCTATTTAAAAAGGCTTTTCTCACTTCAATTCTGTCTTTTGATTTGGTTTTGTTTTATTTTTGGAACTTCTGTGTGTGTCTTATTCCCATTTTAAATACACAACTATAGAGAATTATTATGTGGAGCAGAGGAAAGGGAGGAAAAGCAAGCCTTGTATTAGAAGGATCCTAGCAGATTTGTTCTCCTTTGGGTAGGAAGGGAGTTCCTGCGCTGACAACGCTATGGCTTATCTGAGCTACTTAAGTCAACAGGCATAACTGAGAGCTCATAAATAAAGGAGATCACAAGGACTGAATGGCTTTCTAAATGCGACTGACAAAAGGCTTCAGTAAACAGATTTTTTAAAGACTAGAAAAGAAGGAGAAGGGTCATTTTTATATGTTCTGATCTACTTTTTTTAATGCTACTAAATGTAGTAAATATCAGCAGTAATTTTCAATGATCCCTGGGTTTTAGATGAAGTCCTTTAGTTAGTATATATACAGTCGACATCCCATGGAACCCTAAGGTTTATTGAAATGAATTCAGTTACAACAAATGAGAACAAAAGTTCATTACATTAATTTATAAATGTAATGTAAATTTATAAATGACAATTGTAAGCAATAATAGAAGAATATGAAACATGCCAAGTAGATTCCTGGGCATGTTTATAAGAAATATCACTCAAAAGAAAACAAAACAAGGCCCACATGCTAGAATTATTTCCTAAGACAATGATTTCTTTGAAATATAGTTGTTTCTATTTCAAGATGACAGAAGATCTACACTAGTTTTACAGGTGGGAGAGTGAGAGTCCTATATTTTCTAAATTAATGAATGAAGTTAAGTAGAGCACAGTCTATAATTGTTACGTATGGGGAAAGAAACTGGGCTAAGTGAAGGAGTAGGAATCTAAGACCCTTGCAGGAAAAGCTAGAAGATGCAAAAAGCAGTGGAGCATGGCGGACTTTGAGAATGTGCCTGATGTGGTCCAGCACTGGATGCCAGGTCAGCCTCAAGAGAAGAGTCAGAGAGCACAGAAGTCAGGACACGTGGAAACACAGCAACTCTGGGCCACGAGGAGCCCACGCCAAGCCTGCAGCAGCAAGGAAAGAATTCTGGGTGTGGGTGTTTAATTTCGGAAGGTATGCTAAGTGCTAGAAATGAAAGTTGTCTTAGGACTTATTTCAAGGTTAAGAATTCGGCAGCTGAAAAGGCCAAAGAAATTTCAGGAGGAAAATGAGCAGCAGGAAAATGAGTTGAGTGCCTTTACTTTCTATTCATGCCCTGAGCCACACTTCCATTTTTAAAGGGACCATGCTCGGCTGCTAACAACATGGATTTCACAACAATTACTCTCACCATAGGAATGAAGCAGAAGAATTTTACCTTTCCTTTGGGTAACAGTAATATATTCTGATCCTGGATCAGAGGCTTTATTATATTACTTATTTCTCGAATTATTCTAAAATAAGAGAATAAATGTATCTAAGACCACCAAGGGGCTCAACAAGTAAGGATACTTGGTGCCAAGACTGAACACTTGGGTTTGACCATAGGAAATCACACGGTGGAGGGAAGAAGCCACCTGCAAGTTATCTTCTGACCACTACAAGTACATACAGTATCCCGCCCCACAGAATTAAATAAATGTGAGAAAAATACTTGCTTCATTATACATGAGTATGTGGGACTCATACAAGTCACACAATGACCCAAAGAAATGTAGTTCAGGGACTGAAAACCAGGATGAAAATTTAAGTCGATGTTCTCAGTTGATAACCCCTCTGCTTTCAACTAGACATGAACTTTCCAATATAACAATAATATAAGCCATACATATGACCTTAAATTCTCTAGAGTTTAAATTAAAAATATAAAAAAATTAAAATAACCCAATATATTTTAAGTTTTCATTTATTAAAAAGTGTGTTTCTCAATACCAATTCCTCAAATTCCAGTATGTATTTTACAGATGGTATATCTTAAGCCAGACCACCCAAATGTGTTCTGGGTACCATATGTCACAATACATGAGCACAGGTCAAACTCTACTGTGTGTGGATTCAAAATGGGAAGTGTTGACTTTGAGGGAGAAGACATATGCAATGTACATGTTCACATAGTTCTCAGGAATTCTGAAGTCTGACTTTATGTCAAAATCATCTGGAAGATTTTTAAACATTCAAGGAACTGGACTTAGTCTGAACAGATTTTAATTTAATTGTAATGTAAATCCCAGGTATCAGGATTTTAAACTTTGTATTGAAGCATGTTGAATATTTAAAACTGAACATGTGTTCATAATCCTATGGGTTTTCCTAGAATAAACACAGTCAGGTAAACATCATCCAGATCCAGGATCCAAATATACCAACACCTGGAATCCTCATCACATATTCTT
Source organism: Onychomys torridus (assembly GCF_903995425.1). NCBI lineage: Eukaryota > Metazoa > Chordata > Mammalia > Rodentia > Cricetidae > Onychomys > Onychomys torridus. Next base: position 28,827,740 of record NC_050444.1, on the reverse strand, counting down.
TTAATCACTACCTCTGGGAAAAGCCAAATCCCCTGTGACTGGTAAAATGGGTCATATCCATCTGTCCTTCCAATGCTAAACCCAGTCTAACCCATCAACCAACACATCAGTGTTCATTTCAGAGAGTCCTTCTGTAGAGTCCTACTAATATGGATTCATATCAGCATGACCTTCCCATCTCCAGGTCCACCCATTTAACTTTCTTTTCTTTCTTTCTTTTTTCCCTAAGACAAGGTTTCTTTGTGTAACAGCCCTGGCTGTCCTGGAACTTGCTCTGTAGACCAGGCTGGCCTTGAACCCACAGAGATCTGCCTGATCCTATCAAAGGCTGTCATGTGCCTCCTCCCCTGTTCCAGTCTTGCTGATCCCCAGGATTCCATCCCCTATTCCCCATTTAGTTAGCCATAGATCACATTGGGGAGCATGCTGTGAAACAGTAACACATTTCAATTGGTTTATTGAAAATGCATTCTTTTCTCATACAGCACATCCAGACCACAGTTTCCCCACTCCACTCCTCCCGACTCTACCCCCACACCTCTCCACTGCTCCAGATGCATTCCTCCTCTGTCTCCCTTGAGAAAAGAGGCCTCCAAGGGACAACACCCAAACAGGACAAAACAAAATACAGTAAGACAAAGTAAAAGCCCTCATTTCAAGGCAACCCAATAGAAGGAAGAGTCCCAAGAGCAGGCAAGAGCCAGAAATAACCTGCTCCCACTTTTAGGAGTCGTACAAAAACACCAAGCTATCAGCCATAGCATGTATGCAGAGGACCTGGTATAGACTCTTGCAGGCACGGTGCCTGCTGTTTCAGTCTGTGAGCCCATGTGAGCTCTGCTTAGTTTATTTGATAGACTGTGTTCTCTTGATGCTCTCCATCCCCTCCGATTCTTACAACTTTTCTTCCCTCTTTTTGAAGGGGTCCCCATCTCTGAGGAGAAGGACCATTGGAGACCTCCAATTTAGACTCCCTCTCTCTGCATAATGTCTGTCTGTGGGTCTCTGCACCTGGTCCCATCTGCTGCCAGAGGAAGCCTCTCTAAAAATGACTGGACAAGGCACTGATCTAGTAATATAGAAGAATATCGTTAGAAATATTTATTTATTTATCCATTCATTCATTTATTTATCTACTTATTTACTTATTTATATTTTGTTTTGGCCAGGTCTGTTTATTTCTACCCTAGGTCTCTAGGCTATCCAGCCTCTGGTTCCTGGCCACCCAAGTTAAACCAGACATTGGCTGGCCACTCCCACAAGTTCTGTGTCACATTTCCCCAGAACATCTTGCAGGCCGGAAGAATTGTAGGTCAAAAGATTTGTGGCTGGCTTGGTGGCCACTTGTCTCCTTCAGTAGCCTGCAGAGTACCTTTCTGTGCCAAAGAGACTATAACAGTGGTTCTCAACCTGTGGGTCAGGACTCCTTTGTCCTCGGCAATAGAGTCCCACTCAAACTTCACATTTTTACTGTATAAGCTTAAACAGAATTCCCAGGTCTACTTGCTTTTTCTTGTTATACTTCCTCAACTTTCACTCTATCTTATTATCATCCAATCAGTTGGTCCTATCAGTTCTTAATGAAATGTTCTGAAGAAATATCATTTGCTTCTCTTGTTAATAATCTCTCTTCTTCACATTCAAAAAGTTGAAAAACATTCACTTAGCAAATTCAGGCTTAGGACGTTTCCCCAGCAACAAAATTCGAACATAATCACCCATTAAGATTTATCTCAACTCCACTCATCATGAAAAAGCAGGAAAAAATGTCTTGAATTCATGAGCTCCTTGCTAGAGTAAATCCTGAGCAAACAAATTCTAGACATACTGAATTCACAGAGCTACTTGGCCTGTCATTTGTTGGAATTGCTTTACAATGGAGTTTGATTTCTCTTCTCTCAGAACAGTGCTGTGTTGTACTTCCAGCCCATAAAAGAATATTTTGAATGGATCTGACTTCACAAAGGCAGCGCTCACAGCTGAGAAAGGAAAAACGTGGCCATCTGCTCCCTCTACTTGGTTCAGTTTGACTGTGGCTGTGGCAGCTGTTTTCCTTCTTGGGTTGCCTTCCTCCCACCCAGCCCACCTGCCTCTTACACAGGCTTCCTCACACGCATGTGTTTCCACATTCTTTTCCTCCTACTCACACATCACCACTTTCCCTCATTTGATCTCTTCATTCTTACAGTCAAGAGTAAATGGTCGCTTGCTGCACTCCATCCTCCAAGCCCAGTTTCCTCCCTCTCTTTTTGCTTATCATGTTGTGCACAGTGGCTCCTCTCTTCCCAACTACTACCCAACTTATGTAACAGAGAAGGAACACCAGTCTTAATTTACTAAGATGTGATTCAATATCAAGTTCATTCCAAATATAGAAACAACCAAGACATCGAAGAGTCTGTCTAATGCAGAGTTTGGAGAAGCAACAGTGCTTTTCAGGGTGTTCCTTACTTCAATTATTTAAGAATTCCCCTGAGTCATTCACCAGCTATGGCAGAGTGGTCAGGAGTAGTCATCACCAACTGCTACCACAAGACCAAATCGATATCTAAGTTCCCCAAAGATTAGAGTCACACACTTGTCCAACTATGTTTATTACTGCTCTATTCATGATAGCCAGAAACTGGAAACAACCTAGAAGTTCCTCAACAGAAAAATGGATAAAGAAAATGCGGTTCATTTACACAATGGAATGCAACTCAGGAATTAAAAGAAATGTAATGATGAAATCCACAGGCAAATGGATAGAACTAGAAGAAAATCATCCTGAGTGAGGTAACACAGACCCAGAAAGATAAATACTGTGTCTATTCGCTTATGTGTAGATATTAGTCTTTAAATAAATAACAACCAAGCTACATTTTGTATACCTAGAGATATTAGGTATAGCAGAAGGGCTAGGGAGACACACATGGTTCTATCTGGGAAAGACAAATATAGTAGATTTTGTGGGTGGACCTGGGGGGCAGGGATACAGGAATGGGAGAACTTTGTGGGGAGAGGAAAGGAGATGGGGTTGAACAAAGGAATGTGGTGAGAGACAGCTAGAATTGTGGGGCATTTGAAGGATGATAAGGAAAGCTAGTGGAGTGGAAACCCCCTAAAATATATGAAGATGATTCTAATAAAGTCTCCAAATAATGAGGAAGATAGTGTCCCAGCTGGCCATCTTGTGTTACCAAATGAAACTTCCCAGTACCTTAACTTGATTACATCCAATTGAGTTGTTATCCAAAGGAGTCCCATAGAAATACCCAAGACAGTAAGCTGCTCTCCACAAACCGACAGTAAGGTCTCATAGCTGAATACAATACCCATACAACTCATTGAACATGAAGATTTTTCAGCTGTTGCCTACATAGAATCTTCACCCCTATGTTCTAGTGTCTTTGGAACAGGAAAGTAATCTGCATGCTACCAAAAGAGAAACATAAATACAAACCCAACCATAAAACCTTTGATCTAAGTCTGTCCTGCATGCTAGGGCAATGATTACTTTGTGAGCGTAACCAACCAATATCTGATTTGACTTGACTTAAGGCCACTCCATGAAATGGAACTCATACCTGATACTGCTTGGGTAATCAAGAACCAAAGACTAGATAGCCCAGAGACCTAAAGTAAAACCAAATACTAGTGGTCTAAAAAAAAGTAACAATAAAATTACTCCTAATGAGTATTCTGCTATACTCATAGATGGATGTGTTGCTCAGCCATCATCAGGGAAACTTCCTCCTTCAGCATATGGGAACAAATACAAATACCCACAAGTAGACATTCTACAGAAAGAGAGAGAGAGAGAGAGAGAGAGAGAGAGAGAGAGAGAGAGAGAGAGAGAGAGGAGACCACATAGCTCTAAATGGGATATCTCCATCAAATCCCTCACCTCAGAGCTCAGGGAAAGATGAAGCAGAAAGACTGTAAGAGGCAGAGTGGATATAGGACACCAGGAGAACAAGGCCCTCTAAGTCAACTTAGTGAAGGTCATATGAACTCACAGAGGCTGAAGCAGCATGCACAGGGCCTGCACAGGTGTATACTAGGTTGAATTTCATAATTTTTTGAGACTCCTGTATATTTGAATGAGTGGGTCTCAGATTCTTGCGCCTTCTCTTGGGGCTCTTTTCTTTCTTTTGTTTTGATTTGTCCAACTTGGATGTGATGGTTTTTGTTTTGTTATATTTTTGTTATGTTTTATTATGTCTTTGAAGCCTGTTCTTTTGTAATGAGAGACAGATAAGGAGTGGATCTTGATGGGAGGAGGGGAAGAACTGGCAGGAGTAGAAACAGGGGATAACTGTAACAAAGATGTCCTGTATGAAAAAAAATCCATTTTTAATAGAAGGGGAAAATAAGAATAAGTAAATAAAAATAAAAATAAAAATAAAAATGATTAGTGTCACACCTGTATCTCATCCTGCCATCAAATTTAAGAACCACACAGCTGATTTTAAAGCATGTGCTTAGAACCCTGACTACTAATTAACTCAATACATGACTTTGGACAATTAACTATTCTTAGTCTTGCTTGCAAACAGTAATAGCATTTCTTGGGACTACTGACTATAGACTCTAAAGGTTGGGTGTTTCTTTTTTTTTTTTTTCTATTTAAGAAAGTTGGCATTAAAAATTCATCCTAAACATTGCATACAGTGCTTAGCACACAATACAGATAAACATTAGTTACTAACACTTAGTCATTGTATCCAAATGCAGCCTATAAGCTTAAATGACTTGGGCATCAAAATGGCTTTTTTTTCCCCTAAGAAATAAGATCTCCCAACTGCATTTATTGAACAAATATAAATGACTTTTTTCTAAGTACTACATTTTCATATTGTTGGCTATCCAACAATTACGTCACAGTCATGAAACTGATTTAGGTGGAATTCAGGAAAACAGGGGCTTGAATTAGAAAATGTCCTCTGGTCTATCATCAGAAATCCAAAGGTGGAGGAGTAAAGAACTATTATCTACTTGAAGTAGGAAGTGGGAGGGGTGCTTAATACTTCAGGACTATCTAAGAACCAATGCAAGTTCAGCTTATCTTCTCTTTTATCTTTTCAACTTCACAATGTCAGTAGTTACTGGAGGGTACCCTCCATCTAACACTATGGAGTATAAGCTACCAACAGAGGCATTGGAAGGAAGAGAAAAATCAATGGACAGCATAGTCATTTTTTTTTCTTATTTCATGTAATTTTTCCCTTTTTAAAATAATATTTGTGTTTTAATTTTACACATCAGCCACCATTTCCCCTGTCCTCCCCCCTCCTGCTCCTTCCCCCACCTCCCCCCCAGGCCCTCCCCTCCATTCCCATCTCCTTTAGGGCCAAGACTCCCCTGGGGATTCATTTAAACTTGGTGGATTCAGTACAGGCAGGTCCAGTCCCCTCCTTCCAGGCTGAGCAAAGTGTCCCTGTGTAAGCCCAAGGTTCCAAACAGCCAGCTCATGCACTAAGGACAGGTCCAGGTCCCACAGCCTGGAGGCCTCCCAAACAGTCCAAGCCACTCAACTGTCTCACTTATCCAGAGGGTCTGATCCAGCTGGGAGCTCCACAGCCTTTGGTTCACAATTCATGTGCTTCCATTCATCTGGCCTTTCGTCCCTGTGCTTTTTCCAATCCTGGGCTCAAAAATTCACGCTCCCACAGTCCCTCCTCCTCGAAAACTGGACACACGGAGCTCCACCTGGGGCCTGGCTGAGGATCTCTGCAACCACTTCCATCAGTCACTGGATGAGAGTTTCAGCCCGACTGTCAGGGTGTTTGGCCATCTGATCACCAGACTAGGCCAGATCAGGCTTTCTCTCGACCACTGCCAGCAGTCTACAGAGGATGCATCATTGTGGAACTCAGGGGACCTCTCCAGCACTCTGCCTATTCCTGTTCTCATGTGGTCCTCATCCATTATGGTCTACCATTCCTTGTTCTCCCTTTCTGTTCCTGATTCAGCTGGGATCTCCTGCTCCCCCAAGCCTCCCTTCCCTCAAACCTTGCCCTTCATTTACCCCACTTACATCCAGGTTGTTCGTGTAGATCTCATCCATTTCTCTGTCATTGGGTGATCCCTGGGTCTTTCCTAGGGTCCCGCTTTCTAGGTAGCCTCCCTGGAGTTGTGTAGCAGTCTAGTCATCTTTGTTTTACATCCAGTATCCTCCTATGAGTGAGTACATACCATGTTTGTCCTTCTGAGTCTGGGTTACCTCACTCAGGATGATTTTTTCTAGATCCATCCATTCAGCATAGTCATTTGATAACATTGCCTTTCCTCCCAAACTTCAAACACTTCCTTCTTAGTCTTCCGACTCAGTTGCAGGCAGAAACCCATACTCTTGGTACCCTGAGTAAAACTGAGACCAGACTCAGTTTTGTAAGAACTGGGACAAATGAGAGAATGTAAATGACTTCACCTAATGAAAATTTCTGTTGTGCTAGTTCACTTCAACAAAGATCTCCAGAACCCTCCCCCCACCCACCCTTTACTTATCATTTCTCTAGAGGGAAACAAAAAATGTGTTCTTTGTTTCCTGTAGGTTTCTCTTCAATTTTAGACTGGCACTTTTTTTGACAAATGAGACATATCATAAAATTCATACATACTTTAGAATATAGCATTATTTTTACATAACTAACACAATACACAGTAATCATGTACACTGGGGAAATGTTTTCTTGGTAATTAAAAAAATTCTCACCTGGCATATACATAGATTATGGTGTGTGCTGACTAGGTTTATGTCAACTTGACACAAACTAGAGTAATGGAGACAGCCTCAATTGAGAAAATGCCTTCATAAGATTGAACCATGTGCAAGCTTGCAGTGCGTTATCTTAACTAGTTATTGATGGAAGCAGGCCCAGCCCATTATGAGTGATACTATCCCTGGGCTGGTGGTCTTGGGTTCCATAAGAAAGCAGGCTGAGCAAGCTATGTAGAGCAAGCCAGTAAGCAGCTCCCCTCCATGGCCTCTGCATCAGCAACTTCCTCCAGGTCCCTGGCCTGTTTGAGTTTCTGCCTTGGCTTTCCTCAATGGACTATGATACATAAACCAAATGTTTCTTCATAGCAATAGAAAGCTAAGACATGATGTTTACCAAACTGTTTACTCAACTAGAAAATCTATTTTTTTTTTCATGTAATTATAGCAATAGTAAAATAAAAAGTGTTTTTCCTTTATGTGTAAACAAATTTCCTAAAGTAGACATTCTGGCCCATCAAATGTCAGTTATAATTGCCCTGAAGTAAATATTTATGAGAAATAAGAGAACAGCAAGTTATTTAACAATAATTAAGCCAGCATTCATGTATCTCAAGTAAAAATAAGTAATATTCCCATATTATATGTTTATTTACATGTTTCTATTTTCAAATCTCTATTTGTATAAACATTTGATAAATGATAAGTAATAGATATCTGCCTCCTGGTGGTCATATGTCATATTTTAAGAAAAATTAATACCCTTATCTCCTAAAACACATTGAAGTGATATTTTTTCTTTCTTTTTTTTTTTTTTTTAGAAAACCACTCTCTTTGAATGATAGTGCAAGGTTTGCTTTGTGCCAAGAAAGGAAAAAGTTAATAGTGTCAGCCAACAGGATTGTGTTTAAGGGACAAGATAGATCTTAACACATCCCTTTTGATTTATTTGATGTGGAAGCCATAAACATATACACATACATAGTAAAGGGTTTTCAGGGAAAACAGGAATAAGCTAAAACTTTGCCTTTTATTAAAAATATCTTCCTTTAAAGCCCCCAACCCTAGGCCAGTGGTCCAGCTTGCCTTGATTTCCTTTAGCTAAGTAGACTGTGAGTCTTGTACTTTCTCCTTACATAAAATCATCTTTGCCAATCAGACCTGGCCAGTGCAGGCTTGTTTGGCTAAGTGCTTTTCAATAGAATAAACCTTGACAGATACCCAACATGATTTCACAGAAGCTCAACATTCCTTACAACCCTACAAGTTAGAAATGCTGGGGGCTCACAGACTGCATGTGTCTGTGCTAGGTCCTCTGAATATGGGGGTAGGGACTCCTAACAGTGGGAGTGGGGTTATTTCTGACTCTGGGACCTGCTCTTGGGATCCTTTACCTCCTACTGGGTTGCCTCATCCTGCATCAATATGATGGTTTGTGCCTCATCTTATTGCATCTTGCTGTATTGTGTTCGGTTGATATCCCTGGGAATTCTGCTCTTTTCTGAGCAGAAGCAGAAGAGCAGTGGATCTGGGGGAAAGGAGACATGGCAGGGGTATAGGACTGAGGGAGTAGAGAGTAGAGAGGCTGTGGTTGGGTTGCATTATATGAAAGAAAAATAAATAAAAAGAAAAAAAGAAATAAATAATATTTTTTAAAAAGAAAGAACTAAAAAGTCCAAAAATCCTAATTTACTAAGGTGAGTATTTGAAACTATGAGTTGATACAAATTTATAAGTGTCCACTGTATAAGAAAAATAGTAAAATACCCTATGCTTTGTGGAACTAGTAAAAATTTAGCTTAAATACATATTAGCACATGGCATAGTAAACATGTATTTTAATACACAAAAGGCTAAAATCATTTTGTAAATTTTCAACTTTCAGATTAACTAATTCAAGATTAAATTTTAAGCTCTTAAATTGGTTTGAATAGAATATGAGAATTTCCATGGGAGACACAGACAGTATTTACATTGTGTTTAAACATCTGACAGTGCTCCCATAAGTGTTTATTTGTTGGTGGAGGAGAATTGACTGGGTGTACTTGGCATGCGTAATAAACAAAAAACAACTTATCTGAATCTAAATCTTTAAACAAACACATCAGAACTGCACGCTATTCCTATAGACACAATTGGAAATGTTTTCTTTCCTATTTTACTATTGATTTCAGAAGATGTCACAGTTGTGTTTTTGTAGAACACCTGTCTTAGCAATTGAAAAGTCAATTCATTGGGATATAAATGTGTTTGACTGCTAAAAGGTAAAATGAACTTCCATATAGCCATTGTCCAGTTCCAGTGTTACTCATGACCAGCATCCTTAGACAAAATTTCTCATCTACAACCCCAAATTCCCAGTCATTGAGTGCGTTTGAGGAAAGACAGATGTGTAGATGTAACGGTCTTATTAAATAAGAAACACAGAGCCAAATGCAGAGTTAAAAGCCCAAGAAGTCAGAGCAGTAGCTGAGAGCTGAGACTAAAACCGCCTTCTTACCCCTTGCTGCCAATGCCATCCTTCCCCTGAAAAGAGCCCTACTTCCTGTGTGTCTGTCTTTTTATTGACTTTCTGTTCTGCTTTCTTATTGGTTGTAAACCCAACCACATGATCTCCTTGTCACTGCCTGTCTATACAGACTTCCAGTTCTCTATGGTAGGTATTGAGATTAAAGGCATGTGTCTCCAAGTTAGCTATGTCCTTGAACACACAGACTCTGCCTGCCATGTGATTGGATTAAGGGTGTGTGCTACTACCATGCAGCTTCTGCTATGGATTGCTATTAGCTCTGGCCCCCAGGCAACTTTATTTATTAACATACAAATAAAATCACATTTCAGCACAAATAAAATATCACCATACAGATGTAACATTAAAAACACATTAAGTAATAATATTGGTATCTCTGAAAAGTAAGAACTATTTTTTGTCCAATGGTAACAGCTTTATCACAGCTAATAAAAACAAAGTAATTGCTGCCTATGAAAAAGTTACTGGCCAAGTTTTTAATTATCTTACATATCCACAAACTGTAGTTATCAATAAACCCTTGAAAACTCCTTTTTATTAATAGTGTTATAATCTGCCTCCTGGTGGTCATAGGTAGGTATTTTTTTTTTTTTTTTTTTTTTTTTTTTTTGGTTTTTCGAGACAGGGTTTCTCTGTGTAGCTTTGTGCCTTTCCTAGAACTCGCTTTGTAGACTAGGCTGGCCTTGAACTCACAGAGATCTGCCTGCCTCTGCCTCCCAACTGCTGGGATTAAAGGTGTGTGCAACCAACGCCCTGCCCCCCCCCTTTTTTTTAATAGTGAAAAGCATAAAACAGGATTTACTCAATATAGCCACACTGGGAAGATGGATAAAGAGACCCATGACCCCCTTCCTCTTGTCCATTTCCCTAAAGTAAGATAATAGTGTAAATAGTGGGGCAGGATTACACATCAAAGCAATCCAGGTCAAGCTGTGATCTAGCATTGTCTGGACTTCAATTTCATCCTGGGTGGTCTGATAATTGTTAGAGGTACGTGAAGCCTCTTTAACAGGAGATAAGTTTCTCCTTTGTCCAGTGCCGGGCTTTTTCCTTTTCCTTCTCCCACTATGAGATTCCCGAGAGAAATTGCCATTTCTTAGGGTCCATTGTTTGAACAATCTAATAGGCAGAGGGACACCTGTGTCTCTAAAATGTCTTCATTTCTTCTAGGCCAGTTACAACTATCAATTTTCTGTTATAACACCTCAGACTTAAGGTGAAATCTCTCTATGTCTGAAATACGTACAATAAACAGGATGCAAGTGGTAACTAAAGTTAGAACACATTGGTGTCAGGTAGCCATGCATAAGAACCATTTTTTCACATTTGGTTTTTAATTGCTTTGGGGAGTGTTGGCACACTCTGCTCCACCTTGTTGGTTTAATATACATTCTCTTTCTTTCTTTCTTTCTTTCTTTCTTTCTTTCTTTCTTTCTTTTTTTTTTTTCAAGACAGGGTTTCTCTGTGTAGCTTTGGAGCCTGTCCTGGATCTCACTTTGTAGACCAGACTGGCCTCGAACTCACAGAGGTCCACCTGGCTCTGCCTCTCAAGTGCTGGGATTAAAAGCCACCACTGCCTGGCTATAGATTTTCATCATAAAGCCAAAGCTGGCCTCAAACTTATGATCCTCCTTTATTAGCATCTCAAGGGCTGAGATCGCAGTCAAACACAACAAGCTAAGTATGAGACTATTTTAATTATGACAACTCGCCCTCTTGTTACAGAATATTCTCAGAAGGCATTGCTGATCAATTGCCTGGTGGTTTGCTCTCCATTGTTCCATGGTGCCAGGATAAGATCCATTCTGGTTTGTCTGAAGTCCCTTTTGTGACCGACCCAGCACCTGAGAAATACTGCTAAAGTTCTCTTTGTCAAGAGCTGTACATCTTTTCATAGAGGGCAAGCACGGTGTCTCAAAGACCATCTGTATCATTTCAAGTAGGCTCTAGTTGGTTTCAGGAGTTAGTAGTAGCAAAGGGAACTTTCTCAATCTCATGACTTCTGGTAACAGCAACAAATGGAAGAACATCTCTCTGTTGGGCTCTGTCTAGGGATTTTATTTTATTTTATTTTACTTTATAATCTCCAAGGATGGGCTCAGGAATGATGAGCCAGGATCTGCTTTTAGGCATTTTGATTGCTGTTGGAGTGGCTAGAGTCCCAGGGTGAGGTCCCTCCTACATGGTTTCTTACATAACTTACTCAGACCTTGGTGACTCACTTAGATTTTCCATCTTTGTCTTCAACTTCCCCACTGTGGAAAACACCCAGCCATGTTAATTTAGAGCAAATTCTCCTTACATGATGGGAAAACTGAAGGGCAAAACTCCTGAATAAGCCAAATGGAGTCTTTTTAGCTGCCAGCAGGGCTGTCCCAAGCAGATTGGCAGGAAGCAGCTTCTGACCTCTAGTTGGTTTGAACTTTTAAGAGCAAAAAAACACAAGTGTCAGTGCACATAGAGGCATCTCTAGAGTGTTGTTTACAGAAGTAGACAGAGAACACTTAAATGATCAGGCAGTTAACCTTTAGGTCACGGTCACATTGCATGGGAATTTAAGGCCGGTCCAGAGGCCAGTTTGACCCAAGATAGTTTTAGCACTTAGAGTATCCTCAGGAATACTTCCCTGAGATGAAGTATACAGTTCAGTAGTCTGATATAGGAAATTCATTGACTATGGCTGTAGAGCCTGTGTTAGAGTCTGATCTGAGTTTTCTGTTCCCATGGTCCCATTAGGCCTCCAGGAAGTTGAAAATCTAAATGAAAAAAAAAAAAATGGTAAGAGGATGGAGGTATATAATTGAATGCCTACAGCACCGGAAATTCAAGGAGTACAGTGATTTCCTGTGGTCTCAATGATACTGGGGAGGAAGTTTTATGGGTGCCTGACTGCCGCCATTTCAGTTTATTTATATGCAGTTTTCAAGAGAAAAAAAAACATACCTCTGGCTCTCAAAACACAAGGGAAGGGGTCTGCTTTTGGAAATTTGTTCATTTAGAAAAGCAATGGAAAGTGTACTGAGCAGATGGTACAGAGATCTTGTTCTTCCAGAGCTTCTTCCAGAGATAACATCTCCCACAAATACGGAGAATATGTTGGAAGTGATGGAGCAGTGACAATCTCTGAGGACTAAGTAAAATCCCCACATAATTCAGATTTCCTCGTGATTTTGTTCATTTGTTTTTTGATACAAGGTTTCTCTCTGTAGATCTGGATGTCCTGGAACTCACTCTATAGACCAGCTTAGCCTCCAACTCAGAGATCTGCCTGCCTCTGCCTCTGGGTGCTGGGATTAAAGGCATATGACATCATGCCAGGCTTCTTTTTATCTTGTGGCCTCTGCTTGTTTGTTTGTTTGTTTGTTTGTTTGTTTTAAATCTTCAGATACAACATTGTACGATTCATGTTGAGTCTTCTTAGGATAACTTTGCCTCTGGAAGTTTTTAAAGTTTTCTTTTTTGTAAAGACTTCATGGATACCAGTGGCATATTTTGTAGGATATCCAGCTGATATTTTTTATGATTGCACTGGGATTTTGGGTTTTGAGCATGAACACACAATTACAACGTGCCATTTTTACTGAATTATATCTAGGACATATTCAATCAAAATGACTGTCACTGGTGATATTGACTTTGATCACCAGGAAGAAGTCATTATGTCAAAGTCTCCTCTGAAAGTTATTTTCTTTCCTCTTTATATAAAATGTCATTTATAAAGAAGAGCAGTATCTATCCCACACTAAGCTATGCTGGGAGGAGAGTTTCTGCATAATTAATTTGACATTCTTTGTCAAGAGGAGTTTATCTCTTCATTCTAATTTATTTATTACCTTGTTGACTAACAGATACTTATTTTATACATGAAATTGTAATCAATGTTATTGGAATCTATTAATAAAATCGTTACAGATCAGGTAATAGAAACCTCCTTCTTTCTGTGCTCTTTGACATGTGAGAAAACAATATGCTTTCCCTTCTTTCTTACTTCCTGACACTGCCATGAAATGTAGAGGATTCACATATGTCTTCTGGCCAGTCTCAGACTCGGTCATTAAAGAACTAAGCAGCCCCGGTTCTTTGATTGAAGAATGGCAACAAAAACCAAGATCTGGATCCTGCACAATCTCAATGATACTTTACTTTAGTATTATGAACATCTATCAATATTTCTATATTGCTGTCAACTATACCTTTACTCTACATATCTATGTTATTATTGTTCTCTAATTCTAACTATCGTTACAGACATTAATCTAGCCTCATTCATGACATATGAATTCTCATTCCAGCAATGAGAAACTGACATACACAATGCCTTCATCATTTACTTAATTATACTATTTAGGTGTTCATATAGAGCTGTATATGACTCTCTCTCTCTCTCTCTCTCTCTCTCTCTCTCTCTCTCTCTCTCCTCTGTGTGTGTGTGTGTGTGTGTGTGTGTGTGTGTGTGTGTGTGTGCGCGCGCGCGCACAGGGTTTCTCTGTGTAGCTTTGGCACCTTTCCTGGAACTCACTCTGTAGCCCAAGCTGGCCTCGAACTCATAGAGATCCACCTGCCTCTGCCTCCCAAGTGCTGGGATTAAAGGTGTGTATGCCCGGCTGTATTAGACTCTTATTCTGTATGTACATGCAACATACATCTACCCACTGGAGTCCAGCACCTATGTGTACTGCTCCTTTCTATTCAAAACATTTATTTTGTAGGTTACTTAGATCAGCACCCTTTCCCCAGCACTGTCATGAGGTTGTAGTCACGTCTACAATTCAGTTAGGTAATTTTTTGATGGTATACTTTCCTTCCCTCAGATCCTCCAAATTTCCAAATAAATTTTGAATATATATATATATATATTCAAATGGATATATATATATATATATATATATATATATATATATATATATCCATTATCAAATAACTCCAAACAGTCACTGATGTTTCCTAGTATTTCCCTGGGTTGCTTTTTCCAGAATGACATATAGGTTTCTTTCTTCTACCTAACATTAAGTTTTTGTTCATTTTCAATTTATAAAGTAATTCATTGATTCATTCTCTGATTCTCTTTACCTTTTAATACTTTAAATTTATAGCTCTGATACATTTAGAATATCTCACAATATAACTGGTTAAATTTATATTTATATGGATTTGATGTGTCTCAATATCATTTATTTAAACACTTGTATTGACTTTATACATTTGACATGTCACAGTTATCTATTAAGCTCAATATGCAGTGGGATATTTCTGGAGTTTGTTTTTTATTATATATTTAGCATGTTTTGTCAAGCAAGGTCAATCTTCAATTCAACTCTTCAATTAAAACATCCTTCTAATATGCTTTAACATTTCCCAAGGCCAGCAATTTACCACCTGCACCACTATGATCCTTCCTCAGTGATTTTCCTGGTTGGTTCATCTGTTCTTTCACATGACCATTATAAGAAACTAGTGGAGCTCCAGAAATTTCTGGAGGCATCTTTACTAGACTTGTGTTAAATGGCTAACCTAAGAAGGAGGTGACATCATTCTGATGATGTTTTTTTCTTTACAGGAGCACAGTTTATCTTCTATTTTTCTAAATTTGCTTTTGTAAGTTACATAAACAGTTTATATTATTGGCCATGTATATTGAAGGCATTTCTTTTAAAGTTGTGTCAAGTTTTGATATTTATTTATTTATCATAGTTTGTTTGGTTTTGTTTTATCTCAGTAAGTGGAATCTTCTTCCACTAAATTTTCTAACTGGTTTTGTTTAAATGAATCAAAGCTGCTGATGCAGATACTATATATATAGAAGATGCTATAACATCTTCTGTAATTCTCTAGTAGACAGGAAATAGAAGCTACTGAGGCTAGATTGATATGTGTAATGATGGTTAAAGTTGAAGAACAATATTAACTTCCTGATTGTAGCTATATTAATTTTGGTTGTATTACTAAAATTGATATGCTTTAAAATTCTGTCTAGGAGCTGGAGCAATGGCTCAGCAATCAAGAGCATATGTGGATCTTGCACAGGATCCAGGTTCAGTTCCCAGTACCCACACGATGTTTCATAATCAACTCTACTCCAGTTCCAAGAGATCAGGTGCCCTCTTTTGGCCTCCATAAACATCAGGCAAAGACATGATGCATATATATGTACATCCAGGCAAAACACTCACACACTTATAGTAAAAACAAGTGCCATTGTTTATAGAAATGTCTGTATCTGCTTTTGAGTCTCCATTTTACTGGCTACTATTTGCAACTTACTACAAACAGACATGGGAATGGAATTCTTTGCCATCTCAATTTATTAGAATCTTTACTACCTTCATGGTTGGCCTATTAGACAATGAATAAGTAAACCATAACGTTAAGGAAGTGTTATCAGTTGCTATATATTGAAGCATTTTTAATATGAACAGACACTTCACACTTTGCTCTAAGCATGTGCTACTATCATTTTCCCCTTTGTTTTTTTTAACTGATAACTTTCACTTTATATGTTTGGTAATGGGTCGCCATTCCAGCCTTGGCCTGGAAGTTACAACCCCCATTGAGGCTTTGGTAATGGTCACGCTTAGAAGGTGGCAGAGAGAGGATGCTGAAGACCTGAGTTCTGGGACCTCTTTGGTGCCTGGACCCTGGATGCTGGAGGTAGACCAAGTAGAGTTCTCCAGAGAGCACCGCCCAACTGCACCATACCTTTGCCAGACCCTACAATCTACCTATCCCTTCATTTGTAAGTTATGCCACAAAATAAACCTCCCTTTTAACTATGTGGAGTGGCCTTAATAATTTCACCAATGACTTTTTTAGTATTTACCTTCTCTTTAGAACTCAAAGGACTGCTCTGACAACCAACCCTCTGGACTGAACATCTTTTCTTCATCAAATAGGATTCTGCAGTGCATAGATCTACTCAGTGACAACCACCAATGAACAAAATTGTCCATCACCACCACAGTGTTCAGAACTATTTTATGGGTTGGGGATTTAGCTCAGTGGTAGAGCACTGCCTAGCAAGCACAAGGCCCAGGGTTCAATCCTCAGCTCAAACAAAACAAAACAAAACAAAACAGAACTATTTTATTTATTTAATTAATTTTTTTTTAATTTTACATACCAACCACTGTTGCCCCTCTGTCCCCTTCTCCCTCCCCCTCCTCCCATCCTTTCCTCCATCCTTTCCTCATAGGGGTAAGGCCTCCCTTGGTAGTCAACACAGGCTGGCATACCAAGTTGGGGCCAGATCAAGCTCCTCCACCCAGCATTATGGCTGAGTAAGGCATCACACCATAGGGAATGGGCTCTAAAAAGCCAGTTCATTTTCTTTAAATGAAATTTGAACATATTTCTTTATTAGGATGCTCGCGGATGAACAACATTATTATCACTGTCTTCATGTGATGGAAAAAATGGATAAGGGCTCCCAAAGTGGTTATCAAAAGGCTCGAATCCCTATTCAGTCAATGACAGGAAGTTTCTGATAACATTTGTCTCTGCTGCAAGTTCCAGCCCAGGAATTCTTCATTCCAGCACAAATTGCCTATTTTGTCCTTGCCACTCTTCATGATCCAGGCAATCACACCCACCCCAGGTTGCACTCTAAGTCTGTGGTGCATCCCTTTGAATTGTGACTGCCTTGATACCCTCAGGAGCTCAGTAGGGAGTGCAGTAAGAATATAAGGTTATACATATCAAATCCCCACAAAAATGGTATTTGGACATAGGCTTATCATTATCAAACTTCCTCTTCAAATAATGGTGGGTGGGAGGGACTGCTACCCAAAGAAAGATCTTCAGTCCAGGTAACATTTATTGAGATCTTGTATGAAAAAGCATGAGGAACCAGTGTTACTTTTATCTTACCTGCACAGAGAAATGAGTTTACGGGTGAAAGTAGACACTATCCCTGGCTTAGGTTTGTCTGCTGTTCAGTGGAGACATTCTGCCTTTCACCTGTCTTAGGTATCATTTCATCTTTTTTAAAGGAAGATCAAAAAATGGTTCAAGAGAGGATGAGGAGATGAGGACAAAACAATCCTGTAAGACAAATAAAAAAAATTACAAAAACCAGATGTCATACAATATTTACAACAGAAACTGGCTGAAAATACTACATGCTAACAGACAATATGATACATGAAAGGGCAGACAAGAAAGGGCAGAGGCCGCAGGCCCACACCAAGAACCTTTCAATAGACTACTGAATAGATAGACTAGATCTGCTGTTTTAGCTGAGAACCTTCTTTGACAATAACAGAACAGGCAAGGACAAGCCTGGAGACGCCACAGGCCCATCCTAGGTTCTAGGGCCTGCTTGGAGTGCACAAAACATAGAGGACATTCTTGTCTTCACAGCAGTGTGAGGTGCAGGATCATCCCCATGGGCTCAGCATCTGCTGTCATCACAATGAACTCAGAGATGCCCGTGTTGAGAGTTTTGGTGGCTTCATGGGCTCCTTTCCAAAGCTGCTTGTAGTCCCACGACTGCTGAAGAAGGTCCAGCAGCTTCTTGGTGAGGTAGGCATCTGCGAGGGGATAGGCCTTTGGATTCACGTCGACCTCTATCACGGCTTCCGTGAGCCGGACCTGCCTCGAGGCGAGAACAGCCCACCTCAGACAGGCAGAACTTTTTTCTTAATTGTCCATCACACCTATGCATTCCTCTTGGGAAGTGTTTGTGGTCATGGCAGCCAACATAAGCAAACCAAAGAAGCCCTCAGCCTGGCTGTTTCCACTGTCACAAACTTGGAAAGCTTAAAACTGTAGAGGATTAGTGTCAAATGAATGACTTGGATGCAAGACTCACAAACCACCTACATTTCAGAATTTTAGCACGAAAACCAGTGTCTTTTTGGTGATGCTCATCCTGGAGCTCTGACTAGTTTAAGAAAAGCAGCAGCTGATCATGATTGCTTTCTTTTCACCTGCCATGCCATGCTTCCGCCACTCTCAAACCTCACATTTCCCATACCACTCACTATACACTGTCTGTTAACTGGATTTAAAAGCAGTGTTCTCCTAGTGGCACAGTTTCTTCTTCTCAAGTGCCAGCGAGGACTGGCTGATTCCAATGAAAGTATCTGCATTTTCACACACCAGCATTCCATTCCAGAACAAGCCCAGGCAGGGCTGTTTTTCATTCACAAAAGAAATCCACCGGCCTGAGCCAACTTGCCTTGTGTGATTAAGGAAATCTGCAAGTGGCAATACTGGGAACCAAAATCCTTCCTATTCTGAAGGAGACTTGAATGTGTCTCCTGGCTGTCCAACAGTTGTATTTTAAGTAGGAATACAGAAAGGTTTTTGTTGTTGTTGTTTCTGATTGTTTTTTAATAGAAGATAGCTAAACTGAAAGAAGAGCATTAAACTATGACTCAGGTTAGTGAGAGGACTTTTGTTACAAATGACACACACACACACACACACACACACACACATACACACACACACACACACACACACACACACAAACACACACACACACACACACACACACACACACATACCCTTCATGGGGAGAAGGGACTAGTGTCTATATTCTCTTAAAAGATTATTATCCAGAGTATTTTATCTTGGCATCAAATAATATTAAATCTCTAGAAATTACTTAGTTTGAATTCTGACTGAACATTTACTAATATGCTTCTCTGCAGTTGCCATAGTCTGAATATTTTGTGTCATAAAAAGCATCATTAACTAAGTTTATTTGATAAACTATAGAAAATGCTTTCCTTTCTGATTCACCAAGTGATACAGTTAAACTGACTACCAGAGGCAATCTTAACATGGTAAGTATATTGCAAATGGAGAATGTAGAAAATATGGAGGCATGAGTGTTTCGTGTGTTAAAGTTCTCTGCACTTGACTCTGATAACAGCCTTGAATATTGGATGCTCTTACACTCTTTTGTAATACCAGAAGTTAGAGGGAAAAAGTGAATAGTATATTGCACATACAATTTACTACATTAGAAATGTTCCTTTATGTGACCCACATAAAGAAAGTCAACAGCTCTACCACCATTACTGTGCCTGTCCTATGCACATGAGGCACGAATAAAGGCAACTGGGGCCTCATTTCCTCTACTCATTTCATTAATTCTATCAGTGTGCTTCAGGAACAGATTTAGAATCCAAGGAGGAATCTTAAGCATGCAATAATAGAACAAGAATTTTGCCAAAAATGTTCATATGATATTCAATTTATAATGTACATTTTATTCGTGAAGAATCCAGACATTTGAGGTAGAAGTGTCATGTCTTGACAATCCAAAGCAATAGGTCCTCTATCTTCCTACTGCTGGTCTGTGCTTATCCTCTCATACATCTGGATATTCATGTATCTTTCAATTGTTCCTTTGAGAGTAGCAAGTGTTATAATTAATTTTAATTCACCCTGAAAGAGAAGCAATCTCCTAACACACCCCTTTGCATGTGATGATGAGAGTAATTTGTTAATGCTTTATTTTCTTATTTTAATTTATAAAATTAGTTTTTCTCTCTAAGCATGGCTAATTTTGCTCAACATAATGATCTTCATTTCCATTCATGTTGTCACAGATAGTAGGATTACATCTCTTTTATTCCATCACATAGAATATATTACTGAAATATTTCTTTATTCATGCATCAGTTGGCGGCCACCTAGATTGAATTTGTATCTTGACAATTTTGAGTTGTATTAAAATAAATACTGAGATGCAGATGTTTATTCATTAATAGTTATTTCATTTTCTTTGTGTATATCCCATGCTGTTAAATTTCTGAGTCTTTAATATTTTTTCTTAGCTGCTATATTGATTTATATTCCCACTTAAAGAATCTATGTGGTTCCTTTCCTCTACATTCTTTGTAGGATTTGGTTTTTCGTTTTTGATTTTGAGTTTTGGGTTTTTAAAAAAGACTTTGAAATGATTTTTATTTGTGTATATGTGTCCCTGTGAGTGTACATCATGTATTTGCAGGTGATGGAATTATGAGAGGTTATGGGGCTTCCCTATGTGTATGTTGGGAACTCAACTTGAGTCCTCTAGAAGAGCAGCAACCACTCTTAACTACTGAACTATCTGTTCATTGCCAGGATTTGTTATCTTCTGACTGTGATGGTAGCCAGCTCTAATTGTAGTCAAGTGATTTATCACTGTAATTTGGATTGGCACTTCCCTGGTGATTATGAGAGACATGTTTTGTTCCATATACCTGTTGGTATATTTTGAGAAATAGCTATATAAATCTGTTGACCATTCTTATTTGATTATTGGTAGTTTTCACTTTAGTTTACTTGAGTTTCTTACATATTCTAGAAGATTGCTTTACAAGCTGTGTAGTTTGAAAATCTTTATCTGCTGTGGAATAATCCTCTTCTATACTGTAAAGATTTTTCACTTGAATTGGTTTAATGAAATGCTGATTGGCCAGTAGCTAGGCAGAAAGTATTGGTGCGGTGAACAAACTAAGAAGGGTGGGTTCAGAGAGTGGCTGGCAGACAGAGAAGCAGGATGAGAATATAGTACTGAGAAAAGGTACCAAGCCATGTGGCTAAACATAGGTAAGAATTATGGATTGATTTAAGTGTAAGAGTTAGATAGTAACAAGCCTGAGCTATCAGTCAAGCCTTTAAGTAATATTAAGCCTCTGTGTCAGTTATTTGGGAGCAAACAGTTGGGACACAAAATGTACATTTACATTTATCCTATCTTTTCTTTACTCTCATTTCTTTCAATCTACTTGATGCAATCCTACTTACCAAATTTTGCTTTAGTTGCCCATGGTTTTGTGAACATGCAATTTTCTCAGCCCTGTTTATTGAAAAGACTGTTCTTGAAGAAGTGCATATTTTAGCAGTTTTGTAAACCATATGTGCAGATTTAGTTCCAGACTCTCTGTCATGTTCTCTTGGCTTCTGTGCCATTGTGTAAAGACAATTCCATGCTTTTAACTGCTATAACTTTTTAATATATTTTGAATTTATGGAAAGATAAAATGTCCTGATTTGTTATTTTTGATCAGGATTTCTTTATTTTGTCTAGTTCATGGTTTATTTGTTTACTTTGTTCCATGGGAATTTTCAGACTCCCCACCCGGCCTCTTTTTTTGAAGAATGCCATTAGGATTTTGATAGTTATTTCATTGAACCTATAGATTACTTTGACTTCTATGGACACTAGTAAAACTGATTATTTCAATTCAGTAATCTTTTCATTTTTTTGTAGGTGTCTTCTTCTGTGTTTTTACCAATATTTTATAGTTGTCATTATGCATGCCCTTATGTCTAGATATTTTTGTAGCTATGCTAAATAAGATTGCTTTCTATTTCTGATCATTCATTATTGATACATTGGTAATTCCTTTTACATTGATTTTTGTATCCTTTAGCTTTGCTGGAGTTTTTCCCACTCTAATAATTTTCTGGCTGTGGTGGTTTGAATAAGAATGACTCTTATAGGCTCATATGTTTGAATGCTTAGTCACCAAGGAGTGGTGTAGCCCTGTTGGAAGAAGTGTGTCACTGGGGAGTAGGCTTTAGGGTTTTAAATGCCCCTGCTAGGACCAGTTTCTTTCTTTCTTTCTTTCTTCTTCTTCTTTCTTCTTTCTTCTTCTTCTTCTCTCTCTCTCTCTCTCTCTCTCTCTCTCTCTCTCTCTCTCTCTCTCTCTCTCTCTCTCTCTCTTTCTCTTTTCTTGTAGATTAGGATATAGCTCTCAGCTGGTGTTCCAGCAACATGCTTGTTGCCATGCTCCCCACCATAATGATAGTGACTGACCCTCTGAAAATGTAAGGAAGCCCCCAATTAAATACTTTATTTTATAAGGGTCGCTATGTTCATGGTGTCTCTTCACAGCAATCGAATAGCGATGAAGACACTGGTGAAGTCTCTAGAGTTTGCTATATGTAAAGTTTGCTTCACTTAATATGACAAGTGGCACTTGCTGTGGAGTGATCTTGCTGCATGCTGTGAATAAGTGTTGCTACCATTGGTTAATAAAGAAGCTGCTCTGGCCTATGGCAAGACAAGTTATAGCCACTTAAGAAACCCAAGAAAGATAGAGGGAAAAGAAAGGCAGAGTCAGAGGTGATAATGCAAGCTGCCACCTGAGAAGCACGATGTGATGGAACTCAGGTCAATCTACGAGACACATGATGATACATTGATTAACAGAAATTAATTTAAGACAAGTGAGCTAGTTAGCAATAAGCCTGGCCCATAGACCAAACAGTTTGTAACTAATATTAAACTTCTGGGTGATTACTTAAAAGCTGCTGTGGGGCCGGGCAGTGGTGGCGCACACCTTTAATCCCAGCACTCAGGAGGCAGAGCCAGGCGGATCTCTGTGAGTTCCAGGCCAGCCTGGGCTACAGAGTGAGTTCCAGAAAAAAGGCGCAAAGCTACACAGAGACACCCTGTCGCAAAAAACCACACATACACAGGAAAAAAAAAAAAAAGCTGCTGTGGGACTCTGGGACTGGGTGGGACAGAGAAAAGTGTCTGGCTATAGATACTTGACTGATCTGTATGCCATTTATATCTGTCCCATAATTTTTCAGTTGTAGAATTTAATTTTGACTGTCCATTTGGCCAGACAATTTTTTTCTCCTGGTATGGTGTTTACTTCTCATTGCAATGTGCCTTAGTCATTCAAACTGAATAAATTCCTTTAAAAGCTTAAATTACTAAAATCTTTCTCACCCATATGATTATTTGTACCTGTTTTTTGACCAATTGCCCTTTGTATTACAAATTTTAGGTCAAGTGAAACTATTTAAAATGTATAATCAAGAGTCTTACCTGGTTCAAAACTTGACTCTAAAAGTAATTTAGTCACAAGGAAGAAAAGGAGACCCTCAAGAGGTACAGTGATCACAGACATCAGTGAAGGAAGCTGAAAAGGGAGGTTGTGGGGAAACTCTGATTCATTGAATTGTGAGCAAATTTGGTTTAGGAAAAAGTGTCCAAGAGAAAAACATTGCAGTAGCTATCAGAAATGGGCGTTCTCAGAGCTCTGTTAACTCAGCAACTGCACAGAAATGCCCACTCTCTCTAACCCTAATAACTGAGCACATGCCAGTGTGGAAACTTCAAAGACTCTGTAAACACCTCCTGTGCTGTAGGACTCCAGGAGAAGATATCTGTACAAAGAATAAGATCAGCCTATGTCCTTGTTAGCCCCCGGTTCCAGGGTTTGTCATCTAAATGAAGAGCAAAACAATAGTGAAGACAATGATGCTGTGTGTGCAGTATCTAGATGGCTAGTCCATCGTCTTTTCTCCATTACAAATGTTAGCAAAGGTTACAGATGATTTCTAACTCTTCCTTAGTGTTTCTAATCCTCCATTCTTCCTTTCCTCCTTCTTATCAAGTCTCATTTTCATACAACACTATCGTATTTCAGAATAGAATATTGTTACTTTGCTTTGTAAATTAGAAGAAATACAGCCAGAGCCATTTGTCTACTTTATATGCACCTAACATGGCTCTTTCGGAACATAAAGTAAGTAAGAATGCTTTGAAAATCAAGGCTAAAACAATAAGAAATCTCAAAATAGAACTTTCTGCAAAAAAAAAAAAAAATACTTAGTTGGTGCTAATATGGGTAGAAAGTCCTTTTGGAAAAGTCAATCTTAATAGTATCTTTTTAAAAACGTATTTTAAAGCTTATGTACAAAGATTTATTATATATTGAGCACATTCTCTTAGCAGTATATAATGCTACTAAATATCCAGACAGAATTCAAAATCAGAATTACAATTGTTTACTTAATTTCCAAATCCTAAACATTTATTTTAGATTTATTTTATGGCTTGTTGAGAATGAAGTATATTTTAAGTATGGTTGTCTTTCTTTGGAGTCTATGAGAAATATCAAGAGAATCAAGATGGCACTGGAAGCCTTGGCAGCCTGGGCTCATTGTAGCAGCTGAGGCCAGAGCCTAGATCTCTCTGAAGAGGGAACATTCCAGTGAAAACACTCAGGCCAGGTCCCGCCCTAGCTGAGCCCAGGCATGCACTTCAGGAAGCACATAGACAACACTGGCCCTGTGCCTGGCTGGGTGTGGTGGGAAGTAAGTAGCTGGTAATGATGGGAGAGAAGGAAGAGAGAACATAAGTGGTAGATAAATGGAAGAGGTTTGTGTGCCATGAAGTTGAGGTGGAACAGGAGTCAAGGAGGTAGCTGTTTTTGCTCCTTTAGAAAATGTGAATTATACTGCCCATCCATTGAGCTGGTAACAAACACAAGTGCTAATGGGCCTGTATCATCTTCCTTTGGGAAAACTGACCAAGGTAATGAATCAATGTGACTCCTAGAGCTGCATCCTAGCCCAGGAAGAAAAGCAGTGCTGACAGAATGGAAACCCAGGCCAGATATGTCCTGCTGTGTTTACTTCTCATCATTGACTTAGCTGCTAATCTCTCTAGTTGGTTGTGGTAGTGGTTCAACCATGAAACTGGAAGGCTCTATGTTGAATTACAGTTCTACTGTGTTGTGTCTAACTTTGGACAGAGATTTGTTTCCTTTGTTAGCTTTGTGTTGGACAAACACTTGAAGATACCCAGAGACCCTACCCTCCACCACACAGGATGATGACACCCAGAGATTCTACCCAACTCTTCGCCTTCCTGAAGCATGAGCCACTATGGTGTGCAATGCAAGCATTGGCCAGAGAGATGGGAGAGAAAGAGAAGCTGAAAGGGTTGAGCACTATGAAGAAAGGCAGATCTGAATGAAGATGTGAAGGTGGCAAGGAACAGTCTGATGTGAGTAGCTTGCAAAGCCACCTGAGACCATGGTGAAGTCCTGGCCTATGCTGCTGCTGAGGACAGTGTCTGGGTCTGTGGCCAAGCAGCAGCAAGGGTCTGTGATGATGTTCATGGACCATGCTATCACCAAAGTCCATGTGGATGTACCTGGTCTGGACTGCTGCCTGGGACCATATTAACATCCAAGAACTGCACAGAGTTGGTCCTACTCCTCACTGGCAGCCCCCAGAGTGAGCTCATCATAAGTGCCTCAGCTAGCTCAACCAATATTGCAGGCAGCAAGAGACGGGGCCAGTCCTCCTGCTCTCATGCCCTCTGGGCTGGCTCACCTGCACCCATATCACCAGGGCTAGCTCTACTGAGGGTTCTCTCTCCTGAATGCTTGGACAGGAAAGCACCTGCACATGCTTGGGCAGCACAGTAGAGCTGGCTCTGATGGCAGAGTCCAGGACAAGCTGGCTCTGAGGCTGTGTAGTATGGTGATATTTTATTTGTACTGAAATGTAATTTTATTTGCCATGTTAATAAATAAAGTAGCCTGGGGGTCAGAGCTAATAGCAAGCCATAGCAGAAGCCAGGTGGTGGTGGCATACACCTTTAATCCAGATCACATGACAGGCAGATCTCTGTGCGTTCAAGGACACAGCCAACATGGCGACACACGCCTTTAATCTGAATACCAACCATAGAAGACCTTGAGGTCTGTACAGACAGGCAGTGACAAGGAGGTCATATGGTTGGGTTACAACCAATGAGAAGGCAGGACAGAAAGTCAATAAAAAGACAGACACACAGGAAGTAGGTCTCTTTTCGGAGAGGAAGGACAGTAGCAGCAGTGAAGGGTAAGAAAAGGTTTTAAGCTCTTAACTATTGCTCTGACCTCTTGGGCTTTCAACTCTGCAATTGGCTCTGTGTTTCTTATTTAACAAGATGGTTACATCTACAGGTGTGGGAATGGGAGAGCTGGCCCTGCTACTTACTCCTCTGTTGTGGGGTGGTGTGTTCAAGACAGAGATGCCCCTCTCCTTGCCCCTTGCCATCTGCAGCAGGTGGGATAGCTGGCTCAGAGATGTGAGAGCAGGAGAAACTGGTTCTGCCCCTCACCAACTGCAGTACTCAGGAGATGGAGCCCTTGGGTACAGGTGAGCCAGCCCAGAGGGCATGAGATCAGGGCTCATCAGATCTCTTGCTGCCTGCTCACATTGGTTGAGTTAGTTGGGGCAGTGCTGGAGAACTCAACTCTGGTGGAAAGGACTTGGTAGGCTGGCAGGCTGACAACTCCAGGTCCAGAAGAGGTCTGTGAGCTAGCCCACTGCAAATGTCTACCACATCTGTGAATTGCTGGAGCATGTGAAGGGGCTAGTTCTGCAGATCCAAAGCTGCAGGGTCTCCAGGACACAGGGCAGCAACAGAATATCTAAGAGTTGTCCCAGTGAGGTTCCAGTATTGATAGCGGAGCAGAAGCCACAGGTATCAAAACAGACTAATAACTCATTGAAATGAACATGTGCAAGAAAAGATGTGTGGACTAAAGTATACTATGTGACTCACTATGACACACTACACCTCCCATGACAAGATAAAAAAATTTAATTTTTATTTATTTGGGGGGAGGATTGCGAGGGCAAGAGGGCAGTTAAGAAGGGGCAGAGAGATGAGTGGGGATTGGGATGCATGATGGAAATCCACAAAGGGTCAATAAAACATTAAAAGAAAAAAATGAGAAAAGGAAGAGAAATGTAAGTATACACAGATAAAATGATAGAATAATTTGTTCATTAAAACATCACTAGACACAAAATTCAGAAAATACACTATCAATATTGATTACAGTATTAGGATGAAAAGAGACTATTACTAAATATATTATTTTAAATAGGAAAACATCTAATGATCATCTTTTAATGGTTATAAAACCAGAGTCAAACTGTTACAACCAAAACGCTTTACTATAGCATTTCATTTGCTTTATAGAAAGGAAAAGTAAATTAACTTTTAACAAATTCTCTTTTAAAGTTTATTACCTTTTAAAGGAAATTCCTTTCTATTTTCTGCTTGTAGCATGGTTTACTTACACCTGGAATATGATGAAGACTGAAATGTAATTATCTATCCCCATAATTTCAACTATTTTATAAAGAAAGTTTCCATGTAAATTTCTTTTCTTGTAACTGAAATTTCTCTTAATTTAGTTAATTCTTAATGAGAAACCACTAGGGGGCAACCAAGCATCATTTCCATTTCCTCCTCTTGTAGCATATACATAATGTATGATAACCATCTGATTTCTCAAAGACTTCCATTTTTATAAAATTGAATTAAACACAAACAAATTGCAGAATATTACTAAATCTTTCTTTTGCTTTATATTTCATGAAACATTTTTAGTTCTTTTAAAATCTGAGTAAAGTTCAAATGTAAATTATGAATTGTTTTCTCAAAATCAGAACCAATAAGATATATATTTTTGTATAAAATTTATTATACAGAATTAGCTCTTCAGTATGGAAGCTGAACTTTTTCCTAATCTGCCCTCTGTAGGGTGGAGTTCTGCTGATATATCCCAGCAGCACTGCTGATATAAATTGGATAAAGTACAAAAAGCCTGGCTGTAACACGAAATTTTAAAAAGGTCTTATTAATAAATAACCCAGTGCCAGATACTGGGGTGAAATCTGAAAGAATCAGAGAGAAAGAACAAGCCACAGACCAACCTCATCTCGCCATCTCCTCAAGCTGATCTTGTTTCCTGCAGACTGAAAGCCTCTGAGTCCTCACTGGAATGTCTCAGCTGAACTGCTGCTAAAAAGCCTCTAAGTTTCTGGTCCTCAGCCTGAAGAGAGCAAATTCCTCTTTCCTTAGACTTATATACCTTTCTGTGTCCTGCCATATTACTTTCTGGGATTAAAGGTGTATCTCTTTCCCAAGCAAAGACAAGAGATTTCAAGTCCTGGGATCAAAGGTGTGTGCCACCACACCTGGCTGTTTCCAGTGTGACCTTGAACTCACAGAGAGTTTATGTCAATGACAAGAGAAAGAGAAGTTTAAACAAATAAATAAACGACAACACTTACTAACTTATCAATTCTCCCAGTCTTTGGCCTACCACACAGACTTTTGCATCTAAACAAGTCAACTGGAAGCCTTGGCAGCCTGGGCTCATTGTAGCAGCTGAGGCCAGAGCCTAGATCTCTCTGAAGAGGGAACATTCCAGTGAAAACACTCAGGCCAGGTCCCGCCCTAGCTGAGCCCAGGCATGCACTTCAGGAAGCACATAGACAACACTGGCCCTGTGCCTGGCTGGGTGTGGTGGGAAGTAAGTAGCTGGTGGAATGATGGGAGAGAAGGAAGAGAGAACATAAGTGGTAGATAAATGGAAGAGGTTTGTGTGCCGTGATTTGAGGTGGAACAGGAGTCAAGGAGGTAGCTGTTTTTGCTCCTTTAGAAAATGTGAATTATACTGCCCTCCATTGAGCTGTAAACAACACAAGTGCTAATGGGCCTGTATCATCTTCCTTTGGGAAAACTGACCAAGGTATGAATCAATGTGACTCCTAGAGCTGCATCCTAGCCAGGAAGAAAAGCAGTGCTGACAGAATGGAAACCCAGGCCAGATATGTCCTGCTGTGTTTACTTCTCATCATTGACTTAGCTGCTAATCTCTCTAGTTGGTTTGGTAGTGGTTCAACCATGAAACTGGAAGGCTCTATGTTGAATTACAGTTCTACTGTGTTGTGTCTAACTTTGGACAAGATTTGTTTCCTTTGTTAGCTTTGTGTTGGACAAACACTTGAAGATACCAGAGACCCTACCTCCACCACACAGGATGATGACACCCAGAGATTCTCCCCAACTCTTCGCCTTCCTGAAGCATGAGCCACTATGGTGTGCAATGCAAGCATTGGCCAGAAGAGATGGGAGAGAAAGAGAAGCTGAAAGGGTTGAGCACTATGAAGAGGCAGATCTGAATGAAGATGTGAAGGTGGCAAGGAACAGTCTGATGTGAGTAGCTTTGCAAAAGCCACCTGAGACCAGGTGAAGTCCTGGCCTATGCTGCTGCTGAGGACAGTGTCTGGGTCTGTGGCAAAGCAGCAGCAGGGTCTGTGATGATGTTCATGACCATGCTATCACCAAAGTCCATGTGGATGTACCTGGTCTGGACTGCTGCCTGGGACCATATTAACATCCAAGACTGCACAGAGTTGTCCTACTCCTCACTGGCAGCCCCCAGAGTGAGCTCATCATAAGTGCCTCAAGCTAGCTCAACCAATATTGCCAGCAGCAAGAGACGGGCCAGTCCTCCTGCTCTCATGCCCTCTGGGCTGGCTCACCTGCACCCATATCACCAGGGCTAGCTCTACTGGGTTCTCTCTCCTGAATGCTTGGAACGGAAAGCACCTGCACATGCTTGGGCAGCACAGTAGAGCTGGCTCTGATGGCAGAGTCCAGGACAAGCTGGCTCTGAGGCTGTGTAGTATGGTGATATTTTATTTGTACTGAAATGTAATTTTATTTGCATGTTAATAAATAAAGTAGCTGGGGGTCAGAGCTAATAGCAAGCCATAGCAGAAGCCAGGTGGTGGTGGCATACACTTTAATCCAGATCACATGACAGGCAGTTTGATACATTGGTAATTCCTTTTACATTGATTTTTGTATCCTTTAGCTTTGCTGGAGTTTTTCCCACTCTAATAATTTTCTGGCTGTGGTGGTTTGAATAAGAATGACTCTTATAGGCTCATATGTTTGAATGCTTAGTCACCAAGGAGTGGTGTAGCCCTGTTGGAAGAAGTGTGTCACTGGGGAGTAGGCTTTAGGGTTTTAAATGCCCCTGCTAGGACCAGTTTCTTTCTCTCTCTCTCTCTCTCTCTCTCTCTCTCTCTCTCTCTCTCTCTCTCTCCTCTCTCTCTCTCTCTCTCTCTCTTTCTCTTTTCTTGTAGATTAGGATATAGCTCTCAGCTGGTGTTCAGCAACATGCTTGTTGCCATGCTCCCCACCATAATGATAGTGACTGACCCTCTGAAAATGTAAGGAAGCCCCCAATTAAATACTTTATTTTATAAGGGTCGCTATGTTCATGGTGTCTCTTCACAGCAATCGAATAGCGATGAAGACACTGGTGAAGTCTCTAGAGTTTGCTATATGTAAAGTTTGCTTCACTTAATATGACAAGTGGCACTTGCTGTGGAGTGATCTTGCTGCATGCTGTGAATAGTGTTGCTACCATTGGTTAATAAAGAAGCTGCTCTGGCCTATGGCAAGACAAGTTATAGCCACTTAAGAAACCCAAGAAAGATAGAGGGAAAAGAAAGGCAGAGTCAGAGGTGATAATGCAAGCTGCCACCTGAGAAGCACGATGTGATGGAACTCAGGTCAATCTACGAGACACATGATGATACATTGATTAACAGAAATTAATTTAAGACAAGTGAGCTAGTTAGCAATAAGCCTGGCCCATAGACCAAACAGTTTGTAACTAATTATAAACTCTGGGTGATTACTTAAAAGCTGCTGTGGGGCCGGGCAGTGGTGGCGCACACCTTTAATCCCAGCACTCAGGAGGCAGAGCCAGGCGGATCTCTGTGAGTTCCAGGCCAGCCTGGGCTACAGAGTGAGTTCCAGGAAAAAAGGCGCAAAGCTACACAGAGACACCCTGTCACGAAAAACCACACATACACAGGAAAAAAAAAAAAAGCTGCTGTGGGACTCTGGGACTGGGTGGGACAGAGAAAAGTGTCTCGCTATAGATACTTGACTGATCTGTATGCCATTTATATCTGTCCCATAATTTTTCAGTTGTAGAATTTAATTTTGACTGTCCATTTGGCCAGACAATTTTTTCTCCTGGTATGGTGTTTACTTCTCATTGCAATGTGCCTTAGTCATTCAAACTGAATAAATTCCTTTAAAAGCTTAAATTACTAAAATCTTTCTCACCCATATGATTATTTGTACCTGTTTTTTGACCAATTGCCCTTTGTATTACAAATTTTAGGTCAAGTGAAACTATTTAAAATGTATAATCAAGAGTCTTACCTTGGTTCAAAACTTGACTCTAAAAGTAATTTTAGTCACAAGGAAGAAAAGGAGACCCTCAAGAGGTACAGTGATCACAGACATCAGTGAAGGAAGCTGAAAAGGGAGGTTGTGGGGAAACTCTGATTCATTGAATTGTGAGCAAATTTGGTTTAGGAAAAAGTGTCCAAGAGAAAAACATTGCAGTAGCTATCAGAAATGGGTGTTCCCAGAGCTCTGTTAACTCAGCAACTGCACAGAAATGCCCACTCTCTCTAACCCTAATAACTTGAGCACATGCCAGTGTGGAAACTTCAAAGACTCTGTAAACACCTCCTGTGCTGTAGGGACTCCAGGAGAAGATATCTGTACAAAGAATAAGATCAGCCTATGTCCTTGTTAGCCCCCGGTTCCAGGGTTTGTCATCTAAATGAAGAGCAAAACAATAGTGAAGACAATGATGCTGTGTGTGCAGTACCTAGATGGCTAGTCCATCGTCTTTTCTCCATTACAAATGTTAGCAAAGGTTACAGATGATTTCTAACTCTTCCTTAGTGTTTCTAATCCTCCATTCTTCCTTTCCTCCTTCTTATCAAGTCTCATTTTCATACAACACTATCGTATTTCAGAATAGAATATTGTTACTTTGCTTTGTAAATTAGAAGAAATACAGCCAGAGCCATTTGTCTACTTTATATGCACCTAACATGGCTCTTTCGGAACATAAAGTAAGTAAGAATGCTTTGAAAATCAAGGCTAAAACAATAAGAAATCTCAAAATAGAACTTTCTGCAAAAAAAAAAAAAAATACTTAGTTGGTGCTAATATGGGTAGAAAGTCCTTTTGGAAAAGTCAATCTTAATAGTATCTTTTTAAAAACGTATTTTTAAAGCTTATGTACAAAGATTTATTATATATTGAGCACATTCTCTTAGCAGTATATAATGCTACTAAATATCCAGACAGAATTCAAAATCAGAATTACAATTGTTTACTTAATTTCCAAATCCTAAACATTATTTTAGATTTATTTTATGGCTTGTTGAGAATGAAGTATATTTTAAGTATGGTTGTCTTTCTTTGGAGTCTATGAGAAAATATCAAGAGAATCAAGATGGCACTGGAAGCCTTGGCAGCCTGGGCTCATTGTAGCAGCTGAGGCCAGAGCCTAGATCTCTCTGAAGAGGGAACATTCCAGTGAAAACACTCAGGCCAGGTCCCGCCCTAGCTGAGCCCAGGCATGCACTTCAGGAAGCACATAGACAACACTGGCCCTGTGCCTGGCTGGGTGTGGTGGGAAGTAAGTAGCTGGTGGAATGATGGGAGAGAAGGAAGAGAGAACATAAGTGGTAGATAAATGGAAGAGGTTTGTGTGCCATGAAGTGAGGTGGAACAGGAGTCAAGGAGGTAGCTGTTTTTGCTCCTTTAGAAAATGTGAATTATACTGCCCATCCATTGAGCTGGTAACAAACACAAGTGCTAATGGGCCTGTATCATCTTCCTTTGGGAAAACTGACCAAGGTATGAATCAATGTGACTCCTAGAGCTGCATCCTAGCCCAGGAAGAAAAGCAGTGCTGACAGAATGGAAACCCAGGCCAGATATGTCCTGCTGTGTTTACTTCTCATCATTGACTTAGCTGCTAATCTCTCTAGTTGGTTGTGGTAGTGGTTCAACCATGAAACTGGAAGGCTCTATGTTGAATTACAGTTCTACTGTGTTGTGTCTAACTTTGGACAGAGATTTGTTTCCTTTGTTAGCTTTGTGTTGGACAAACACTTGAAGATACCCAGAGACCCTACCCTCCACCACACAGGATGATGACACCCAGAGATTCTACCCAACTCTTCGCCTTCCTGAAGCATGAGCCACTATGGTGTGCAATGCAAGCATTGGCCAGAGAGATGGGAGAGAAAGAGAAGCTGAAAGGGTTGAGCACTATGAAGAAAGGCAGATCTGAATGAAGATGTGAAGGTGGCAAGGAACAGTCTGATGTGAGTAGCTTGCAAAGCCACCTGAGACCATGGTGAAGTCCTGGCCTATGCTGCTGCTGAGGACAGTGTCTGGGTCTGTGGCCAAGCAGCAGCAAGGGTCTGTGATGATGTTCATGGACCATGCTATCACCAAAGTCCATGTGGATGTACCTGGTCTGGACTGCTGCCTGGGACCATATTAACATCCAAGAACTGCACAGAGTTGGTCCTACTCCTCACTGGCAGCCCCCCAGAGTGAGCTCATCATAAGTGCCTCAGCTAGCTCAACCAATATTGCAGGCAGCAAGAGACGGGGCCAGTCCTCCTGCTCTCATGCCCTCTGGGCTGGCTCACCTGCACCCATATCACCAGGGCTAGCTCTACTGAGGGTTCTCTCTCCTGAATGCTTGGACAGGAAAGCACCTGCACATGCTTGGGCAGCACAGTAGAGCTGGCTCTGATGGCAGAGTCCAGGACAAGCTGGCTCTGAGGCTGTGTAGTATGGTGATATTTTATTTGTACTGAAATGTAATTTTATTTGCATGTTAATAAATAAAGTAGCCTGGGGGTCAGAGCTAATAGCAAGCCATAGCAGAAGCCAGGTGGTGGTGGCATACACCTTTAATCCAGATCACATGACAGGCAGATCTCTGTGCGTTCAAGGACACAGCCAACATGGCGACACACGCCTTTAATCTGAATACCAACCATAGAAGACCTTGAGGTCTGTACAGACAGGCAGTGACAAGGAGGTCATATGGTTGGGTTTACAACCAATGAGAAGGCAGGACAGAAAGTCAATAAAAAGACAGACACACAGGAAGTAGGTCTCTTTTCGGAGAGGAAGGACAGTAGCAGCAGTGAAGGGTAAGAAAAGGTTTTAAGCTCTTAACTATTGCTCTGACCTCTTGGGCTTTCAACTCTGCAATTGGCTCTGTGTTTCTTATTTAACAAGACGGTTACATCTACAGGTGTGGGAATGGGAGAGCTGGCCCTGCTACTTACTCCTCTGTTGTGGGGTGGTGTGTTCAAGACAGAGATGCCCCTCTCCTTGCCCCTTGCCATCTGCAGCAGGTGGGATAGCTGGCCTCAGAGATGTGAGAGCAGGAGAACTGGTTCTGCCCCTCACCAACTGCAGTACTCAGGAGATGGAGCCCTTGGGTACAGGTGAGCCAGCCCAGAGGGCATGAGATCAGGGCTCATCAGATCTCTTGCTGCCTGCTCACATTGGTTGAGTTAGTTGGGGCAGTGCTGGAGAACTCAACTCTGGTGGAAAGGACTTGGTAGGGCTGGCAGGCTGACAACTCCAGGTCCAGAACAGGTCTGTGAGCTAGCCCACTGCAATGTCTACCACATCTGTGAATTGCTGGAGCATGTGAAGGGGCTAGTTCTGCAGATCCAAAGCTGCAGGGTCTCCAGGACACAGGGCAGCAACAGAATATCTAAGAGGAGTCCCAGTGAGGTTCCAGTATTGATAGCGGAGCAGAAGCCACAGGTATCAAAACAGACTAATAACTCATTGAAATGAACATGTGCAAGAAAAGATGTGTGGACTAAAGTATACTATGTGACTCACTATGACACACTACACCTCCCATGACAAGATAAAAAAAATTTAATTTTATTTTATTTGGGGGGAGGATTGCGAGGGCAGAGGGCAGTTAAGAAGGGGCAGAGAGATGAGTGGGATTGGGATGCATGATGGAAATTCCACAAAGGGTCAATAAAACGTTAAAAGAAAAAAATGAGAAAAGGAAGAGAAATGTAAGTATACACAGATAAAATGATAGAATAATTTGTTCATTAAAACATCACTAGACACAAATTCAGAAAATACACTATCAATATTGATTACAGTATTAGGATGAAAAGAGACTATTACTAAATATATTATTTTAAATAGGAAAAACATCTAATGATCATCTTTTAATGGTTATAAAACCAGAGTCAAACTGTTACACGCTTTACTATAGCATTTCATTTGCTTTATAGAAAGGAAAAGTAAATTAACTTTTAACAAATTCTCTTTTAAAGTTTATTACCTTTTAAAGGAAATTCTTTCTATTTTCTGCTTGTACAATGGTTTACTTACACCCTGGAATATGATGAAGACTGAAATGTAATTATCTATCCCCAATAATTTCAACTATTTTAATAAAAGAAAGTTTCCATGTAAAATTTCTTTCTTGTAACTGAAATTTCTCTTAATTTAGTTAATTCTTAATGAGAAACCACTAGGGGGCAACCAAGCATCATTTCCATTTCTCCTCTTGTAGCATATACATAATGTATGATAACCATCTGATTTCTCAAAGACTTCCATTTTTATAAAATTGAATTAAACACAAACAAATTGCAGAAATATTACTAAATCTTTCATTTTGCTTTATATTTCATGAAACATTTTTAGTTCTTTTAAAATCTGAGTAAAGTTCAAATGTAAATTATGAATTGTTTTCTCAAAATCAGAACCAATAAGATATATATTTTTGTATAAAATTTATTATACAGAATTAGCTCTTCAGTATGGAAGCTGAACTTTTTCTAATCTGCCCTCTGTAGGGTGGAGTTCTGCTGATATATCCCAGCAGCACTGCTGATATAAATTGGATAAAGTACAAAAGCCTGGCTGTAACACGAATTTTAAAAGGTCTTATTAATAAATAACCCAGTGCCAGATACTGGGGTGAAATCTGAAAGATCAGAGAGAAAGAACAAGCCACAGACAACCTCATCTCGCCATCTCCTCAGCTGATCTTGTTTCCTCAGACTGAAAGCCTCTGAGTCCTCACTGGAATGTCTCAGCTGAACTGCTGCTAAAAAGCCTCTAGTTTCTGGTCCTCAGCCTGAAGAGAGCAAATTCCTCTTTCCTTAGACTTATATACCTTTCTGTGTCCTGCCATATTACTTTCTGGGATTAAAGGTGTATCTCTTTCCCAAGCAAAGACAAGAGATTTCAAGTCCTGGGATCAAAGGTGTGTGCCACCACGCCTGGCTGTTTCCAGTGTGACCTTGAACTCACAGAGAGTTTATGTCAATGACAAGAGAAAGAGAAGTTTAAACAAATAAATAAATGACAACACTTACTAACTTATCAATTCTCCCAGTCTTTGGCCTACCACACAGACTTTTGCATCTAAACAAGTCAATGCTTTATATTTCAGACACAATATACTTCTAGTCAGTATACTGAACTTGGAATCTTGGCTTTGTCAAATGAAAATCATGTGACCCTGTGCAAATTTACCTCTGGGAACCCAGTTATCTCCATGATCAAAAGGGGAGAATGCATTATTCCAATCTCTCAAGTAGATTAGCTGGGATACTGTGTCATCTGTCATGCAACCCCCCTAGCACAGAGCTTCTATTAACAAATATCCAGTTGTTATTACCAAAAGAGCACAACATCGTGTGTGTGTGTGTGTGTGTGTGTGTGTGTGTGTGTGTGTGTGTGTGTGTGTGTGTATCTGTTTGTCAACCATGCATGCAGGTGCCTATGGAGGCCAGAAGAGGGAGGGTGAAACTAAACGCACAGGCGATTGTGAGCCATCAAGTGTGGATGCTGGAAACCAAACCTCAGTCTTTTGTAGAAGCAACTGTAGAGGCTCTTTCCAGCCCACAGGCATGGCGTTTTGATGGCACAAGTTGAAAAGTATAGATCACCTTTGAAGTACTCCTAATGTTTTGTCACAGGTAGGTCAGTTGCTTCTACGTTCTTTGAATTCCTGGCTTTTGAACTATCCCCCATCCATTACTCAAATTATCTCCTTTCAAGACATTTCAATAAACATTTATGCAATCCTAAATAATATTGGAATGATTGTAAACCCATGTTGAGGATCTGCCACTGTGCTGGATCCAATGAGCAAACATAAAGGCATGGCTTCTGTCCTCAAGAGTGACAACTGACAGAGTCTGGACAAAGGAGGAGAGGTAAAGAAGGAAGAGGAGAAAGGAGAGAGCAGGCAGGAGAAACACAGAAGCAGGAAGAAGGGGAGAAAGAAAGAAGAGGAGAGAGCAGAATGGGGAAGGGAGGAAGAGAGTTACGTTTCATTACTGAAGCAAGTCAGGGAGACCTTATGATTATAAACACATGCAAGGAACAATAGTGTGATAGAACACGGTACTCTCTCTATTTTATTGTGATGTCTTAAGAATAAGTGCTCACAAATTTCTGATACATGCAAAAAGGTTTGGGGTGCCACATAGAGAATGCTGTGGAACATGGGAAGGAGACAAAGTACCATATGTAAAGATGATGCTTTGCAAGAACTGTGTTTTGGGGAGTCAGATATAGATGACAAAATCTACAAAGTGGAAAAGTCTCCACAAAATCTGAGTGGTCAGTTTAAATAAGCACCCTAATGGGAGACCGACTTCAGAAAGCTCACATCTGTATTGTGTAAAAGCTATGGCAGTCCTGCAATTTCCCAGCAGCCTTCATAGAATTCCTTGGCATAGAGGTCATTACTCAACTGGAAAGTGAAAATAATTTTGTTATTTCTTTCTGTTGTTGTTTCTAAAGAAGCATAAAGTGGTTCTGAACAGCTTCATGCTGTGTAAAGAGAACAAGCACATGCTCTAACACAAGTATAACATGTTGCTTTCCAATTTGGCTTTTCTCCTGTCCACTTTTACATGATCAACCTTTTTAATTTGAAAGGAAATTTAATTCCTTTAAATTCCTTGCTATAGTAGAAGGAGTAGTATATTTTAGAAATGTATAAATAAAAGTACTTGAAGTTCCTAATATTAAGACTCCAGGTATGTATTCTACATATCCAAGCCTAAATCCAAGTATGCTTACTTTTTTGAAAATGGAAAATAGAAACTGTCAATGCTATACTATTTGAACTCTACTTAAAAACACTTCTGCAGCCAGAATCAACAAGCCTCAGCTAGGAATTTAATGACCAATCTGGAAAGAATGAGAGACTATTTATGGCCCTGTTTTGAGGGGAGGAGTAGAGCCTTGAACTAACAATTATATCTTGCCAAACTGATAAGGAAAAGTTTATTGAATCAGTACTCAGATAAAGATTTAGATTATAACAGTTTTAATCTGTATCTTTTAATCATGACTTCTCAAGTGTTTATTTTTGATAATTCATATCTATTTAGATAGGTATAGATATATACACATTGATCATATCTACCATAGCCACACCCCCTTTCTACTTCCCAGGACAACCTCCACCTTACCCTCCCACCTGCACACCTTCACTCTTTCATGATGTGTTTTGTTTTACTGTCAGCATGCAGAGTCCAACCAGTACTGCCTGCTGGGATACTGGCTGATTTTATTGACTTGATCTATAATGAGTTTTTTTTAAAAATACACCCTTAGTTTTGTACAACCAATCTGCTAACCACCACTTTCCCTTGGTCCACTTGCCCCCACCCCTGTTTACACCTTGAACACCCAGTTTATCTGTTTATCTGTTTACTTTTTGTTAAGAAAATGAAATGCTTTTATTAAAAAACAAACGAATAAAAAACAAAGCTACAGGCTTAGAGGTTTTTTTTTTTTTTTTTTTTTTGGTTTGTTTTTGTTTTTAGCTGAGGATAGAACCCAGGGCCTTGTGCTTGCTAGGCAAGCGCTCTACCACTGAGCTAAATCCCCAACCCTAGGCTTAGAGTTCTAACCAGTTTTATTTTAGAAAACTAGGAGTTGTTTTAGGAAATTATTTTTGTTTTGAACATCCCTTCTTTGAAATGTAATTAAGTTTACCTACCAATCTCATAATATGTGATGCAGTACTATTATCTTTATTATGAAATTTCTGATATGTATTTATTTAGGAGCTGGGTGGTCTTGTTCAACTTCAATGTGATAGTTTTTATTTTGTCCTATATTTTATTACTATCCCATAGAAGCCTATTTTTCTAATAAAATCTAGGAAGAGAATGGATCTGAATGGGAGTGGGGTGGGGAGGCAGTGGGAAGAGCAGAGGGAGGCCAAACTGTAAACAGGATATATTAGGTGAGAAAAAAATAATCTGTTTTCAATAAAAGGCAAAAAAGTTAGGATTTCAAATGAGAAAACATTTTTATAATAAAAACTTAACATTTTTCTTTGTCTTCAAAAAAGTTCCTTAGTCTTAACAAACCTTAGCCTCTTTAACGTAGAATAGGACATAGTACCTGATAAAAGGTTATGAGAATTGGGTGGAATTACATGGGGATGGCATATTGATGTTATATATACCTTAGCCATATATATTGTTAAATAAAATCAACTTACTTAAAAAACTGTTCAGAAACTATGCTATTTATTCATATTTACTTAACATTTTAGCAAATATGTACTGTCATTAGCTGAAATCTTAAACTAATCATCACAAGTCCATAGTGGACCTAAGAGAATGTAGGAAATTACTGTTAGTAATGATTGAGTGGATAGTTGATAGGCTAAGTAGTCACAAACAATCCCTTGAAAGATCTAGGAGTAGAAAGTTTTAATGCAAGACATCATCACATATTAGTGCAAATTTTAGAGTCTAATGCCAAGATTACAGCTGCTCATAGATCAGAGTAGCACGTGATAACATCACTAGGCAACACATCTCCAATCCTAGCACTTTGAAAACTGAGGCAGGAGAACAGTGAGTAAAGGACAGCCTCAGAGATGTTTAAGATAGCAAGATGTCAAACAAACAAGGAGAGAAACCAGTGGCGGTCATTGCATCATCCTAAATACATACTCTGTGTGTGTGTGTGTGTGTGTGTGTGTGTGTGTGTGTGTGTGTGTGTGTGTGTGTGTGTATTTGGTCATAGTCACTAGAAGTAGGGAGGATTCTTGTGAAAGTTATTATTAATAAATGGCTCCTTCTAAATGATAAGGGTAAGTTCAGTCTGTAGGGTAGAAGAAAATATGTACAGAGGTAGTCTTTGTTGAAGATTGTGTTTAATATGCCTGAGTCTCGCTAACCAGTCAATCAGCCATTGTTCAATGGCTTCCACTTTGATGGGGGGTGGAGGGCAATACCTTCTCAGTTTGGCTATACCATTTATGAAAAGACAGTTCTTTAGAGAAGAAAGCAGCTATTAATCATTAGTTATTGCTAACTGGAGGGCCAGCCTCCAGCAGCCCAGAGTATATAAAAAATTCAATCGGGGGGGGGGGGAGGATAAGAAAACACATGCTTTCTGATGATTGTTTTTTTACTTCAACTTAAGAAATCTCTTTCTGAAAAATCTGTCTCCACACAGATACATTCTTTACATACAGCTATATATCTCCCTTTACATATATACATCTCTCTCCTGCATAGCCATATATTTCTATATACAGTTACATCTTTTTTTATATAGCTTCACATCTCTCTTCTACACATATTTCTTCTCTCTACCCTGCTATATTCCTTCCCACACTACTAGATCATTCACTCACTCTTTACTCACTCACTTACTCTCCTCTGTGTACACATCTCTCCCCTACACCTACCTCTTTTCTATATAGCTATAGAAGCTCTCTCTTCTACATAGCTACTCATCTTCTCCCCAGCTCTCTCTGCACACATCTCCTGCTCTCTCAGCACACACACAGACACACAGACACCTCACACACATACTCACTCACACATTCACTTCTCAACAGCTAAACTCTGGACAATGAGATGTTACATTTGCAGGGCCCAACTCATTCTCATTTCCCAGGCTAGGGAGGTTACATTGACCAGCCAATGACTAACACTTAGCCATGTATGTAGCAGTTGGCTGAACCTTGAGCCTCGTATCATTGGGAATATGTGCAGAAAGCCAACTGCTACAGGAAAGGTATGTCTTAATGTTGTCAGCTTGACTTTGGTTTAACAGACACTTGGGAACTTATCCTTGAGTCTTCTCTGCAGGGGCAGCTAGTTTGTTTTGAGGTCTAACTAAACGTGTGAAAAGCTGCCTTTGTGACTGAGAATACTGTTACTTTCTGTTACATAACTGTGTCAGTTATGAAAAAGACTCTAGTATTATTTCTGTTCATTAGAATTATACAGCTTAAGCAGAAATCATCTTCATGACCATCTACAGCTGTAAGTGTGCCCAAAAGATGTAAAACACACTACCAATAGGCTGTGGAAGGAATCCCACAATGTTCTTTTTAGGGAAGAAATGTAGTGGCACAGTAGAAAAATTACAGACAGAAGCAACCAATTATTTATAATCAGTGACCCCACAGCCTTGCCAAGTGGAGATTCCCATCAGGGAGTTATTATTCTGGTGAATCAACCTGTTATATACTAGTTGTCACCTGCTGTATACTCCCACAGCCCTTAGCAATTAGTCAACATTGAGGGAACACTTTTGAGTAAGGGGCATTAGAGGCAACAATACTTGGTACTAAAGGTAATTGATGCTCATAATAATACAGGCAATAAGGGTTAAGAATGTTCTAACTGTCAAAGAACATTCAAGTAAGTTTTGAAAATTAAATAACAGCCACTATAGTTTTCCAAATATTCTAATATTTTGAAAAATTATGTTCAATAAGTTACAGATAAGTTAAATTGCTCTAATTGACAATATTTACTATCTAGAGTTCTCATGTCAATATACACATTATGTGCTGTGGATATCGCTCTGTGTAAATAAAGTTCTGATTGGCCAGTGGCCAGGCAGGAAGTATAGGCGGGACAAGAGAGAAGAGAATTCTGGGAAGTAGAAGGCTGGGGAGAGAGACCCCCTACTGCCGCCATGAAAAGCAACATGTAAAGACACTGGTAAGCCACAAGCCATGTGGCAAAGTATAGACTAACAAAAATGGGTTAATTTAAGACAGAAAAGGTAGATAACAAGCAGCCTGCCACGGCCATACAGTTTGTAAGCAATATAAGTTTCTGTGTGTTTTCTTGGTTGGGTCTGAGTGACTGTGGGACTGGCGGGTAAGAGATTTGTCCTGACTGGGCCAGGCAGGAAAACTCTAACTACAATTATGTGTGGAAAGCACATAGGTAGATAAGATTCTTATTTCTGCTTTGTTTATCTATTAGCTGCTAAGAAACACAAATGTACACAGGCTCAAGAAATCTCAGGTCTCTTAGAAACAGCAAACAACCGATTCATATGATTACAGGCAGGCAATTTGCCAAATGCTTACTTTCAGAATACTTCTAAGTCAGCAATAAATAAGCAGAACACTGTATTGTCAAGGTGAAATGCAGTAAACAAGTTTTCAACAACAGTATGCTTCAGATGTTTATGTCTGTATACATACTTAATGGCATATAGTTTCATTTGCATATAGAGCATTGGGTTTCCACTTTTATGTATTCTAATCCTAAACAAAGCCAACTAATCAATTATATTAGTAATTATCATATGCTTTGAGGGTGAATTTTCACAAATCTATTTCTATTAAAAAGCAGATACTGAAACTGTATTATTTAAAGATTGTCCTTTTTACAAAAGAGTCATATATATGATTTTTAAAAATAAAAGAAAGGTCTGTTAATTTAAATAGTTTAAGAGAGCTTTCCTTCTTTGTCAACAGTGAAAATACCCAGACTTACTGTTTCTGAGGTTCAGTCCATTATCATCATGGCAGGGAGCATGCAGGCAGACATGGTGCTGGCTACATCTTGATTAGAAGACAACAGGAAGTTGACAAAGTCATTTGTAGGGAAGCTTGAGCAAAAGAGACCTCAAAACCCACCTCCACAGTGACATATTTCCTCCAACAAGGCCACCCTACCCTAACAAAACCACACCTCCTAACAGTACCACACTTTATGGGGGCCAATTAGATTCAAACTACCACAGAAGAAGAGAAGAGAAGAAAAGAAATAAAACAAGGGAAGATTTGCTAAAACTTCCATGAATCCTTTCCCATCTGAGTATTAAATTGAAAAAATATTTACCACTTCAATTTTGTTAACTGCTTCCATCATATTTATCCTATTTTTTAATTTCACCAAGAAAGATATCCATTCTCTTTGAGAACTTCTTTATACTGAGAACAAAGCTCCTTGTTAAATAATCTTGGTCTGAGTTTATGTCCTTTTCTTAGGGAAAATTTTAGAAACACTGATTTCTCATGAGGAAGCTATAATTACATTTCTAGTACACATGACACACAAAGACCTCCTGATGGAGCAAAAACCAAATGGATTAGTAGAAGTCATAATTCT
Organism: Onychomys torridus; assembly: GCF_903995425.1. Taxonomy (NCBI): domain Eukaryota; kingdom Metazoa; phylum Chordata; class Mammalia; order Rodentia; family Cricetidae; genus Onychomys; species Onychomys torridus. The sequence goes on along the minus strand of NC_050444.1, from coordinate 28,784,643 downwards.
AACACTAATAGAAAAATGTGTAGGAAAACTTTCTCTTAGTCTGCAGGCCAATATAAAATTAAAATGCAAAAATCACAAAGAAAATATACAATAGTCTCTTTTATTCATGATTTTCCC